>NC_069704.1:29897850-30207395 GCF_023699985.2 Odocoileus virginianus | reverse complement strand
GAGCAGGCTGCTCTGAGTCATGGCTCAGCCGGGTCCCCATCATGGCTTGCTCTTTCTTGGTCCACTATGCTCTCTCCCATGGTGGCCTTCTGCTACTGTCTCTATGACTCTGTTTTTAACCTGAATAGCTATGTGGTTTTCTTTTTAATACTGATCTCTGATTTTTAGTTAGAGCTAGAGAAAAGTGTGTTAGTTGCTCAGTCATGTCCGACTCCTTGTGACTCATGGGCTATAGCCTGCCATGCTCCTCTGTCCATGGAATTCTCCAGCCAAGAATATGGATTGGGTATTCTTCTCCAGGGGAATCTTCCCAACTCCTTGCTTTTTATTTTTATTTTTTAATTTTTTTGTTTTTTTTTTAACTCCTTGCTTTTTAATCACTTTACATTCTCTTAAGCCTGCAGTGTGGTTCCAGCCTCTGCAACAGGCTGGATAACATAGCATGCTGTGAGACTGTGGGAAACCCACAGAGGTTAGTTATTGCCTCCCATATCCCCTCCTTCTGGCAGGGGGCTTTTGAAGATGAAAGGTTGGGTCTTGGGATGTGGCAGGAGGTGTGAAGAATGCTTTCTGCCCTCTTCCAGCTCCCTGGGGGAAGGAGCACTTATGTGGAGTTTACCCAAGGAAGCTTGTCAGTAGTGGAGGATGTGAAAGGACCCGGGCTGATTGGAAGGGCATGGTGGGGAAGGGAAATGAGTCAGTCAGGGGGCTGGTGTGAAGTGAGCCCACTCTTGATGGGCCAAGTATGCACTGCCTGGGAAGATGATACTTCACCTAGGGCTGAGCTGGAGCCACCAAGGAGGGCCATTAGCACATGCCACACTGGGGAAGAACACCTGTTCTTCCTGTTAACCTCCTGCAGGGAACCAGGGTGGGGCAGGATGTGGGGCAGCATCTGTCTGGGCAGAGAAGAGTGAAGAACAGATTTGGGGGCAGCTAGCTGTATGGATGGATGGAGGAGAGGGACGTCCACTAATTACAGCTGTGAAATAGCAGTGGGTTTGTCATGGAAACTGTTCCCCTCTGTTGGTGCAAGTGCTCAGAATCTGTACTGTCAGCTTGCAGGACCCACCTCTCTACTCTGAATACTGGGTCTCCATTCCATTTGTCCCAGGAAGTCACTCTTGACCATGCCCTTGCAAAGTGTTCCTTCCTCTTGCAAACACTTGGATGTTTCCTCTTCAGCACAGTCATCCAGCATTTGGACCCTCCATGTTGCATTGCTGGCTGTCCCTCTGTGTGTGTTCACTTCCGTTCAGTTCAGTCGCTCAGTCGTGTCCAACTCTTTGCAACCCCGTGGACTGCAGCACGCCAGGCCTCCATGTCCATCACCAACTCCCGGAGTTTACTCAGACTTATGTCCATTGAGTCAGGGATGCCATCCAACCATCTCATCCTCTGTCGTCCCCTTCTCATCCTGCCCTCAATCTTTCCCAGCATCTGGGTCTTTTCAAATGAGTCAGTTCTTCTCATCATGTGGCCAGTTTGGAGTTTCAGCTTCAACATCAGTCCTTTCAATGAACACCCAGGACTGATCTCCTTTAGGATGGATAGGTTGGATCTCCTTGCAGTCCAAGGTACTCTCAAGAGTCTTTTCCAACACCACAGTTCAAAAGCATCAATTCTTCGGTGCTCAGCTTTCTTTACAGTCCAACTCTCATGTCCATACATGACCACTGGAAAAACCATAGCTTTGACCAGACAGATCTTTGTTGGCAAAGTAATGTCTCTGCTTTCTTAATGTTCTGTCTAGGTTGGTCATAACATTTCTTCCAAGGAGCAAGCATCTTTTAATTCCATGGCTGCAGTTACCATCTGCAGTGATTTTGGAGCCCCCCCAAAAAAGTTCTGTCACTGTTTCCACTGTTTCCCCATCTATTTGCCATGAAGTGATGGGACCAGATGCCATGATGTTAGATTTCTGGATGTTGAGTTTTAAGCCAACTTTTTCACTCTCCTCTTTCACTTTCATCAAGAGGCTCTCTTCAGTGTGTGTATCTTCCCTGTATTGTAAGCCACTTAAGTTGTCATGGTTCTTTTGTTCCCAGCATCTTGTGCGGAGAAAGTATTCCAGAAGTACCTGCTGTTTGGTGATCAGTTCCCTTCATTGTCCATAATCAACAGAATTCTGAAATGCAGGACTGTACCATAGCTCCTATGAATTTTAAAGGGGGCTAAGTCAGGGAGACCTGGCGTGCTGCGATTCACGGGGTCGCAAAGAGTTGGACATGACTGAGCGACTGAACTGAACTGAAGTCATCACTAAAAACTTCCTTAAGAAGCATAGTATGTTTTCATCCTTGGAATAGCCCTGGGTAACATCAGCCTCTTAAAGGTACAGAGTGGGTCCCAGTGTCAGTAGCTCGCTGGAGAGTAGGATATGGACAAAATGTCTATGTCCTTTCCATCATGGCATCCTGATAGTTTCCTCCAAATCTGGTGGTGCTTTTTTTTTCTTTATCATGTTACCTATTCTCATTGTCATTTTTTTTTTTTTTAAATTTTAAAGCATGGTGGAGCCTAGTGGGAGTAAGCTGTGGTTGACCCATATCAGTTACCGAAGGGAAAGTAGGTATCAGATGTGATAGGCACCAGATACTGATGTGCCCATGTCACAACTTGTGTGGCCCTTAGAGAAAGCAGCCCACGTGTGCGCTGAGTCTCTGAATGGAGCCTCTACGGCAGAACTGTTTGCCCTAGAATATTTGTAATTTAAAAGTGAAAACCCATGGGACTTGATGTTAAACCTCTCTGCAATTGGGAGTCTCCCTGCTGTCAGTCCCGTCAAGTTTGCTCTGTTTTATTACGATGCTGGAAAACTGGGACTTCAAAAAGGAAAAAGGAGGTCTGAATATAGAATTGACTTCTTCCCCACCAAATTTTAATTGATTCTAGTGCAAGTAGAAAGGTGTATCATGTGTTCTGAAAAGATAGTATTTAATTATGGTTTATAATTAGTTCTCCAGGAAGCGCTTGGAGTTGCACCCAGAGAGAAGAAATGGAGGGCTCCGGTGGAATCGTGTAAACGGATTGATGAGAAAATGGGTTTCTGCTGCGGAGGATTTGGGCACGTTGCCAGCCTTACAAGGTGTCAATTAGCCTCCTCACTCAGGGAGCAAGAGAGGGGATGCCAGCATGGGGGGCCCCTGCTCTGGAGGACAGGGACACCTGGAACCAGAGCAGTTTCCAGGGCAGAGAAGCTTTTGTTTCTCAGGTAGAATTTCTTCCTGTGATAAAAAAGAGGTTACAGGCAAGAAGACAGCTGCTTGAAAGCGGGACAGTTGTGGGGAGTATATATTTAAAAATCAGCCATCATGAGATGGGAAAAATTAGGATGTTGGAAACAATTAGGGTTCAACTTTATAACTTAGAGTTTCTTTTTTGACCCTTGAAGGTAGGTGGAAAGAGTTTTTTTTTTTTGTTTCTTTTTCAGATTGGGAAACTAGAGTTTAGAGAAGTTAGGCTCAAGGTAGCATAGGTCAGTTTACAGTGAATTGAAATATGTGTGTGTGTGTGTATATACTTACATACATGTATATATACATATATATAATATACACATGGAGATATATATATATATAAATATATACCATACCTACATTTATTGTAAATCTTACTGATGTAAAGGATATGTAACAATTGACAAATAATACAAAATGTCCATATTTATTATTATAAATTCCATATAGCCAGTATATAGCCAGAATGCATTTGTTAATTTTTGACAAACCTATGCTTGATGTTGTTTTGACAAATGCTAGTTCTTGTCCATCTGCTAATTCTTTTCCTGATAAATTGATTGCCCCGGATCTGACATGTGATCTACTGTTAGACTATTTCTCACCCTTGTACAGATCACATTCAGTAAATTGAACCCTCTTTCACCTTCGGCACTGCTGATTATGGTAGTGCTGTGTTTTCAGCTCTTGGTATCATTGCTGGGATTGGTACATTGTTGGATTCTGTATTCTTTAACAGTGGCTGTGTTTAACCAGCAGTTCACAAAATTCCTACAAAATGAGCAGTGGGCTCTTGTGAGTAGCACTGGTCATCTAGAGCACTTCCCAGTTCCATTGTTAAGGTCTGAAAAGGCAAGTGCTTGCCTGTCTCACTCATTGTTGAATCCAGTCCCAAGGATGTTGCCAAATGTGTGCTTGGAGGACGTGTTCACAGGGATGAATGAGAATTCAAAGCTGAGACCTGGAGCCAGTTTGTGGGACTCCAGTTTGTACCCCATGAGGACAAGGTCCTTGGTGGGCAGTGAGGAAGCTCCGGAAAGAAGAGACAGCAGAGACTGTCTCCACCGTCAGAGCTGGCTGCCAGAGCCCTGCCTTCTGGTGGGGTGTTAGCACTCAGGCAGTGACAGAAGGAACAGGAGAGAGGACAGCATCTCCTTCTGTGTCCCTTTCTTCCAGCTTTATCAGACCTGACATTTCTCTGCCCCGTCTTCGATGTGGCCCTCTTATGTATCAGTGGGGAGACTTCCTTAGTCATCAGTCCTCAATGTGGGTAGGCAGTGATGGGAACAAGATCACATCATCTGAAATGGAACAGGTCATACCTGTCACATGACACAGATGTTGAAGAGGACATGCAGAGAGAAACATGTCCCTCCTTCCATCTTCCAGCCACCAGCTCTTCAGCTACTTGGGGCTCCTTCCAGGTGGAGCCTGTGCATATTTCAGTCAAAAAACTTTTTACATATTTTCATGTGTTTACAATCATGGGATCATGTTACATGCATTGTTCTACACTTGGTTTTTTTTCACCTGACAACATATTTTGAAAATCAGCCCATTATTACACAAAGAGAAATGACTCTATTCTATGGGTTTACCATAATTTATTTAACTCTCTCCCTATCTATGAACTTTTAGAGTTCGTTTCCAATTTTTCATGACAAATAATTCTGTAATGAAAACTTTTGCATAAAAGGTTGAAATTATCTGTAGGATAAATTCCCAGAAGTGAAATAGCTGGGTCAGAGGGTATGAGCATTTGTCATTCTGATAGATATCCTCCAGGTTGCTCTTTATAGAAAATAAGCCAGTTTACCACCCAGTATGGGCTTCCCTTGTGGCTCAGCTGGTAAAGAATCAGCCTGCAATGCAGGAGACCTGGCTTCAATCCCTGGGTTGAGAAGAGCCCCTGGAGAAGGAAAAGGCTACCCACTCCAATATTCTTGCCTGGAAAATCCCATGGACAGAGGAGCCTGGTGGGCTATAGTCCATGGGGTCCCTGAGCCAGACATGACTGAGTGACTAGCATAGCATAGTGCAACCCAGTACAATTGAGAGAGCCAATTTCTCCCCCCTTTTCTGGAACTTTTGGGTACTTGCTACTTTGATAGGTGTGGTTTCATTAATTTTTTTTGGGGGGGGGCTCTGCCATGTGGCTTGCAGTATCTTAGTTCCCCAACCAGGGATGAACCCAGGCCACTGAAGTGAAAGTGCCAAGTCCTAACCACTGAACCACCAGGGGATTCTGTCATTAATTTTTGAATATGAATGAGTATAAGCATCTCTTCATGTGTTTAAGAAGTATTTGTCTTTGTTGTGAACTACTGTTGAAAAATGAGTTCATACTATTTGCTCATTTTTCAATAGCATTGTAGACCTCTTAATTTGTAGGAACTCTTTATATATTAAAAACTGCTTAATGTCTGTTGCATGATTTACACATCTTTTCTTTAGGTTGTCCTTTGTCTTTTGACTTTGTTTCTGGTCTCCTCCCCATATATGTATGTTTTTCTGTATTATGGTAAAATATACATAAAATAAATCATACCATTTTTAAGTGTACAGTTTAGTGGTATTAAGTACATTCGCATTGGTTATACACCACAATCTAGCTCCAGAACATTTTCATCATTCTATTTTTTTAAAGTAGTTGCATTTATCAACAATTTTTCATCTTTTTTAGGTTTTATATCACATTTAGAAAGTCTCTGCTCACTTTGAGTTTATTAAAAATATTTTCTATCATTTCTTCTAGTACTTTTTATGATTTATTACTTATCTAATTTATTTATTTCTTATTTTTGGCTGCGCTGGCTCTTCGCTGCTTTACATGGGTTTTCTCTAGTCATGGTGAGCAGGGGCTACTCTTTAGCTGCAGTGCACAGATTCTGATTTCGGTCTCTTCTCTTATTGCAGAGCACAGGCTCTAGGTACATGGGTTTCAGTATCTGCAGCCCGCGGACTCAGTAGATGTGGCCTCTGGGTTCTAGGGTGTGTGGACTTCAGTAGTGCAGTACTCGGGCTCAGTAGTTGTAGCTCCTGGGCCAGGGAAATCTTATTACTTACATTTAAATTCTGTGATCCATTTGGAATTCCTATGGGTATAAAGTGTGAACTATGGCTCCAAGCATACTTATTCCTGATAGTGAGCTCCTTGATTGCCACTGGGTCATCAAACATGGTTTGAGGACTAGCTGGATGCCCCTAGCTATAGGGGAACAGCAGAAGAAGCTATTTTGAGCAGTCCATGTGAATTGGGGCGGGGGAAACTTCAGAAATTAAGCCTGACCTAGACTGATGAAGTCACATTCTAGGAAGTACAAGCTCTTAGGTATTTATGTTTGCTAGCCTCAAAAAAAATCACAGACATGCTGGTCAGTACTTGGAATTTGCTGAAAGAGAATCTCCCTGACGACAGGTAGGTAGGTTACGTACAGCACACAGGACAGAACTGCCTCCTAGGTGAGGCGGTCCTGCAAGGACAGTCTGTGTCCTGCCAGAGGCTCTGCAGCAGGCTAGGGAGCAGTGAGGTCAGGGCTGACGTCCAGCTGATGCTCAGTGGCATCTTCCTGGAAGAGGGGGCACCTGTTTCTAATTCTCCTGAAGGTACCAAGTAAGCAAGAGGTGCCATCACGTAAGAACTCAGTTTCCCAGGTCTCCAGACCACTGGGAAGTACCCTTCTGGATCTGTCCTCCCATGCTCCTTGAGCAGAGGGTCAAGGAGCACCCTTCATGTTCCAGGTGGGCTGGGCCGTGGGTCACTGGTCCCCTCACTCTCAGGGTAGCTGGGCATGGCCTAAGGGCACCGGAGTCCTGAGGCTGGCTGTCTCAGGCTGCAGGCAGCACATACATCCTTTCTGCAGGGTCCGTGAGGTGGGGAAAAAGCTGGCAAGCACAGACCTGGCCTCTTGAACTCGTGTCTTCTTTCTCAGAAGCCTGCGGGTGGAGCTGGGGTGGGTTCCCTGCCGGAACCAGCTCCCCACAGTACTCCAGAGGACACCAGCCATGGATATTCACATCCGAGCGTTTGAATGGTGTGCCCTGCAGTCTCCCCAGGGTCCCATCTTATCTCATGGCAGTCTGTGGGTGGTCCAGTGGGAGCAAATGGGGTGGAAGGATATGTCTTTTCTATGAATGAGGGTGAGTTCCAGGACTTTCTCCATCTCTGTTTTTCACTGCGTGCAGCTCAAAAATGAGTTGAATAAATGAGTGACGCAATATGAACCTCCGAAAAAACCCCTGTGGTATTTCTTTGGTCAGAGCAGCCGCATCCGGACTGGGGGCTTCTGGTCCATGTCCTCCTGTGTTTTCCTTTCATCCCTCCCCCCGTGAGCTCTCCAAGGCCTGGTCTGGGGCATCTCTCCTTTGCCCAGCTCCTCTCTCTAGGCTTGGCATCTACTGAATGCTTGAATGTTTGAGGAACTTAATTGCCTGCCCCTGTTGCTCCTACCATGGGCGAGAAGTCAGTTGTTCTGAAGGGCATGGCCAGTCAATTGAGCCACCAATGTACAGAGAGATGTAAGTTTGTTTTTAAATATTAAAATGGAACTTACCTAGAAACAGCAAATATTTAAGTTCTTCATTGGGTTTTGCACTTTTTCCTGGTTACTACTAGATTTTTTTGTTGGCCTTTTTTTTCAGATATAGGTGGTGTGCAGTAATATTGTACTTCATATTGTACAATGTTATGAGTTTTAACAAATCCATATTGTCATGTAGCCACTGCTGCAATTGAGAGATACAGTAGTTTTGTAATCCCTCCCAAATTTCCTTGTGCCCCTTATAGTGGACACTCTCCCTATCCCCAGCATCTGACCACTATCAGTTTTCTGTTCCTCTAGTCTCTCCTTTTCGAGAATGGTATAGAAATAGAATTATAGCATATATACCTTTTAAATCTGGCTAGCATAATGCATTTGACATACATTCACGTTGTTGATATCTTAGTTCATTCCTTCTTATTGCTGAGTAGTATCTTGTCATATGAATACACCACAGTGTATCCATCTGCCATCTGAGGGGACACCTGAGTTTTTCTAATATTAGCAATTTGACTCCATTTACTACAGGTGGGAAGCTTTTAGAGAATTGTTATGGTACTAACCTAGTATGTTTGGTATCTTTTTCAAAGGCAAAGCTTTTTGAGCAGCATCTTCCAAGGCACCCTTGTGAAATTGTGCAGTGCATGGTCCTTTAAGGTGACAGTGGTGGTGGTCTATCTGCAGTGCATGGTCCTTTAAGGTGATAGTGGTGGTGGTCTATCTGCAGTGGATGGTCCTTTAAGGTGACAGTGGTGGTGGTCTATCTGCAGTGGATGGTCCTGTAAGGTGACAGTGGTGGTGGTTTATCTGCAGTGCATGGTCCTTTAAGGTGATAGTGGTGGTGGTCTATCTGCAGTGCATGGTCCTTTAAGGTGATAGTGGTGGTGGTCTGTCTGCAGTGCATGGTCCTTTAAGGTGATAGTGGTGGTGGTCTGTCTGCAGTGGATGGTCCTTTAAGGTGATAGTGGTGGTGGTCTATCTGCAGTGCATGGTCCTTTAAGGTGATAGTGGTGGTGGTCTATCTGCAGTGCATGGTCCTTTAAGGTGATAGTGGTGGTGGTCTGTCTGCAGTGGATGGTCCTGTAAGGTGATAGTGGTGGTGGTCTATCTGCAGTGCATGGTCCTTTAAGGTGATAGTGGTGGTGGTCTATCTGCAGTGCATGGTCCTTTAAGGTGATAGTGGTGGTGGTCTATCTGCAGTGCATGGTCCTTTAAGGCGATAGTGGTGGTGGTCTATCTGCAGTGGATGGTCCTTTAAGGTGATAGTGGTGGTGGTCTATCTGCAGTGCATGGTCCTTTAAGGTGATAGTGGTGGTGGTCTATCTGCAGTGGATGGTCCTTTAAGGTGATAGTGGTGGTGGTCTACCTGCAGTGGATGGTCCTTTAAGGTGATAGTGGTGGTGGTCTATCTGCAGTGCATGGTCCTTTAAGGTGATAGTGGTGGTGGTCTATCTGCAGTGCATGGTCCTTTAAGGTGATAGTGGTGGTGGTCTATCTGCAGTGCATGGTCCTTTAAGGTGATAGTGGTGGTGGTCTATCTGCAGTGCATGGTCCTTTAAGGTGATAGTGGTGGTGGTCTATCTGCAGTGCATGGTCCTTTAAGGTGATAGTGGTGGTGGTCTATCTGCAGTGGATGGTCCTTTAAGGTGAGTCTGCCCAGACCTGGCTGACTTCTCACCCTTCAGCCCTCCTTAATTGTTCTCTGCCGCTCGCTCTTGTGGGTGACATGCCTTCTTTGATGTTGAGGCCAATTAGAAATGTTATAAAAAGCATTTCTCTGAAAACTCAGAACCCAAACCAAACCATCTCCATATGCTGATCTCTGCTTCAAAGACAGTTGGAGGCTAGTTTGACAGGATTTCTTCCCATTAGAACAGGAAAGACTCTTGGCAGTGGAGCCAAGGAGGAGGGGATGGGAAGAACCCCCTGAACAGAACACACTGGTCTCAGGCAGGCTGTGAACGTGGATGCCTGAAGGGTGGAGGGTCAGAGGTGACATTAGTCCTCTGTACTTACTTAGCTGATGGAAATAGAATTCCACAAACATTCCGTGAAAGCAAAGGGTGGTAGCCGGCTACACGCTCTACACACTCCAGTGACGAGAGCTGGGGTCTGCATACTTCACGGATGGGGTGTTTCATTTGGAGGCAACTCTCTGCCTCTCTGGGCTTTCCAGGTGGCTCAGTGGTAAAGAATCCACCTTCTAATGCAGGAGACACAGGTTCCATCCCTGGGATGGGAAGATCCCCTGGAGGAGAAAATGGCAATCCGTTGCAATGTTCTTGCCTGCAAAATCCCATGGACAGAGGAGCCGGACAGGCTATAGTCCGTGGGGTCGCAAAGAGCCAGACACAACTTAGCGACTGAGCATGCACATCTGCCTCTCTAGATGTTGATCTCTCAGCGACCAAAGAAAATCTGAGAGACAAATTGAGGAAACTCATCTTTTGACTTTGACTTGTGTGTCATTGGGTGGATCACCTACTCTCTAGTTCCTCTTTGCCAGAATGAAGGGCTTGGAGGGGATGGGCCTCCTGGGTCTCTGACACTGATGTCACCCTCTCAGAGCCCAGCATATCCTTGCTCTTTGCATCTGCAAGTCCAGAAGTGACAGCTTGGTACCGTGGGGAGGTCCCTGCTGCCATCACTGCTCACCAGGCATGGTGGGTAGGGGGCATACTCTGATGTGGGACAAGCCTGGGCTGGCCCTGCCCCCCTCACAGAGTGCAGGTACAGCTTGCTGCCCTTGGGAACTTCCCAGGAAACTTCTCTGATGCTTTCTGAATCCAGGCCTATGAAGAAGGCTGTCTGGCCAAAGATCTCCAGAGCCTTTGAAAATCCCCTATTTAGATGGGCATGCAATACTGTCTTTCAAAACACAAACCTCGTGGGATTTTTTGGACCATTTCCAAATACTGAGCTTTTTTTTTTTTTTTTTTTTTTGAGCTATCAGTGGTTGAATTACTGGGACTTACCTCAGATGGTTATTTCACATCCTCCTTTTCTTGTGAGTGACATTTAAAATATCAGCACTTCTCCTTTGATAGCACGCCATGGTAAGCCAGGAGAAAATCCTAGGACAGGCAGAGAGAGATCTTTTGGCTGAGGTCTTATCTCCAAATGATCGTTGCCGACTAGAATACAGAAGCCATGAGTCCTCCTTTGCTGCTGTGTTCTAGTGACTTTGAGGTGGAAAGTGAAATTTCAGAAGCAGTGCTCTGCACAGCCCACGTTATTTCATGTGCACATATGCATGGGTAGTTTGAATTCCATACATGGATATATTAAGCCACCTTTGTACAGAGAATGCTGGTGACATATAGGAATGCACCATGTAAGGCTAAAATCCAGATAGTGAATGCTCCTTTGCATTCATCATTCTTATGAGTACTTCAGCAACATGTGGATGCTTTGTCCACTTAAGCTTATCATAAGGATGTGATGTCTATTCCCTCTTCCTGGGATGCTCTTCTCCCCAAGAGTCACATGTTAATCCTCACCTTCTTCAGTGTTTAGTCAAGTGTAACTGTATCAATGAAGTGGAACTTCACTAACCTATTAAATTCACTTCTTACCCCACACCACCCCCCCCATTTTTCTGCCCTATATCTCCCCCAGCACTTAGCACTCTCTATCATGCTACTAATATAACCTTATCGTTTTAAAGTTGTTGTTCAATCATTCAGTTCTGTCCAACTCTTTGCGACCCCATGGACTACAGCACACCAGGCTTCCCTGTCCTTCACTCCTGGAGTTTATTCAAACTCATGTCCTTAAGTCAATGTTTTAAAGTTAAGAATGTTTTCTTTTTTTTCTGGGCAGAGATCACTGTCTCTTTTATCCTAGGTATCTAGAACATTATCTGCCTGACACATAATAGGTGCTCAACAAAAAGTGATGGCGTGAACATATGCATGAATGGCGTAGTTGTTTGCTTTCATTCTTGCCTGCAAAGCTGGTAGGAAGGCCCAGATTGCATTGGAGGAGACCAAGCTTTAACACTACATGGGCTGCAGTCCACATCCCTTTTCCTGCTGGGATAACTGACTGCTTTGAGGCTGCCTGGAATGAGGAAGGTGTGACCCTCAGGAGGCTCAGGCTGGACAGAGAGAGCCTAGAAGGAGTAGGAATCCTGGTCATCTGCCCCTTAGTACAGGACAGATCGCCTCCTTGCACTGGAATCTGGTCTCCTTGTTGCCTCTGGCCCTTTAAATTTGGGATTTTATGAGAATACATGGGGGTGGTAGAGTATCTGATGCCTCCTTTGCTTCTCAGAACCCCTTCTTCCTCATCTGCAAAATAAAATCCCAAGAACTGCCTTAGAGACCTGTGCGCATTAAATGAAAGAATGTCCATAACTTCTTATTGCAGTTCTGTCATTAATTTTTAAGCTCCCTGCTTCCTCCCTGCTACCATCCCTATTTAGAATTGAGAAAAACCTTGCCCTCTTGTTTTCCCCAACAAGAACCTTATGGTTTCTCTTGTGTTTTGTTGTTATTCTTCCATCCACCATAACTTAGGCCATAGAAAAGTAGCTTTTTCCAGAATGTGACGAATAACTGAACATTGAGACTGTCATTTTTGTGCAATTGTCAGAGGTCTGGAAGAAGCAGTTGAGAGCTCATTTGACCTTTAGCATCAACCTCAGAGACCCTTGCATTACCAACATAGGTCGTGTTTTCAGTTCATGCCTTTAGTTTTTTGGAAGGTAGCTTGATTTTAAGTTTGCAGGTTGATTTCAAGTTTGTTTCATAGGTACAGTTTATATTCAGTACATTGGCTACCATCCATTGACTACCTCGGTCTCTCTGAGGGTCAGATAATAGCTCTTCTTTTCTGGACCCATTTTGAAGTTGGCAGAGACAGTTAATAGGCAGCTGCGTGCCCTTCCTTTTAGTTTTAATAATGGATGAAAAGTTCTTTCATCCACTGTATTTCTTAGAAAATTCCGAAACAGTTTTCCTCTGAGGAATATTAATACGGCTTTTAAAAAGATAAGCATGTATTTAATTTTAATTTCTGGACACGACTTTCCAGTGGAATTCTGTTGTTTGGGGACACCCTGGATTCAGGGGCTGGGTGTTGCTCTTTGGAAAGGACAGTAGTTAGCCTTCTCAGGCCGGCGGGAAAGGACATCAGAGATCCCTAAAGGGCCCTTTTGAAGGTCAGGCGCCCTAGAACAAAGATAGTCATTGGGGCCAGACCCTTGGCCTCTTCATATTCATGTAGTTCTCCCCTTCAAAGGAGGTTTTTAAGTAATTTTCTTCCCCGGGGGATGGAGCAGCTGTGAGCCAAGAATTAGCATCAAGCCTTTTAAAAATAGAGACTGATGAACTTAAGAAATGCTTACCCTTTGGAAAGTTGAGTAGAGACATGGATATATTTTAAAGTAGCTGTCTATCTAACCCTCTCTCTCAAAGGGGATGGAGAGGGAGGGAAGAGAGTGGAAGAGTGAGAAAGAAAGCTAGAGAGAGGTGGATTTATGCAAAAGATGGGGCACGGAGGAAGGAGAGGAGAGTCAGACATCCTTAGGGGAAAAAGTGGTCTGATGCTTCTGTGCTGGGCACAGTGGGCTTGGTTTGTGTGCACCCCATTGCGGATGGTGGCTTGTTCGCAAGCCCTCTTGTACACCATCCCCTCTGAGTGGGGGGCTGCCCTATGCCCGTTGCCAGCAGCCCCTGAATTTCATTACTGGGCCCCCAGCCTCCGGCCTAGTTGTTCAAAGAAGAAACAATATTTGAAAACTAGCCTGATTTTTTTTTCCCCCTTTGAAATTTCCTGCATTTTCTTTACTGAGCATGTTTTCCTTTGTACAGTAATTGGGGCAAACAGAATAAATAGCAAAAAGAAGGGTCGTGAGATGAGATTATCTGAAGGCTTTGTGAACTGTGAGAGGGAAAGGCCGGGGTCACCCGGCCTGGTCACCAGACAGCAGAGACTGGTGTGTTTCAGGCCAGTGCAAACCTCTGTGAGATTAGTGACCCAGGACGGGTAGACAGAGGTAGAAAAAAGTCATCACTTTCTTTTAATGCCAAGGGAAAGCCACTCCCTCCCTGGCAGAAGGCATGGGATCCTTCAGGATTTCATTCAGGGATTAGATATTACATATAGTTTAGAAAGCTAGTTGTTAAAAGTTAAGCTAATTATTGTTTGCTCTGGCTTGCTGGAGAGTTCTCAGTATATTGGAGACTATGGGAGAGAGAAAGAGGAGGGTGCCTGAGAGATGGTATCAGTTCAGAGAAATCCCTGGGCTCTCTTATTTCTGCCATTTTCCCGCTGTGTCCCCTGGGCATTTGCTCCGTAATCTGTTACAGGTAGTGGCATTCAGGTAGAGAGCATTCCTGGCTCTCCATTTTACATTTTTTTGAGGCATCATCATCTTAACAACATATTACTAAACTGGTGCTTGTGCTGTGATGGGCCTGCTCTCTTTCTGGCCATGTGGGAATTAATGACACCCTTTGATCTTCTCCTATTTATGAGCCCTTATGTGCCGTTGATAACTGGAGTCAGACTTGACCAAGGTCCTGTGGTTTACATTGGATCACGAAAAATGACTCTAAAGCCAAGTCTGGCCGAATGCCTTTTTGTCTAGCTCACGGGTTAAGAATGGCTTACACGTTTTTAAATGATTGGAAAAAATCAAGAGGAGAAAATACTTTGCGACATGTAAGAATTATTTGAGATTCAGATTTCAGTATCCACACATAAAGTTTCATTGGGACACAGCCTCGCCCGCTGTTTTACATTTGGTCTACAGCTGCTCTTATGCTATAGAGTTGGGTCATGGCAGAGATCTGAACCCTTGAAGCTGAAAATACTTACTATCTAGCGCTTTACAGAAAAAAGTCTTTAATCTCTGGTTTATATCATTGGGCTTGGCATATTGTACCATTATCCTATGCTGTTTAAACTTTGAGAATTGAAATGTATTAAATTTATCCTGTTTATATTATTATAGTGGAGCAATTTTTGTTTTGACAGCACTTTTCATACCCCCTATAAAAATCTGAAAATGCTAGACAATGAATAGATGTTGAAACTGTTGAACAGACAGAGCCAGGTCTCCATAACCAAGCGCTCTGATGCTTTAAGAGAAGAGAAACCTCATCTCTCCACTTCTACCCCTTTTTCCCCAACATGTTATTATGATAAATTTAAAATATGCAAAATAGTTAATGGAATATGCAGAGAAATTCACTATGCAGTAAACACTAATGTGCCTACCACTGAGATTCTGCATTTGCTAACATTTTGCTTTATTTCCTCTATCCTATATCTATCCATCAGTCTACCTCATTTTCAATGCATTTTAAAATAAGTGGCATATGCTACTACATTTCAACTATGGGTTACTTTTATTTCCACTACTGATGAGGCATAGCCAGAAGGGTGTGGAATATTTTTATTCTCTGAATGGAGTAAAAGGGAGGTGCTAAAAGTAGATAGGAGCAAACAGGAAGAGATAATTAATTAAAGCCTGGGTTTATAAAACTAAACGTGTGTGTGTGTGCACACACGTTGCAAAATCGTGTGTACATACATGTGTGTGTATATGTGTATATATGTCTACACAGAAAATAAAGTAAGAAACCTGTCCATGAAATAATGGAATTTTGGGGAAGCTGGTTCAGAGGCAGCTGCTGGGAGAGAACTATGCGTTGCTGGGCCTGGACACCAGGACAGCGTTGTGAACTTAAAGATGCTAGAGACAAGGTCGGGTTGAGTGTCTGGACTGTGAGCAGATGTGTTTTAAGGAAGGGAACATGTGGCCCCCTGGGCAGCCCCCTTACTAGCCCGGGTGTGTGGCACCACCAGGGCAGCCTGGACTTGCCTGCCCAGTTTTGGCGAATCCTCCAGAAGCCTGAGCACTCCTGCAGTTGTGTTGCAGTTTTGCCTGAACCTGTTGGGCTTTGCTGCAGAAGAGCCTTCGAGGAGTGGGAAGAGTCAGGAAAAGAGGCGGCTGTGTGTTCAGGTGGCTTCAGACAGGTGGAGAGGTGCCTTAGGAACAGAGGCCGGCCAACCCAGAGCGCCCTGTGCCCGGGTGGGCAGGGAGAGCAGAGCGGGGTTCAGGGGCACAGAGTCAGGTCCCTGAGGGAGAGTCTGAAGTGCAGTAGGCAACCTGCTACGTGAAGGACCAGCGAGGACACTTTGATTATCAGAGAGCCTTTTATGACAGGAACAATTAATCTTTAACCAGTTGTGTTCACAACCTTCTCAGCTCCCTGTCCCCAGACCGTATTTAATTATATGTTTGCATACTGCTTTACAGTTTTTAAAGCACTTTTCATGGGTGGTATTGACCTCCACTATGATCAGGTGGGGATTATTATCCCAATTTCTTAGGAGAAATTTTCTTTTCAAATTGCTCTGAGTTCTTAGGGAAAACTATAGCCTATTTAGCAGTAAATGTACATGAAACTATGTACCACGCATGTGGCAAAATAAAGATGGCTTATTTTGACAATTGTTTTTGGTTTTTGTTTTAATGCTACGATGCTGTTCCAATTAGTTTGGTTTAGAAGTTTTTTAATCGACAGTTTTTTGCCACTCCCAGTCTTTGCTCCTGAGGGCTGGAGTACTCTGTTAGACATTTACTCAAAGCTTCTAAGCCCCTTAACATAATGTTGATCCTCTTGCAGATACTCTGTAATGCTTCCTTTAAACAGACTTTGAGTTGTTGATAGGATAACTTAGTTTTGATTCATCTCTGGCCCAAAGAACAGCAAAAACAACTTTAGGCATACTCGGTATTCTGGTAAGTGGATATGTCGTGAACACATGAAATAACCTTCTTTTTTGGAGACCATTATTTTAAAATTGTATTCTTGCTTGTGTTGTATTCATCCTTGATTTGTTTTCTATAGTTGATTTGATTCGTGCAAATGTATTTATTAATATGAAGGACACTTTTCAAGAAGACATATTATTCAGAAGATTAAGGAATAAACACTTCCTGATTTTAAATAATATTGTAAAGCTATAGTAATCAAAACAGTGTGGTATTGACATAAAACAGATACATAAATCAATGGATTGGAATAGAGAGTCGAGAAATAAACCCACATGTTTATAGTCAGTTTTCAAAAAAGGAGACATGACATTACAAGGGGGAAACAACAGTCTCTTCCATAAATAGTGTTGGGAAAATAGGATATCCACATGCACAAGGATGAAACCAGACCCCTGTCTTATACCATACACAGAATCAATCCTATCAATAACTCAAAATGGATTAAAGACTTGAATATAACTTCTAGAAGAAAATATAGGGATAAGCACCTTGACATCAGCCTTGGCAATGATTTTTTGAATTTGGCACTAAAGCAAAAATAAACAAGTGGAACTACATCAAACCAAAAAGCTTCTGTATAGCAAAGGAAATCACCAACAAAATGAAAAGGCAGCCCATGGAATGTCAGAAAATACTTGCATATCTGATGAAAGATTAGTATCCAAAATATATAAAGAACTCATATAACTCAACAGCAAAACCCCCAAACCATCTGATTAGAAAATGGGCAGAAGAACTGCTTTGACATTTTTCCAAAGAAGACATACAAATGACTAACAGGTGGATGAAAAGATACTCAACATCACTAATCAAAACCACAGTGAGCTATCACTTCACATCTGTTAGAATGACTGTCATCAAAAAGATAAATGTTGGTGAGGATGTGGAGAAAAGGGAACCCTTGTACACTGTTGGTAGGAATGTAAGTTGGTATAGCCACTATGGAAAACAGTATTGGATGTTCCTCAAAAATTTAAAAGTAAGACCACCATATGATCCAGAAATCCCACTTCTGGGTAATATCCAAAGCAGAGGAAAACAGGATAGCAAAGAGATATATGCACCCCCATGTCCACTGCAGCGTTATTCACAGTAACCCAGATATGGAAACAACCTAATGTTTTGATCAACAGAGAAGTGGTATAGAATATTATTCAACATGAGAAAAAGGCATCTTGCCATTTCTGACAGCATGGATGAACCTTGAGGGAATTACGGTTTATGAAATAAACCAGACACGGAAGGGCAACACTGCATGGTGTCACTTATGTGGGATCGAAACAACAAACAAAAACTCAAAACCCAGTCAAACTCATAGAAATAGAGAGAGAAAAGTGGTTGCCAGGCCCTGGAGGAAACAGGAAAAGGCTGTTAAAAGGATACAGATTTTTGTCTATGAGATGAATAAGGTCTGAGGATCTAGGGTATAACATGATGATGATAGTTGATAGCACTGTTCTGTGTGATTGAAATTTCCTAAGAGAGTTCACACACACACACAAACACACATACACAAGAATAAATAAAACTTCATCAGCTCTTAGCTTCTAGAAATTATGTGATGTAGATGAACGGATGACACAAGCATTTTGGGGTTTTTTGCGTCCTCTGTGCTTCTAGCCCCAGGCTAATTCCTTTGTAATGGCCCCAGTTGTTCTGTCACCATGGCTTAAAAATGACTCTTCCATTAGCCCCCCTTTTCTGGGTTTACCTGACCCTGGATTATTGTTCCCTTAGCAGCTTCATGCAGAAAGCAGCAGAGAGTTGCTTGTGAACATGCTGAATCACCAGTGTTCTTAGATTTATCTTGGTGTTCACTTCTAGTATTGACATGAAATTAATTTGTTTTTTATATTGACTTAAAATTATAAGTCCTAGCTTTTGAGTGTGGTTAAAGAAAGTCCTATAAATTTGAAACTGGTTCTTATGTGTAATCAGCATTTTATACTGTAAATTATGGATACTCAGAATAACTTACAGGGTTCCGTTTATCCTAACATGGAGTTCTTATGTGTGAAGGTCTCCTTTGATGTCAAATGTATAATCTTTTTTAACGTAGTACTGTCTATAAATATGATTTCCTTTTCTAAGCAAGGTTATAGTCTTGCCTAAGTTAATTTAAATACATAGTCCTTTAGAGTTTCATTTTCCTTTGTATGATAGGGACATAACTGACATAATTCAGGATATCTTAGTGTATTTCCAGACCCATAAATTTGCTTCACCAATTCCTTACAAAATTATTAGACAGAGTGTGTATTATTTTTTATAAATTAGATGATGATAAAGTAAATGTCTTTTGCCTAAGACATATTATTAAGGCAGCTAAATATATTCATATGTATAGGGAAGAAAAGGGTTAGATATATAAATCAAAAGCAAGTGATGGTTATCTTTCCATAAAAAATTGCACCTTAGTCATTTTTGTTTCCCTTTTGCTCATCAGTTTTCTAAAATTTCTATAGTAGATGTTTTACCTTAATAAAAAAAATGATAGATTTTGTTTAATAAAATCACTTGCAGTACCTCTCAGCTTTTCTTCCTTCCCAAGTCAAGCAGAACTCATGTAAAGGGTTTTTTAAAGCTTTCTTGAGGTGTAATTGACAAAATTTTAAGATATTTAAAGTGGATATCATGGTGATTTGATCAGCATTGTGAAAAGATTCCTCCCATTAGTGTGTGTGTGTGTGTGTGTGTGTGTGTGTGTGCCTGCGTGCATATGTGTATACATGTGCCAGTGTGTGCATTTGCACTCAGTCACGTCCAAGCCTTTGTTACCCCATGGACTGTAGCCTGCCAGGCTTCTCTGTCCATGAATTTTCCCAGGCAAGAATACTGGAGTGGGTTACCATTTCCTGCTCCAGGAGATCTTCCCGACCCAGGGACCAAACCCAAGTCTCTTGCGTCTTGGGCATTGACAGGCAGCTTCTTTACCAGCTGAGCCACTGGGGACACAAACATATGTAATGTTGTTGTTGGTCAGTCATTCAGTTGTGTCTGACTCTTTGTGACCCCATGGACTGCAGCATGTCAGGTTCCCTTTTCCTTCACTATCTCCTGGAGTTTGCTCAAATTCATGTCCATTAAGTTGGTGATGCTATCTAACCATGTCATCCTCTGCTGCCCACTTCTTTTGCCTTCAATCTTTCCCAGCATCAGTGTCTTTTCCAGTGAGCCAGTTCTAAACATTAGGTGGCTAAATTGTTGGAGCTTCAGCATTAGTCCTTCCAGTGAGTATTCAGGGTTGATTTCCTTAAGGATTGATTGGTTTAATATCCTTGCAGTCCAAGGGACTCTCAAGTGTCTCCTCTAACACCACAGTTCAAAAGCATCAATTCTTTGGTGCTCAGCCCTCTTTGTGGTCCAACTCTCACATCCATACATGACTACTGGAAAATCCATAGCTTTTACTAGATGGAGCTTTGTTGGCAAAGTAGAGTCTCTGCTTTTTAATATGCTGTCTAGATTTGTCATAGCTTTTTTTCCAAGGAGCAAGCGTCTTTTAATTTCATGGCTACAGTCACCATCCTCTGTGATTTTGGAGCCCAAGAAAAGAAAATCTGTCACTGCTTCCACTTTTTCCTCTTTTATTTGCCATGAAGTGATGAGATCAGATGCCACAATCTTTGTTTTTTGAATGTTGAGTTTTAAGCCAGCTTTATTGTTCTCCTCTTTCACCTTCATCAAGAGGCTCTTTAGTTCCTCTTTGCTTTCTGCCATTAGGGTAGTGTCATCTGCATATCTGAAAAAGTGAAAGTGTTAGTTGTCCAAGTGTCCAACTCTCTGCGACCCCATGGACTGTAGCCTGCCAAGCTCCTCTGTCCATGGGGTTTCCCAGGCAAAAATACTGGAACAGGTTGCCATTTCCTACTCCAAGGGATCTTCCCGACCCAGGGATCGAACCCATGTCTCTTCTATCAACTACACTAGCAGAAGGGTTCTTTACCTCTATCGACACCTGGTAAGCAAATCTGAAGTTACTGATATTTCTCCTGGGAATCTTGATTCCAGCTTGGGATTCATCCAGTCCAGTATTCCACATGATGTACTCTGCATATAAGTTAAATAAACAGGATGACAGTAAACAGTCTTATTGTACTCCTTTCCCAATTTTGAACCAGTCATTTGTCCCATATCTAGTTCTAATGGTTGCTTCTTGACCTTCTTATGGGTTTCTCAGGAGACAAGTAAGGTGCTCTGCTATTTCCATGTCTTTAAGAATTTTCCACACTTTGTTGTGATCCACATAGTCAAAGGCTTTAGTGTAGTCAATGAAGCAAAAGTAGATGTTTTTCTGGAATTCCCTTTCTCTATGATCCAAGGAAAGTTGTTTTCCTTTAGTGAGAACGTTTTAAATGCTATTTTTATAGCATGTGGCCCTTATATAGTACAATACCACGGTGTGATCAGTGGCAGTCACCTTAGGGTTGTATCTGTCCTTTTTGATTGCCCTTTAAGTGAGATCACTGCTCAGGTCAGCACCAGGAGCTCTTGGAGATCAGGAGTAAAGGTAGCTTGCTGTCACCAGAGTGGCCTAACTGGCTGAGACAGGGGCGTGGAGAAGGCTTCAGGTCTCAGTGGATTTTAAATCAATAAACTCTTTTGGTTTCTTTTGGGGACTCACATAGTGCGGAAAGCTTGGGCTTTGGCTTCCCTGGCAAAGATGATGTCAAGCCAAGTGAGGGGAAAGGATGTAAGTCATAGTGTGTATCTGCAAGCAAAGATGGTGTTAAGACACCATGTGAATGAGAATGTGACCCAAAGGCTGAGTAATGATGGTTTCTTTTCTCCAGGGAACTGCTCAACAATTAAAGCCTTTATCTGTCTATCCTGGTTTTGAAAACCAACTGCCTAAGAGTCTGACAGCTGAGTTTGTTTAAAAGAAAAATCTTGAGGTCATATGAGAGTTTAAAAAAATCAACAATACTTGATTTCCTAATCACTCTTCTTTTCAGTCACCCCCCCAATTCATGCCAGCTTTAAATGAAACTAGTATTATGCTATATTTAATTCATTTCACAAATTACTGCTTTTATTGCTACTCTTTCCATGTCATTTGGTTTTAAGTCAGATGATATCCTCTCTGAGAATGTTTTATCCTTATTTAAATTCTGTATTGTTTTGAATAGGCACAATAACAATAAATGTATTCAAAATTCAAGAATGGGAAAAATTTTTAATTATCCTGACCATTTTGTATTGTTTATAATGAAATAGCAGTGTTGGTTTTATCATCTGGGCAATAATAGTTGTTTTAAATTAAATTTTACTTAGAAAAAAATGATACTGAAGAGAGATGAGGTTTGGATGTGTTTTGGAAGTCCTGTTGAGAACATCAGCAGCTACTGTGATAAGGACTGTCTTAGCTACCCCTCACCGACCCCTGACAGGCTGGGGGTCCAAGGAGATGTTCCCGAGTGTGGTAGGGTCTCTGTTTGTGTGTGTGGCTTATGGGATGCCTCTGTATGTCTGTGTGTGTGTGTGTGTGTGTATCATATGTATTGTATAACGTGTGTGTCTGTGTGTTCTCGGAAGGAATAATGGATGTCATAGGATGCATTCTCATGCTTTGCTCTAAGAGAAGGGAAAATGATTTCTGGAAGCAGCAGATGGAATGAAATGTGCTGCTGTAAAGTCAGAAGAAAATGTTGTTGGGGACCAGATTGGTTCTCAGGCCTGAGCATCCTCATAAAATCCATCACTTAAAACTATAAACATCAGATAGCAGAGCCGGAGGCCACCCGGGGGGTTGAGAGGAGCTGAAATGTGTTCCCATTCACAAATGCAGGGGCTGCCAACTTTGATTCACAGTCCCATGGGAATTACAAGTATTTTACTGGTCCAGAACACTTTGTAATTCAGAAAATGGCTTGAAGAACTATTTCTTCCCATTTTTAATGTAAGGTCAAAGAATTCTAATGAAAGTTAAAGCTACAATCTCAATGTTGTTGTTTAAATGAATTCACTAAGAATGTAGTTATAGAATCTTTTTAAAGACATTTGAAGATGTTAATTTCTTACAGAAGTGTAGTATACTAATAACTGAACCAAGTAATTACACTAAAGAATGATTTAGAGATCTGCCTTTTTGGAGTACACTTTTTTTTTAAGAAAGATTTTTTTTTTTCTTTCCTAATTTAAAAAAGTACTATTAAAAAAAAAGAAGCTGAAAGAAAAGAAAATCATTTATAATTCCCCCATTCAAAGAGAATCATTGTAAATATTCCTTCATTTCCCAATCATAAATACATATGTCTGAGGCTGCATGAAAGTGTATGTGTTGATTTATTTTGCACATCTGCAGTTCATGTTGTGTCTATAAAGGTTAGTATCTTTCTCTTCAAGCTAAGTTTCTATTATTGTCCCCCTTTCAAAGGCCTTTATCTGAAATCCCCAATATGTCACAGTTCACATGTCTTGGAGACCTGTTGTTAGAACAAATATTTGAACAAAATTCTTTTAAAATCCTGAATATGCAAGATACAATATTTAATTAAGACTGACTTTCTGCCCATATGTTTTGTTGCTGACTCATTCTATGGAAATTGCCCATATAACTAAAAAGACATTGTGAGAGATTAGAAACAAAATGAAACAAAAATAAAAAATACTTTAAAACCACAAAACCAACTGTCCATTTGATTAATTAAAATATTTAAATATACCTAAGTTAAAAATAATAAATTGCAAAACAACAATGAATTGTCATAGCTTTATAAACTGTTGACTTTGTTTTTTAAATTAATTTTAACAATTTTTAAAATTAGGTGGCTTGGGGTCTTCAGCTGTGATGTCTTTTTAGTTGCTAGATAGTAAAGGCCTTTAGATTCCAAAAAGTGGGCTAAATACCCTAATTGGATTGTATATATATTTGGAGGCTTTTTATGTTAGCTTAAGTCTCCTAAAGGGACATCCCAGATGGTTCAGTGGTAAAGAATCCACCTGTCAATGCAGGAGATAGATGCAGGTTTGATCCCTGGGTCGGGAAGATCCCTTGGAGAAGGAAATGGCAACCCACTCTAGTATTCTTGCCTGGAAAATTCCATGGACAGGGGAGACTGGTGGGCTACAGTCCCTGGGGTCACAAAAGCATCCAACAGGACTTAACTACTAAACAACAAGTCTCCTAGAAGTGATGAGACTTGAAAGTGAAAGTGAAGTCACTCAGTCATGTCCGATTCTTTGCAACCCCGTGGACTGTAGCCTAACCGGCTCCTCCATCCATGGGATTTTCCAGGCAAGAGTACTGGAGTGGGTTGCCATTTCCTTCTCCAGGAGATCTTCCCAACCCAAGGTTTGAAACCGGGTCTTCCGCATTGTAGGCAGACGCTTTACCCTCTGAGCCACCAGGGAAGTCCTGATGAGACTTATATCAAGGCAGTTACTGAAGTTTAAGTTGTATAGATTTTGTTTAGAGTTAAGATGAATAGATGTATAGTTTAAGATGTATAGGTTATATGTGCTGGTAAAAGCTCGGTTAAACCTTTTCCTGGCTGCTGTAAAGTTAGTTTAATAGGACAAGTAATTATAGTTGATAATAGGAATATCAGTGTGACAGCCATAACTAATTCTGTTATTATACACATTATTCAACAATGTAGTCGCTCACTCATCTGTCTATGTCCTAAATTGTAAGCTTCTTAGTGAAACATTTGTCTTAATCATTTTTTAATTCCTAGAACTGACATGTACTTGAGATAGAAATAATTGTTGAATTAATGAAAGACCCTTTCACAGAACTGGTTTCTCTTTACCTAAGTTCATTTGGACTGTGACATGCATACCATGGAAATCTGTTTTAGTTTTCCATGTCAGTCTCATCCTCACACAGAAATGAAAATAATTTTACTTTCCAGGAGCATTCTCATACTTTACCACATTTTGATTAAAGTACCCCAGATTTTCAAAAAGACATGGTAATATTTATTATGTGTAAATTACCAGAAGTAGTTAAGTAAAAGCAAAGTTAAGACATTCAATTAGAACATCCTTTTACTGAACATTGAATGTTGGTTACTGCTTTTATTCCTCCATCAGCCAGTTTTGGTAAATGCTTATATTTTCCTGTGTAGTTCCTGTCCAGTTAAAGTATAAGTGATTCTTCTTCCAGCACTTAAAGAATGATGGTAGGAGACAATGAAAGAAGCTAGAGCAAACTGCATCCCACTGGAGGAAACTTGTGACTTTCTGAAAAGTCCCTCAAAACACTGTGGTTAACCAATGAAGAACTGCGAAAGGGGAAATGTGAAGTTTATTTTCAGGCTGAAGATGTAGTAAGAAGAGTTAGAATCTCTCAAGGATATATTTTCATTAACTACAATCACATCTTACATTGCTGCAGGTACTATTGTTATCTGTAGGGCTGTTCCGGTTACTAGTGTTATTGACTTATTTTTCTGTTATTTCTCTACCATGTAGTCTATATATATTTATGCTTTTCTTGTTTGTTACAATTAGATTTTGTTGTTTTCAGTAGTTCCTTGTGTCTCAGGTCAGAGGACGTCTTCGCTCATCTTCAAAATGGTATTGATGGCTACACAGAATTAAATGAATTTTTTAAGAAATGAAAGTTAGATTGTCTTAGACCCTGAATTTCAGGACTACAGTAGTATTTATAAGTCCTCTGCTCTAATTAAAAAGAGTTGGGGACTTTAAAAAAATAAAGTACAGAGTTTGTCAGCAAAGTTTTATACTAATCTGTCCCTCCATAATAATTTAGCTCACTTTAGTTTTACATTAACAATGAAAATTAATAAGGTACAAAAATTAATTATTAATAATAATAGGCAACATTTCCTAAAAACTTAAATCAGATAGTGATAATGTTTAATAATAGTGCATTCTATGGGTTTTCCCATAATCATCACTATAATCGTAAGAAGTTGCTGCTGTTATGCCTGTTTTGCAGATGTTTTCTCATCTTGATGAGGTGAAGGAATTTCTCCATGTCACACAGAGAGTAAGGGATAAAGCCAGAATGAGCCCAGGTGTGTCTGACCTCCTGGTCCCTGACGTTGTGCTCCACCCATCACTGCTAACTTTGTCAGCAGTACAGTATGAACCTGCAAACAGTGTGCATGCTATTGCCTCACCAGACCCAGCCTGTACTGCAGGGGTTTCAGCTAGGTTTTCCTCTGCATGTTAATGAGGACTTACCAGGTACCTATGGTGCTAAATGTGAATAACATTCAATGACTTTTTTTTGAAGCCTCACCAAGCCCCATGAGCTTAGAAGGATCATTTGCATTTTAAGGATGAAGAAACTGGCTTTGTGGCTAAGTTGCCAAAAGGCAGGTGGCCAGTGAGAAGTGAAACTCAAGTCTGTCTGAAGCCAAGACTAACACCCTTGTCATTGCCTGGGGCTGACTTCAGAGTCAATGCAGCTTTGAAATGATTAGATGCCCTGCACAAGTTTCCTTGCCCTTATCACCAAAGAGTTCACTGACAAATACATGAAATGTCAGCATGGTCCTAAATAGATGTTCAAATAACCTGGAATATTGTTAGCATGTCATTTTATAATTAAATCCTAATGCAATTGTGGCAGAAAGCAAAGAGGAACTAAAGAGACTCTTGATGAAGGTGAAAGAGGGGAGTGAAAAAGCTGGTTTAAAGCTCAACATTCAAAAAACTAAAATCGTGGCATTCAATTCATGGCAAATAGATGGGGAAACAATGGGAATAGTGACTGACTTTATTTTCTTGGACTCTAAAATCAATGCAGATGGTGACTGCAGCCATCAAATTAAAAGACACTTGCTCCTTGGAAGAAAAGCTATGACAAACCTAGACAGTGTATTAAAAAGCAGAGACATTACTTTGCCAACAAAGGTCCATATAGTCAGAGCCATGGTTTTTCCAGTAGTCATGTATGAATGTGAGATTTGTATCATAGAGAAGGTTGAGCGCCGAAGAATTGATGCTTTTGAACTGTGGTGTTGGATAAGACTCTTGAGAGTCCCTTGGACTACAGAGAGATCCAACCAGTCCATCCTAAAGTAAATCAATCCTGAATATTCATTGGAAGGACTGATGCTGAAACTAAAGCTCCAATACTTGGGCCACCTGATGAGAAGAGCCGACTCATTAGAAAAGACCCTGATGCTGGGAAA
This sequence comes from Odocoileus virginianus, assembly GCF_023699985.2. Lineage (NCBI taxonomy): Eukaryota > Metazoa > Chordata > Mammalia > Artiodactyla > Cervidae > Odocoileus > Odocoileus virginianus. The sequence continues at coordinate 30,180,709 of NC_069704.1, read as the reverse complement.
GATTGAAGGCAGGAGAAGAAGGGGATGACGGAGGATGAGATGGTTGGATGGCATTACCGACTCAATGGACATGAATTTGAGCAAGCTCCAGGGGATGGTGAAGGACAGGGAGGCTGGCATGCTGCATGGGGTCACAGAGTCAGACACGACTGAGTGACTGAACAACAACAAAAGTGATTGTACAGGTGACCAATCAGAATAAATTTTTATTGCTTCTACCATAAAACATGTGGACATTTTGTAAGAATCATTTTAATAAATATTAAAAATATGGCATGTATTATATAGAACAAGTTAGAGAATGACATAAAAAAATTCTAAAAGTATTAAAGTTTCACATTTATGTGTAAAATATATAATTCTTGGCTATGATAGTTCTGCTTGTCTGAAGCAAATGATCTGAACATCCCTTAACCCTGAAGGTTGGGGTGGGGTGGGGACAGGAAGTCTTTATAAAGAAAAACAAAATTATGGTGACCTCCTTAACAGACATATGGATGAATCTTTCTCAGTGCTCATCTCTTAAAAATTGCTTTTTATACAGAAAATTTTCTTTGCTCACCAGTTAAGTATAACTATTAATCATTTTGAACCCAATTTCTTTAAAATACATTGTTAATAAATGTTTTCTGGAGGTAGATAAGTAGATTCTGGTGTGGTTAATAAAAGCAGCACAATCAGCATAAATGCTTCTGAGGATTATCTTTTCATTTCATGGAGCTTTCTGCACATTTATCACTTGTCCTTATCTGAGTTTTTTCTGCAGTTGTTTTATTAAGCATTGCATTATTTAATAATATAAACTTTGAGTTTGTATGAGCTGAATGAAGTGGTACAGACTTGGGGAAAATGAACAAGCCTCACTTTTTAAATATTCAAGTTAATTTCAGTATATTCTTGTGTGTTTGGATTTTGTTTATTGTAACATTGTGCTGTAGGTTTAAAGACTGAAGATTTAGAAGACTGTGGCCTTAATTAGTGATCTGTCATATTTTCAACAAACTTGTGTTGAGATAATCAATATAGAAGCTGTAAGTATTAATATTTGCAGCCTCAGAAGGCAGGGGTTGTATCCAAAAAATTATTTCGGATAATGTTTCAGAAGAGACTATACATGATTAAATGTATAAATCTATTATCTGTAGAAAAATTATACATAGACCAAAATTCATTATCCAAATTTTGAAAAAAAAGAAAATTCACTCATAGCTCTACTATTTCTTTAAAACTTTGTCATGATTTTGAGTTAATAAACGGTTGTTGGCAATGAAGATAAACCAGTAGTTCACCAGGTTTTCATTTTCAAACATTGCATGCATGAGCAGGGAAAAATTTTGTAAATACCATACTCAAGACTGTGTGGTACTTGAGAATCTATGAGTGTGTTCAGGTAATGTGTTTATACATGTATACATATATGTACACACATTTCAGGAAGTTGTCTAACATTTCTTCCAAAGCACAGTCTGCACCTTTATGAAAATAAGTATTTTTCCATTGTATTTAGTGACTGTATCATTTACACCAAGTCCCCTACATACAGATGAGTTCTGTTCTAAAAGCATGTTCATAAGTCAGATTTGTTTAACAGAGTTAGCCTAGGTACCCAGCTAGTTTAATAGAGTTTGCCTAGGTACTCAGCTAGCACAATCAGCTATAGAGTAGTGTACTGTAATAAGTTTATAATACTTTTTGGACAAATAACCATAAAAACAGACTTAAAAAATAAAACATTTTAAATATTACAGTACAAAAACATGAAAAGTATGGTTGTACAGTACAACAACTGGCATACAAGTGAACAGGCAAGAAGAGTTACTGACTGGAGAAGGGAGAGGAAGTGGAAGATGGAAGAGCTGAAGAATCATCAGCAATAGGAGACAGGAGGGCAAGCTGCAATTTCACTCATGCCTGATGCTGATGGAACACACATTCACATCTTTGAAAGTCTGCAACTTAAAGGTTCATGTGTAAGGGACTTACTGTGTTTTTCATAGTAAGATTTGGGTGGTCCCTATAGATGGTGCTCTTCTTTGCAAGGTGAATTCTGTATGTCCCACTTCAAACAGGGAAGGCAGGACAGCTGAATAATGGTAAATTTTAAATGAGAGCTTAAGATCAACACAAAGTTAACTTCCCTGCTGGTATCCAAAATGCAGAAAGAAAGGCACTTTTTTTCTAGGATGAAATTAAAAAGTGAAGATTTTAATTTGGTTCCCCCCAATCCCCAAGGTGGAACTGCGAAACAGCTCTGCTTTCTGGCAGGTAAATGATTTTATGCACATTTGCGGCCCCCACACGGTGGGCAGTGTCCTCACACTCCCCTAGATCGCTTTCAGCATCTCATTGCTTGCTTTCAAATCTGCTTCCCATCTGGAAGATATTGTCAGCTACCCTTGTAACTTCACAGATGAGGACAGAACTCCTGAAGGGCAGAGGGTGTCAGAACAGCTGCTGAAGTGCTTACCACAACCTTTTTTTTATTCAGGGCCCCCCAGCAGTCTGGTCTCCCTGCTTCTCCCAGAGCAGGCTCCCTGGTGAGATGTTAGGAAGGACTCAGCCTGAGAATGGTTCCTGAACCCAAAGCTTGTTGCTGTTGTTGTATAGTCTCTAAGTCATGTCCACCTCTTCTGTGACCCCATGGACTGTAGCCCGCCAGGCTCCTCTGTCCACAGGATTTCCCAGGCAAGAATACTGGAATGGGTTGCCATTTCCTTCTCCAGGGGATCTTCTTGACCCAGGGATTGAACCAGCATCTTCTGGGTCTCCTATATTGGCAGGTGGATTCTTTACCACTAAGCCACCAGAAAAACCAAAACCAAAGGTAAATTGTTATTAATCATCTCAGTTCCAGCAGTACTTGGTATGAATAGATCTTAATGGCTTTTTAAATGAAAAAATGCATATATAGAGAGAGGATTAGGCAACCTCATTGAAGCTGAAGCTTCAATACTTTGGCCACTTGATGCGAAGAACCAACTCACTGGAAAAGACCCTGATGCTTGGAAAGATAGAAGGCAGGAGGAGAAGGGGATGACAGAGGACAAGATGGTTGGATGTCATGAATGACTCAATGGACATGAGTTTGAGCAAACTCGGGGAGATAGTGAAGGACAGGGAAGCCTGGCGTGCTGCAGTCCATGGGGTTGCCAAGAGTCAGACACGACTTAGCGACTGAACAATGACAACAAGACAACCAGAAGCAAGAGTCTTTGTCATTTAGTAGTTTTAGGTGAATGTGGACCAGATTGAGAAAAACAGGCTGGACACAGGTATCAGTAAGAATGTTTAGGATCAACATTAAATCAGTTTAACTCTTCAGCAACCAAATGCCTTTTACGAATGAGGTCATCCGTCTGTTTTGCAGGAGAGACACAGGAATAGGAAAAAAGTAGTCCCCAAGACGGTGAAAGAGACCAATGCAAACCTGGTTTTACTCATGGTGGTGACTTTTGGCGAGATGTTTCAGCTCTAAAGTAAGGGGTTTGGTATGATCATCTGATAATTAAGTTTGAGATCAGTTCCACATGGTCCTGTAGGACAAACCATTTTGCTGCATCCCCAAACACTATAAAAGAAGAGGTGTCTTTGTGGCTGCATGTGGCTCTTGAGCGTTTGAAATGTAGCCAGTGAGACTGAGGCACCAAGTTTTTAATTTTAGCTCATCTAAAGTTAAATGTAAATAGCCAGCCCGGATGAACACCACACAAGTAAAGACAGTCTGCCTGTTAGCGTGCCAGGCGCTTCATGTCGGGCTCCATTAAATAAATGCTGTTATACATGCGTAGAGAACATTGCAGAAGCAGTGGTTAAGTCATTTGCCCAAGGTCACTAGGCCGGTAAATTAGGATTCACCCTGGGCAGTTTGGCTACAGAGGGCCTGGGAGCCTCCCTTAGCTGTCAGGGGCAGAGTTGCTTTCTAAACACCAGTCTTTTTTTTTTATGGAGGCTAAAGTCAGAAAGCTTAGGTTAGAACCCTCGTTCTGCCCTTTACAGAGCTGTGTGATGTGTTCACTTAATGTCTGTGAACAGTATCGTCACCTCTAATACAGGGAAGCTTATTCCCTCCGCTTGCATTTCTTTTTTTTTTTTTAATGAGGGGAAAGAGGATGAGAGGGTCCTAACATTTTACTTGCGTTTGTCTCTTTCACCATCTTGGGGACTACGTTTTTCCTATTCCTGTGTCTCTTCTGCAAAACAGATGGATAATGTCATCAATGAAAGGCATTTGGTTGTTGAAGAGTTAAACTGATTTACATTCTTTCTTTAATGCTAGAGTGCTGGAATGGCTTCTTTAATTCTACAGGAACAACTAAACTTACATATTTGAATTACCTTGCTTACTCAAAGAGGAAAGCATGGCATTTTTCTTATTTGTGTAAGGCTTTTCTTTTGAGTAACTGTCTGTGAGCCACTTCCCCATGTTTGACTGCCATTTTGGGGAGCACAGTGCTGATTTTGCTCCTGGTATGCATACTCCAGAGGTTCTCAGTTGGAGCCTCTCCATCAGGTTTCAGTACCTGCTTCTGCTTTGGGGAACTTCTGTCTATGCCACACCTCCACACAAGACTCTCAAGGACACACCCTTTGAGAACTCAGCACTGAATGTGAATTTTTTTTTCATTTATTTTTATTAGTTGGAGGCTAATTACTTTACAGTATTATAGTGGTTTTTGTCATACATTGACATGAATCAGCCATGGATTTACATGTATTCCCCAACCCGATCCCCCCTCCCACCTCCCTCTCCACCTGATTTCCCTGGGTCTTCCCAGTGCACCAGGCCCGAGCACTTGTCTCATGCATCCAGCCTGGGCTGGTGACCTGTTTCACCCTAGATAATATACATGTTTCGACGCTGTTCTCTCAAAACATCCCACCCTCGCCTTCTCCCACAGAGTCCAAAAGTCTGTTCTGTACATCTGTGTCTCTTTTTCTGTTTTGCATATAGGGTTATCATTACCATCTTTCTGAATTCCATATATATGTGTTAGTATACTGTATTGGCCTTTATCTTTCTGGCTTACCTCACTCTGTTCAATGGGCTCCAGTTTCATCCATCTCATTAGAACTGATTCAAATGAATTCTTTTTAATGGCTGAGTAATATTCCATGGTGTATATGTACCACAGCTTCCTTATCCATTTGTCTGCTGATGGGCATCTAGGTTGCTTCCATGTCCTGGCTATTTTAAACAGTGCTGCGATGAACATTGGGGTGCACGTGTCTCTTTCAGATCTGGTTTCCTCGGTGTGTATGCCCAGAAGTGGGATTGCTGGGTCATATGGCAGTTCTAATTCCAGTTTTTTAAGAAATCTCCGCACTGTTCTCCATAGTGGCTGTACTAGTTTGCATTCCCCCCAACAGTGTAAGAGAGTTCCCTTTTCTCCACACCCTCTCCAGCATTTATTGCTTGTAGACTTTTGGATAGCAGCCATCCTGACTGGCGTGTAATGGTACCTCATTGTGGTTTTGATTTGCATTTCTCTGATAATGAGTGATGTTGAGCGTCTTTTCATGTGTTTGTTAGCCATCTGTATGTCTTCTTTGGAGAAATGTCTGTTTAGTTCTTTGGCCCATTTTTTGATTGGGTCATTTATTTTTCTGGAATTGAGCTGCAGGAGTTGCTTGTATATTTTTGAGATTAATCCTTTGTTGCTTCGTTTGCTATTATTTTCTCCCAATCTGAGGGCTGTCTTTTCACCTTGCTTATAGTTTCCTTTGTTGTGCAAAAGCTTTTAAGTTTCATTAGGTCCCATTTGTTTATTTTTGCTTTTATTTCCAATATTCTGGGAGGTGGGTCATAGAGGATCCTGCTGTGATTTATGTCAGAGAGTGTTTTGCCTATGTTCTCCTCTAGGAGTTTTATAATTTCTGGTCTTACATTTAGATCTTTAATCCATTTTGAGTTTATTTTTGTGTATGATGTTAGAAAGTGTTCTAGTTTCATTCTTTTACAAGTGGTTGACCAGTTTTCCCAGCACCACTTGTTAAAGAGGTTGTCTTTTTTCCATTGTATATTTTTGCCTCCTTTGTTGAAGATAAGGTGACCATAGGTTTGTGGATTTATCTCAGGGCTTTCTATTCTGTTCCATTGATCTATATTTCTGTCTTTGTGCCAGTACCATACTGTCTTGATGACTGTGGCTTTGTAGTATAGTCTGAAGTCAGGCAGGTTGATTCCTCTAGTTCTAAGATTACTTTGGCTATTTGAGGTTTTTTGTATTTCCATACAAATTGTGAAATTATTTGTTCTAGTTCTGTGAAAAATACCATTGGTAGCTTGATAGGGATTGCATTGAATCTATAGATTGCTTTGGGTAGTATAGCCATTTTGACAATATTGATTCTTCCAATCCATGAACACGGTATGTTTCTCCATCTGTTTGTGTCCTCTTTGATTTCTTTCATCAGTGTTTTATAGTTTTCTATGTATAAGTAGATATACTCCTAAGTATTTTATTCTTTTTGTTGCAATGGTGAATGGTATTGTTTCCTTAATTTCTCTTTCTGTTTTCTCATTGTTAGTGTATAGGAATGCAAGGGATTGCTGTGTGTTAATTTTATATCCTGCATCTTTATCTTTACTATATTCTTTTATATCCTGCAACTTAACTATATTCTGAATGTGAATTTTTTATGTGGTTTGTTGGTTTAAGTTATCCTCGGGGTTATTAAGAATAGACTTCCCTCATAAAAGAAAGGAAAATTTTGCCATTTGCAACAAGAAGGATGGACTCAGAAGGTATTATTCCAAGAGAAATAAGTAGACATCCCTGAAATCAAGAAAAAGTTTTTGGTACTCTCCACACTCTATTCTGTTTTTTTAAAGTAGGAATTCAGACAAATTTGTCTTAGAAATAGATTGGAGTAGGAAAACCTTCCTCATTGTAAAGAACATAAAATAATGTTCCCTCTTGTTAACCTGGTTTTCAGATCCTTAGTAGAACTGTCATGAGGTTGTACTGCCTGGAAGTGGTGCCCTGAATGAGATCAGACGGTGGGCCTGGTAACAGTTTTCCATATTTGATTTTGAAAATTTGCAACTTTGTAGTACTGAGTACCCCAATCATTTCCTGAATTCAGCAGTGAACATTTTGCTCTATTTGCTTTATCAAATCTCTGTTCAGGGGTCTAGCCCTCTAACAAGCCGTCTTCATTTTTTGTGGATTTCAGAGTAAATTGGGAATACCAGTACATGCCACTCCTTAACGCTTCAACCTGCCTATCACCCCCTAGAATTCAGCATTTTTTTGTAGTTCTTTTTATGTGAAGTAAATTTTACATGTAGAGAAACACTCGTCATAAGTGTACCTTTTAGTGAGCTTTGGTAAATGCCTACCCCCATGTAACCCAAACCCCCATCAAGATAATTATAGAACATTAACATCACCCCAGAAAGTTCCCTCTGCCCGCTTCTTAGTCATTTCCTATTTTCACTATAGTTTTGTTTAAGCTATTCTAGTACTCAAGATAGATAAAATCATACATTTTATATGCTTTTGTGTTAAGACCTCTGTGGCCACCAACATCTTGCTAGGGCTGGTGGAACAAAGTGTCCCAGACTGGGAGGCTTAAACATCAGAAATGTGTTTTCTCCCAGCTCTAGAGGCTGTGGGAGGCAATGTGTGGGAGACAGAATTCAACCCAGAACCCCAAGGAATGACTGAAAGTTTCTCCTAGGTTGTTGCACGGGTCAATACTTTGTTGTCTTGAAGTGTTTTCCATCATGTAAATAAACTATAGTTTGTTTAGTCACTATCCTGTTGGTGGGTGCTAGTTCTGACTGTGGTGAATAAAATCCCTGGGAACTTTCTTGAGCAAGTCTTTCTGGGGATTTGTGCTTTTGTTTCTCTTGGATACAGAACTAGTGTGGGATGACTGGCTCATCTTCTTCCAGCTTTAATCTACTGAGATTCTGAAGCAAATCTCTGGGCCTCTATTGCCATATCTGTGGGATGAAGATGATTAGACTAAATAAATAATCTCAAAGAAAATAGCTTCCTTCTATGTTCCTCTATAATAATAACCAAGAGACGGAGGATTCCCCAGCATGTCAGGACCCATCAGCTGTAGGACAGTAACCACAGTAAGCCTTGAATATTGGCAGTGCAGACTTGGGGAAAATGAAATAACAAGTGAATTTCATACTTGCCATAAAATAGCTCCTGTAGAATAATTGACATTTCACCTTAAAATATACAGTGAAATAATGAGAAAGTCAGTTATTTCTGACTGTGAGAAGGTTCAACAAATTCAGCAGACCTGTAGGTGACAGGTGGTATTTGTGTGTGTGTTGTTCACTCAGTCGTGTCCAACTCTTTGCCACCCCATGGACTGTAACCTGCCAGACTCTTCTGTCCATAGAATTCTCTGGGCAAGAATATTGGAATGGGTAGCCATTCCCTTCTCCAGGGGATCTTCCTGACCCAGGGATCAAACTGGGGTTTCTTGCATTGCAAGCAGATTCTTTACTGTCCGCACCACCAAGAAGCCCCTATCGGTGGTATTGAAAATTAATTTTGCTGGGCAAGCGCTGGGCATCGTCAGGCAGGTGTGCCAAGGTGACTTCTTTTGTCCTTTCCATAAAAGGACTTGAATGCATTCAAGTTTGGATTGAAGCATTACTTACTCTGGGCTTTCTGGGTGACCCAGTGGTAAAGAATCCATCTGCAATGCAGGAGCCACAAGAGATACAGGATCAATCCCTGTGTCCGGAAGATCCCCTAGAGGAGGGCTTGGCAACCCACTCCAGTATTCTTGCTTGGAGAATCCCCATGGACAGTGGAGCCTGGCAGGCTACAGTCCATGGGGTCATAGAGAATTGGACACAACTGAAGCAGCTTAGCACACACACACAATGCTTACTTTCCAAGGGGTTTGGTGTAGGGTGAGGGGATGACACATAGGTTAGATGAGACCCTAAAGAGGGGCTGGTGTGAAAAACAGGAGGCAGTGAGCTGTGATCTGAAGCTTTCTCTGTATCTGAAGCGGAATTCAGGGAAGGGAGGCCTCTTGGGGCCAAAGAAAGGCTAGAGAGGCAAAATAGGGCCCTGTGTGGTGATGGCCAGGGACCCCTTAGGCCAGGGATAAAGTCAGCATGGAACCCAAAGAGGGACAAAGTGTCAGCAGAGCTTCCAGATGAACAGCGAGTGATGGGTGAGGTGTCGCCCAGCAACTACACAGGATGCCAGGAGGGGTCAGATGAGGAGGCTGGGCTGCCAGTCGTCCGGACAAGCAGAGGAAAGTCTAACCCCTGTGTCATCTCAGGGACTTGGGACCAGGAGCAGGGATGAGATGTCCCAGCGTCCAGAAGCAGCAATATTTAGGGGAAGGCAGAGACAGAAAATAAGTGTGTGTGTTATATTTTATATATGATAAAAATAAATAGCAACTTTTTCAGGGTCGTGCAGAACAGCCTGGTGCCCAGCAGAGCCTAGAAGTTCCTCCATCCATGGGAAAACCAGAGGGGCTGACCTCAGGGGTGGGGGTATGTCTTAGGGTAAATATTAAAGGGCATTCCTCTCCAGGTCGGAGGACCCCAGCTGGTGGATCCCCCCCTCCCCCATCTCTTATGGGCAGCAACCTCGAAGTGGTGCTAGGATAGAGTCCAGTTGGGAGACAGCAATATAAACCACAGCCCTCCTTCTTAAAGGCGGGTGACATCTTCATGTCCCTTCATTTAAGCCCTAGGCCAAGATCTATTGGTTTCTGTCTAAGGTGAGTAATGAAATCCCTAAAGACCCAGTGACTGAGGGTGTTAGTGAGACCGCAAAGCAAAGGGAAGATTGTCCTAGTCCCCAGGCCTGTGCTGGCAGTGATGAAGGACAGGGAAGAAGGTGACATCCTCCAGAGCTGCAGAATAAAGGGGACAGGTTTCCCTGTGCATCTGGAGGGCCAGCCTAGCATGATGCCCCTTGCATCTGTCATGGGGAAGGGAATGATCAGCGCCTTGAATGTTTCCAAGGCAGCTCAGGTCTTGATCCATCAGCACAGAGGAGCCATAAGAAAACCAGAGGGTGAGGAGCTCTGAAGGTGGATCATGAAGATAAGCATCACCTCCGTATAGCAGTGATAGACATGGGAGCTGGAAGCTGATGCGGAGTTTCAGATCCCTCTGTGGGGTGGCAAATCTAGAAGCATAGCACTCTAGATAATCTCAGCTGCCAGTGAGCCTGGGGGCTTTGTGATAACCAAGATCAAGTTCTGAGATGACCAGGAAGCCATGTAACTCTCCCCACATGCAGCTCACTTTTCAGGCTGCCTGAGACGGAAACATGATGCCGTCCAGGACCCAGGGAGCAGGCTGTAGCTGGTGGCCGCTCCAAGCATCAGAGCAGGCTTCCAGGCACCACGGCTCTGCTCAGGGATGCTCAGGACTCCCTTCAACCCTAAGGACGTCCTAGAGGAAAGAAAGGAAGGGAGTGTCAGCCTGAGCAGGGACACCACCTAGGGAAGAACCAGGTGTGCATCGGGGTTTGTGAAACTCTGAGTCCAGCAAACTCATTTTCTTTAGCAACCCAGCTTGAGGGGGTGCCAGTAGCATCTCTTTTTTTGTCAACTATGAACAGAAAGTTCTTCCCAGGTGGCACTAGTGGTAAAGAACTCAGCTGCCATTGCAAGAGACATAAGAGACATGGGTTCAATCCCTGGGTCGGGAAGATCCTCTGCAGGAGGAAATGGCAACCCACTCCAGTAATCTTGCCTGGAGAATCCCATGGACAGAGGAATCTGACAGTACAGTCCACTGGGTTATAAAGAGTCGCACATGACTGAAGTGACTTAGCATAGTGAACAGCACACACTGGAAAATCAAGACTGCTGCTTCTTAATTGTGGTAAGGTATACATTCCCTAAAATTTACCATTTTAATGTGTTCGGTTCATTGCCATTCAATACATTCGCATTGTTGGGCAGCCATCCCTGCCATTTGCCTGCAGAACTTTTTCATCTTGCCACCAAAACTCTGTGCCCGTGAAACACCAGCTCCCCATTCCTAGCCTTCCTCCTGGTCATCTGCTTTTTATCTCTGAATTTAAGACTGCTCTTGAGGACACACAGCTCATCCTTGACATTGTTATTGATACTGTTAATGAAAAAAGATGTCAGTAGTAAGAAATGGAAGATTTTGATCTGAGAAATAGAATATTTTATTTGAGCCACCCTAAGGTGATAACACAGGAAACAGTATTTCAACAAGCTCTGAGAACTGTTCCTGGCCATTACAGATAAATATGTATTTGAGATAAAGGGTTATATGTCAAATGATGTACTGTTGACAGTTTACACAATCCAGATCTACAGAGTCATGGGTCACCCTGGCCCCTTACAGGATTAAGAAAGAAGGTTATTTCCAAAGGAGCTGCAACTCTTGATGAGATTAAGAAAGAATGTTATCTCTTAAGAAAAGTGCAAAAAAAAAAAAAGAAAAGTGCAGCTTCCCTGATGGCTCAGTTTGTAAAGAATCGCCTGCAATACAGGAGACCCTCGTTCAATTCCTGGTCGGGAAGATCCCCAGGAGAAGGGATAGGCTACCCACTCGAGTATTCTTGAGCTTGAGATCAAATTGCCAACATCTCTTGGATCATAGAAAAAGCAACAGAATTCCAAAAAAAATCTACTTCTGTTTTACTGACTATGCCAAAGCCTTTGTCTGTGTGGATCAAAACAAACTGGAAAATTCTTAAAGAGATGGGAATGCCAGATCTCCTGACCTGCCTCTTGAGAAATCTGTATGCAGGTCAGGAAGCAACAGTTAGAACTGGACGTGGAACAACAGACTGGTTCCAAATCAGGAAAGGAGTACGTCAAGGCTGTATTTGTCACCCTGCTTATTTAACTTATATGCACAGTACATCATGAGAAACACTGGGCTGGATGAAGTACAAGCTGGAATCAAGATTGCCAGGAGAAATATCAATAATCTCAGATATGCAGATGACACCACCCTTATGGCAGAAAGCAAAGAAGAACTAAAGAGCCTCTTGATGAAAGTGAAAGAGGAGAGTGAAAAAGTTGGCTTAAAACTCAACATTCAGAAAATTAAGATCTTGGCATCTGGTCCCATCACTTCATGGCAAATAGATGGGGAAACAATGGAAACAGTGAGAGACTATTTTTGTGGGCTCCAAAATCACTGCAGATGGTGACTGTAGTCATGAAATCCAAAGATGCTTGCTCCTTGGAAGAAAAAGTATGACCAATACTTTGCCAACAAAGGTCCATCTAGTCAAAGCTATGGTTTTTCCAGTAGTCATGTATAGATGTGAGAGTTGGACTATAAAGAAAACTGAGCGCCGAAGAATTGATTCTTTTGAACTGTGGTGTGGAGAAGACTCTTGAGAGTCCCTTGGACTGCAAGGAGATCCAGCCAGACCATCTTAAAGGAAATCAATCCTGAATATTCATTGGAAGGACTGATGCTAAAGCTAAAACTCTAATAATTTGGCCACCTGATGCAAAGAACTGACTCATTTGAAAAGACCCTGATGCTGGAAAAGATTGAAGATGGGAAGCAAAGGGGACGACAGAGGGTGAGATGGTTGGATGGCATCACCGACTCAATGAACACGAGTTTGAGTAAACTCCAGGAGTTGGCAACGGACAGGGAGGCCTGGCGTGCTGCAGTCCATGAGGTCGCCGAGAGTCGGACACGACTGAGTAACTGAACTGAATTGAACTGAAGAAAAGTGAAAGTGGAAGTCGCTCAGTCCTGTCTGGACTCTTTGTGACCCCACAGACTATACAGTCCGTGGGATTTTTCAGGCAAGTGTACTGAAGTGAGTAGCCGTTCCCTTCTCCAGGGAATCTTCCCAACCCAGGGACTGAACCCAGATCTCCCTTGTTGCAAGCGAATTCTTTACCAGCTGAGCCACCAAGAAAGCCCTCCTGAGAAAATCTGGTTAACGCACTTGCACAGCACACACTAATAGGGAGGAAGGAGGCCCAAACAGGCAGAGAAAAACTTTATGTTCAAATTTTTCTCATCTTGCCATAAAATATGAATTTTATTTCATTAAATCTTTTTTTCTTCTTTGGTTTTTGCTTATTATTTCATTAATTCTTAACTTCCAGCCAGCCAACTTGGCTAGAAACCACTCAAGACCCCAGTCATCAGGTTCTTTGAGTGTCTTTTCCCTTGATTTTGTCTCTGATGTAGGCTGGGATTGGTGATTGGAAACTGACATCTCTCCAGCAACTTGTGAGGCTCTTCCAGCATTCTGCCTTAGGCACATCAGATTATTTGTGTCTTCTTTTCTTGCATCTGACACCAAGCTCCTTGGGAACATGGGCCCTGTCAGAATGACCTTGTATTGCCGACTCTGAACACCATGTCTGGCACATGGTACTCAATATTGATTTATTTAGTTTTAAATATTCTCCAGATGAGGGTGACAAGGAGAGGAGGAAAAAGAGAGAGGATGAGATAGTAACTTGTGGGCAGAACAGGGAGATAGGCACCCCCATATGTGCCTTCCACCAAGTTTTAATATGTTCAAGGGAATAAAAGGAACTGGATGGAATAACTTTCCTGTAAATTAAGTAGACTCTAAACTTAACACTTTGGGAATCTTCTTTGGGAATAGTTGAGAGTATATACTCCTTTCTTAGAAAAATGCCCTGAAGTACTCAAACACATAGCCCATCCATTAACCTACAGGTCAGAAATCTTGTCCCAAGGCTAAAAAATAGAATTTTAATTTTCTTCTAAATAAAGTTCATAAGGAGCTACAGATTTATTAAAATTTTACAGTTGGTTTTGCCCTTAGGAATCTCTTCAACGAATGCAAGGGAGTCAAAGGAGGGTATTCTCAAGAGTAATCATACTGCTGCTGTTAAGGGTTCTTGTTGCTGACTACCATTTTAAAAATTATTATTATTATTCCCATCTTTTGCAAATGCCTCAAGTCATTTTTAAGCTCAATAGCCCTCATCAATTTAACTAATGACTAAATAATTGTGAAATACCGGAAGCAAAGCAGTAAAATATAATACTGAAAAAAATGTTAAAAAGTCATCTTTACTTCATCTAGGAAATTCAGTTGAAAGAAAAGAAATCCTTTCCTTCCAGACGTAACAGTGACTAAACCAGAACATTCCCTCTGACCCAGCAGGGTCATGGGGACCCAACCTACCCAGTCTGTACACAAAGCACCCTTCCTCACTGCCTTGACTTAGAGGTGCTCACGTAGCTCCCTCCAGTGGTCCTGTAGTGGGGGCATCTAGAGAGAGACTGCTAATCTCTAAGGCAACCTGGACCAAGGGAGCAAAGCCCACTGACTGTTCAGGGCCTGCTGACTACTTGGAGGGACAGTGGTGGCTGGTCCAGCCCTGGCTTCCTGCCTCGCATGGACACCTGGGGCAAGGGGTTTCCACTCTCAGCTTTAGCTGGTTCTCTGGGTGGTCTTTAAAGAGAAGCCTCAGTTCAGTTCAGTTCAGTCACTCAGTCGTGTCCGACTCTTTGCGACCCCATGGACTGCAGCACACCAGCCTCCCTGTCCATCACCAGCTCCCAGAGTTTACCCAAACTCATGTCCATTGAGTCGGTGATGCCATCCAATCAACTCATCCTGTCATCCCCTTCTCCTCCCACCTTCAATCTTTCCCAGCATCAAGGTTTTTTCAAATGAGTCAGTTCTTCACATCAGGTGGCCAAAAAAGTATTGGAGTTTCAGATTCAGCATCAGTTCTTCCAATGAATATTCAGGACGGATCTCCTTTAGGATGGACTGGTTGGATCTCCTTGCAGTCCATGGGACTCTCAAAAGTCTTCAACACCACAGTTCAAAAGCATCAATTCTTCAGCGGTCAGTTTTCTTTATAGTCCAACTCTCACATCCATACATGACTACTGGAAAAACCATAGCTCTGACTAGATGAACCTTTGTTGGCAAAGTAGTATCTCTGCTTTTTAATATGCTGTCTAGGTTGGCCATCACTTTTCTTCCAAAGAGCAAGGGTCTTTTAATTTCATGGCTGCAGTCAACATCTGCAGAGAAGCCTAGCTGGTGACAAATTCCCTGACACGGCCCAGAGCGAGGTTGTAATGATGGCTCTTTAGGTGCTCAGGGAGCCAAGTGACTTGCTGAAGCAGAGGAGGAACTGTGGATCAGCCTCTCAGAGCCCGTAGCAAAGCAGATGCAGAAGAGCTGTGTGATCAGGGAAGCCTCACTGGTATGACTTTTAAAGATTGGAGGTTTACGTAATATCCCTTTTTCTCAGCAAAGTAAGTTCCTTATTTCTGAATTTTGTTGCTCTGAGAAGATCCAGTTCCGGAACTGGCTGTCCCATTAGAGCACTTCCCTAATATAGCACAGTCTTCAGCAGGCGTTAAACCAGGAAGCACTTAGTTCAGAGCTAAGCCTGGTCTCAACCTTCTAAAGCAGTGTATCTGCACTTCCTTTTGGCCTCTCTCTCCTGTCTGATGGATCAAAGAGAAGCCAGGACTGATCCTTACGGAATAGAAAACACAAAACAAAACCAAAACCAAAAATTTAAATCCCCAATTTTAAAAACTAACCACTTAAAGCACCTTAACGTTTACTCTTAAGCACAAATATGCAGTCACGCAAGAGCATGCTGTTAAAAATTACTAACTTGCTACAAGGCAGGTGAGTTTCATATCAATATGATTAAGTGGTGCATAGGAAAATGAGTCTTTAGAGTGGAGGTAGTCACACGCTGCCGCTGTGGGAGAAAACTGTTTTATTCTTTAAAAGACAATTGGGAAAATTAGGTATTATGAATGAAGAAGCAAGTGCAAACGTGACCATCATAGTTACTGCTGAGGAGCAGGGTAGAAGCTGCCTATTTGTGGTCTAGTTTTGGTCACTGGGAATCATGGATGAGGCCGGACCCAGAAACAGGAGAAGGCAATTTGGGGTGGACCTTTCATTAACAGTGACTTGTATGGCTAAATGGCTGTGTGGGTCAGGCACTGTGCTAAGTGCTTTTTCATGTATTATCTCAATTAATCCTCGCAACAGTCCCGGAGGTAAACCCCTACCTGGGCTTCCCTGGTAGCCCAGATGGTTAAGAATCTGCCTGCAATGCAGGAGACCGGGGTTCGATCCCTTGGTCGAGAAGATCCTCTGGAGAAGGGCATGGCAACCTACTCTAGTGGAGAATCCCACAGACCGAGGAGCCTGGTGGGCTACAGTCCATGGGGTCACAAAGAGTTGGACACAACTGAGTGACTAACTCTGTCTCACACACACGGATTGAGTGACTAGCTCATACACACACACACACACACACACGTATTTCAAACACGGTGTGAGGATTCCAGCTCAGACCTATGTGGTGCCCAGCATCTTAGAAGGAGGACTTCCTCCCCATGTTTTTATGTGAAGAGGGAGAAAAATTGCTTTTCCCTCCCCTTGCTCTCAGGAAAGCCTAAGAATGGAAGTGACTCGCCCCTGCCAGGCTGAAATGGGGTGCAGTCACAAGGGTAGGGCCTGGGGCTGGGGCTGGGCTTTCTCAGCTGCTGTTTGCGAGGGGGCAGCCTGGAGATGGAGGCAGGGTGGGCAGAGCACCTCGGACCTGGTGGTGGAGGTGGCTGGAGGGCCTTCAGCTCTTCCCGTCAGGCCTGCAGCTGCTCACATCCTTTAAGGAGTCAAGGAAAGAGGAAGGTGGAGGCCTGGCCTCTACCCTTATCCTCCCAGAGGCCACTTTGCAGGAAGGAAGGGCCGACACCGCCTGCGGCAGTGTGGCTTCTCCAAGGTCAGTGTTCACCTTTGTGAGGCTGTGGTTTTCTAATCCTCTTTGGTCTCTAGTCGTTTGTTCAGGGCATGTTCCCTGGCAGCCCCACATCACCAGGCAGCCCTCTGAGGAATGTGTGGGACTCCTGAGAAGAGTCTGGAAGCCTGGAATCTGCCTTTTCCTTTATGGCTAGGCCTCAGGGGAAGGGGAATCACCTTTTGCTTTCGTCCTGGCCTCTGTTCACTACATCTGGCCCCTTCCTCGTGCTTCTGAATGCATGGCATTCAAGAAGAAAATTACAGTTTTCTTTTTTTGATTCAAAAAGTCCTCCTTTGTGAGCTCTAAAGCCATACAGATTAAGAAATTATAAAGTTAGAATAGCATTGAATGTTCATTGCTTTTTTTTTTTGGCCATGCTTTGCAGCTTTCAGGATGTTAGTTCCACACCCAAGGGTCAATCCCAGGCCCTCAGTGGTGAAAGCTCTGAGTCCTAACCACTGGACCACCAGGGAATTCCCCTGTTCATCGCTCTTATTGTCCAACAGTTTTAGTTGATAGATTTTTTTTCCTGTTTTTTCCTGTCTCCTACAGAATCCTCCTCTTATTACTTAAACCATTACTCATCGAGAAGTTTTCTATTAAAAATGTATTGGGCTTTTAAAAATACCGAGTCCTTTAGCCAAGTGTGTCTGTTTGAAAAGTCGGTGCTTTCCTTCTTTCACTTACCCCACTGTGATCAGTCTTTAATTTTAACTTCAGTGATCAGGATCTTGAGTGAGAGCCCAGTGTGATAGCTGGTAATGAGCTCATCACACGTCCAATTGTCTGACTAGCCCCTTGGAAGTCAAGTGTAAGGGGCAGGCAGTCTGTCTGGTTTCATATCATGGTCACAAAATTGCCCCAGCTGACGTCTTATCTGCATACAGGTGTGTGGTCCTGTCCATACTCTCCTTGAGGCATCCTGGGAGGATGCTAAACAAAGTGGATTGGATCCTTTTGTGATAACAGCCCAGTGGTGTGTATTACAAAACCTGAGGGTAAGCCCACAGACCAATAGGAGAAAATAAATAAGGCAAGTTTATAAAATTGAGATATATTTTAGTTATGAAAAAAAAATCTTAAATGAGTAAAGGATCTTGGAATCCCTTGATTATGTGCTCCATATACACAAATATAGCATATGTATATGTCCATACACGTAAACACATGCACAGTAGCAGTATGCTGGATATGCGAGGTGCAAAGCAGTCAGTGAATATCAGGGCCCCTCTTGAGGGACATGAACAATTCCCAGTACTGGCTGGTCCCTGGGTGTCTGACATCTATCACTGCAGAGTCATTGAAGGGAAGGGCTGTGATCGAAGGGGTTCCTATTGACATGAGCAGCAAGTTTTCATCTGTGGATCCCTCACTTGACTCGTTGACAGCCTGCTCTGGGCCGCACCCCGCCACGTGGGCTCCGCACGTGTTCCTTCTCCCTACATTCCCTGTGGGTGGACTCCTGATAAGCAGGTGGGAGAAGGGAGACCAGACCTCCCTGAGCCTGGCCACTGTGCCTGGTGCCTCGTGGGCCATCTGGGAGGGGCTGTCCATTTCAGTTGTTTAATCAGAGTCTTATGCACTCTCTGGGGGTGAGGAGGGTGTACAGAGGATGGATTCATGCTCCCTCTCTGCAAGAAGTCACCAACGTATATGTGTTTGTGTGCATTCATATTCCAGTTGCACCCTCCCAGTTGCACAAAATAATAGCTGGTCTTCCCTGAGCTCTTACTGTGTGCCTGAGAGGTATGATCCCATTTTTCCCACTGAAGAGCCCTATAAGTATAGTATAGTTTATGTATCACATAAATTTATGTATCACATTTTTCCAGTAGTCATGTATGGATGTGAGAATTGAACTATAAAGAAAGTTGAGTGCCGAAGAATTGATGCATTTGAACTGTGGTGTTGGAGAAGACTCTTGAGAGTCCCTTGGACTGCAAGGAGATCCAGCCAGTCCATCCTAAAGGAGATCAGTCCTGGGTGTTCATTGGAAGGACTGATGTTGAAGCTGAAACTCTTACTTTGGCCACCTGATGCAAAGAGGCGACTCATTTGAAAAGACCCTGATGCTGGGAAAGATTGAGGGCAGGAGGAGAAGGGGACGACAGAGATTGAGATGGTTGGATGGCATCACCGACTCAATGGACATGAGTTTGGGTAAACTCTTGGAGTTGGTGATCGACAGGGAGGCCTGGTATGCTGTGGTTCACGGGGTCGCAAAGAGTCGGACACGACTGAGCGACTGAACTGAACTGAACTGAACTGAATGTATCACATGTAGATCCCAGTGCCCCAGGAAGCCTTCTTTCCATCCCTGTGTCTTGTATTATATAGTGTAGCATCTATACCAGTGCTGTGCGATAGAACTTTCTGTGATTGTGGAAATGTTCTATGCTGTCCACTGTGCTGGCCTAAAGGTTCTGTATTTAAAGGTTAAATAGTATTCCATTGTATGTATGTTTGCCTTTGTCCATTCATCCACTGATGGATGTTTGGATGCCCTTCTATCTTATCTTTTCTTCCTTTTCCCCAGGTATATCAATAATACATAATTAACATATCTAGACAGTTATTGTATTAGATGAGGAGTTCAGTTCAGTTGCTCAGTTGTGTCCGACTATTTGCAACCCCATGGGCTGTAGCATGCCAGCCTCCCTTGTCCATCACCAGCTCGCGGAGCTTGCTCAAATCCATGTCCTTCATGTTGGTGATGCCATCCAACCATCTCATCTTCTGTCGTCCCCTTCTCCTCCTGCCCTCAATCTTTCCCAGCATCAGGGTCTTTTCTAATGAGTCAGTTCTTCACATCTGGTGGCCAAAGTATTAGAGCTTCAGCTTCAGCATAAGTCCTTCCAATTAATATGCAGGACTGATTTCCTTTAGGATTGACTGGCTGGATCTCCTTGCTGTCCAAGGGACTCTCAAGAGTCTTCTCCAACACCACAGTTCAAAAGCATCAATTCTTCGGCACTCAGCTTTCTTTATAGAAAGAAACTCTCAACCATACATGACTATTAGAAAAACCATAACTTTGACTAGATGGACCTTTGTTGGCAAAGTAATGTCTCTGCTTTTTAATATGCTGTCTAGTTTGGTCATAGCTTTTCTTCCAAGGAGCAAGTGTCTTTTAATTTCATGGCTGTGGTCACAGATGAGGAGTAGTTTGTGCTTATTTCATATTTTAAGAGCAACACATGTTAAGTCTTTATTCTGTTCCTTTCATCACCCCAAAGTGCACCAAATGTGTCTGCCCAAAGTGGATTTTAGTGTAACAAAGTCTTCCAGTGATTTTAATTCCTCTAGGTTGTTGATTTCCCATGGAAAAAGAAATTTTCCAGGCCTAGAGAATGACCCCATTCAGATGGTAGGTTGGATAGGCGTTGCTTTGGGGGTAATGTTTGTGTACGTTGAGCACAGTAATCCTGACATGTTAAAGGGTTAATTTTTCTCTCCTACGAAAGCGGGGAGGTAAGTGGCATGGAGGCCACTGAGTGCCATTAGAGACACAAACTCCACATGGGTTTTTCCCAAGCCATCCTTAGGGGTCACTGTCATCTGTGAGGCTCCATGTTGGCCCCCAAAGCTCCATCCATCATGCCCGCGGTTCAGGCAAGAAGAAGGGAAGCATAAGGGGTCCTGGAAGTGCCACCTGAGACTGTCCACTTATCAACCAGACTGTGTCAGAAGGCACCCTGGCCCCTCCCCTAGAGCATGGGAGACAAGGCACATTTGCTGCCATGAATAAAATTTGATTCTGGTGGGAAGATGGAAGGGGGTGGACATAAGGCAGGCAGCCAGCAGCACAGCTGGGGGTCTTCAGCATCTACCCTCTTGGGGTTCAGGATATGGCATCTAGAACTGGGGCACAGACTCCTTTCAAATGGCCTGCGCTTGATACAAGAGGCATTCAACTGCCTTTTTTTTTTTTTTGCTGCTAAAGCGTGCCAGCTTCCCTTTGTGGTTGAGGCCACTGAATTCTTCCCAAAATAGAGGAAAAGAGTGTGTTGTGTCTCTGTTTGGTGTCCTTCTCTTTGTGTGTCTTGTCATGGAGAAGTGTGGGATAAAGCAGCTGCCTGTGAGGTCTCCTCTGCATGGGTCTCTTTTAAAATTCTTCTATTTAAATGGGTTTTAAAATGTGAAAGGGAAAAAGGGTTGACCCCTTAAAGAAGTCTTTTTCAGATGATAGTTCATCAAACTGCAGCTTAAAAAAGACACTCATTCATAGTGATTAGGTCTTTGTTAGAAAGGATTGGGGAGAGTTCCTGAGGCTGGTTTGCAGACTGCAATTGCCCAGATACCCTCCTGGTTTGAGCAGACAGGTAATTTAATCTTCCTCTGTGCTTCACAGGGGTCTGTGAAGGAAGAGGGCGCAGAGAGTGTGGGCCCTGTCTTAAGTCCTGGCTCCTCAAAGTGGTGAGGTAAGAGCAGGACTGTTAGGTGCTGGGCTGGAAAGTCCTAGCGGGGTTTTCATGCTGAGCAGCTGTGATCAGCTAGAAGTGATCAGCTTTGGGCATCCAGGGGTGGCCTTTGAGGAGATGTAGCTGTAGGACCGGAGAAAAGAAACCTCTTGGGGAAGCAGAGGAATCTCAGACCAGGGGCAGAAAAGGCAAGTCAGATTCTAGGGGAAGGAGATGGCAGGCAGAAATTGGCTTCAAAAAAAAAAAGAAATTGGCTTCCATGGGGTGCATGTATAGTGTCAGGGAATAGTCTATGAGCCAGCCATGAGCCTTGGGAACAGCCGGGCTTTAGACCCGAGTTTTCTCCTTTCTCTAGGCAAGTGGCTCACTCCTTGCACTCAGGGTCAGGATTGTGAGTGAGACGGCCCTGATAGGCAACACAAAGACCCTCTAGCCCCGTGATCTAGGCTTGGGGGTGCTATCCAAGGGGTCAAGGCCAAGATCCCGTACCAGAGAGGAGCTTGATATGCCCCAGTCTCTCTCCCTTAACCCAGTCATTTCTGTGCGTTCCCTGCAAAGAAAGGATACAAAGAAGTTTCCTAAATTCAAGGCAGGCAAGAAGAGAGAAGTAGGAGCTTTCAGGCAGAGGGAAGTGAGGGGCAGAGTAATTATTGCACTTCAACTGCCCTGAAATCAGGAGCCATCTTGCTTAAATGGGCTATCACTTTCTTCCTTGTAGCAGTTTAAGGTAATTGTGTTCATCTATTTATGTTAAGATGGGCAAAGTCATGCCACTGTAACAAACAATGCCAATGGCCAGTATGAGTGAGCTGAGGGCTCTGTCTCACATGTCCTGTTTCTGGTACCCAAGTTCTACCATCTGAAAAATGGCAGTCACTTTGGGTGCGGGAAAAAGATGTGGCAAATCGAGGACTGGCTCTTGAAACTTTCATCCAAGGCAAGTACTTTGGCTCACGTTTCATCAGCCAGAGGAAGTCACATGGCCAAGCGTAACTTGAAGAGTATGGGGGTGCCTCCCTACCGTGTGCTGATCAGAAAGGTAGCTGAAATATGTGACGAATAGCACTGCCACAGTAGTTATTTTAATAAAGAGTTATATTTTTATAGAAAAGGGGTCAGGAACTGGGTCATTTGCTAATCCAAGTCCCTACATTATTTATACCTAGAGGAATTTGAGACTCCCATATAACCTTACCATTCCATTTGCTTAATCTCAGGCACAATGTCTAGAAGGAAATAAATCTTGCCAAGTCTAACTCATAAAATGATAGCTTGTCAGTTGCCCAAATTAGGAAGACAGATTGAAACAGCAGTCTGCTGCTACTGCCGAGCAAAGACAATTTGCTGTATATTAAGCTTAAAGAGTGATTTAAAGAGGATTCTGCCTGGACATGATGACTTGCTCTGCTTTTTTATGGAACCTAAAGCAGGTCCTGACCTCTCAAACTGTTTTACCTCCATCATGACAAACGATGGGATTTAGAGTGAAGGCTGGAAAATGGAAGGAGAGCAGTAATCTGTCTGGAGATTTGTTACTGGTGAATTCCAGGGCACATACTCTTTGTGAAACAGTCATGTTCTTATTCTGTCGTCTTGACGTGTTTTGTAAGCAAAAAAGACTTTTAATTCTTTATTAACTGGGCCCTTGGGCATTCTCTGCCCATAAACTCCAATTCCTAAGTTTATAATCATGTGCATTTGTGACAATTTAATTAATCCACGTGAATTTATTTATTTATTTATTTTTTTTCCACATGAATTTATTAAGTACTCACCAGAAAGAACTATGGGAGTTACAATTGGGGTTACAAAAGTAAGCAGGATTTTAAGCTTCTTGAATGCTTTTGAATTTAAGGGGCCCACAGAGAAGGTATAAATACATGGTCTAATGATATCTCTTTCCTCTCTGGGGTAGGTGGTAATATTCATGTTCCCTCAGGAACCTCCGCAAGGGGCACCACCCGCCTTAGCAGTTTGACATTTCTGTTCTTCCCCTCTCTTTGAATCAGGGCTGGCCTTGTGACTTGACCTGCCTCAGCAGAGTCCTACAGAAGGGATGTGGTGACCTCTGAGGCTAGGCCTTGCTCTCTTGGCCACTTCATCCTCATGTAATGATGCTCTGGATAGGCTCCTGGAGGGTGAGAGGCACATGGAGCGAGAGGCCTAGGTGACGGCCAGCATGTGCCACCAGATATGTGAGTTAGGCCATCAACCCCAGCCAGTCCCAGTGGACTGCAAACATGTGAATGAGCCAGGACAAAACCGTGAGGAGTGGACAGCCTGCCCATATGGTAAACATTACACCGTGAGCAAGTCAATGACTGTTATTTGAACTATGAAGTTTGCAGTGGTTTCTGCGCCTCTTGGTTGGCTGTGGCCACCTGCCTTCACTTACCCTCTGTGACAGCCAGACCTACCCTCTTGCTCTTCTCCAACGTGATGTGATTTTTAGCTCCTTCTTGGGTATATTGTCCCCGTAGTCTGGAATGGCTTTCTGCCCCTTTCCTTCTCAGAACTTCATGTCCTATCTTCAAGAGCAAGGTGCCTCTCTGAGCTCTCCCGGAGCCCTTGATACACATCTCTGTAAGTGATACTTTCTCTGTTGCCCTGTGGTTCTGTGCTTACAGGTTGAAAGTGAAAGTAGTACTCGCTCTGTCGTGTCCGACTCTTTGTGACCCCAAGGAGCCCGCCAGGCTCCTCTGTCCATGGAACTCTCCAGGCAAGAATACTGGAGTGGGTTGCCATTTCCTTCTCCAGGGGATCTTCCCGACCTAGTGATGGAACCCAGGTCTCCAGCATTGCAGGCAGACTCTTTACCATTTGAGCTACCTGGGATTTACATGTTACGGGCTCCTATTAGATGCTGACCTCCTAGGGAAAGAGGCTGTCCTCTCCTTCACTGACTCTGGGGCCTCTACTCAGATCCTGGCACACAATGGACGTGGCGGTCCACTGGGAGACCAAGCTTGGAGAATAACTCCTTTGTGAGGGTGAACCCTGCCCTGACCATGAGACATGGCTGCCGAGTCCTGGATATAACTGCGTGCCATACTGCATGCTTCTCATGTGAATCAACTGTGATCCTGTTCAAACGCAGCTTCCGATTCAGCGGGTCTGGAGAGGGGCCCGAGGGTCTGCATTTCTGACAAGCTCCCACAATCTACATTTTGAATAGCAAGGCCATAAGATAAGCCAGATGCCCAAGAATGACAATCAGTAGCAAAGGTCCTCAGTGGTTCATGAAGAAGAAAATTATGAAAGAGTCTTTTTTTTTTAATTAAAGTGTACAGTTGATGTGCAGTATTATATAAGTTACAGGTGTACAGTATAGTGACTCACAGTTTTTGAAGGTTATACTCCATTTATAGTTACTATAGAATGTTGGCTATATTATTTGTGTTATATAATGTATCTTTGTAGCTTATTTTATACACAATAGTTTGTATGTCTTAATCTCCTACCCCTATATTGCCCCTCCCTGCTTCCCTCACTCCGCTGGCAACCACTAGTTTGTCCTCTGTATCTGTGAGTCTGTTTCTTTTCTTTGGTTATATTCACTAGTTTGTTTTATTTTTTAGATTCCACATATAAGTGATATCACACAGTATTTGCCTTTCTCTGTCTGACTTACTTCACTTAGCATAATACCCTCCAAATCCATCCATGCTGTTACAAATGGCAAAATTTCCTTTTTTATGTCTGAGTAGTATTTCATTATATATATACACCACATCTTTATTCATTCATCTGTTGATGGACACTTAATAAGGATGAGTCTTGATTAGCAGTGCTGATAGCCATAGAGTAGAGAATATGACTAATAAAGTGAATGTGATCATTTTAAGGGTGTTCCAATTGAAGGGAAATGGTAGAAGGAGATAAATATTGATTAGAAAAGGAATGCTTTAAATAAGC
Organism: Odocoileus virginianus; assembly: GCF_023699985.2. Lineage (NCBI taxonomy): Eukaryota > Metazoa > Chordata > Mammalia > Artiodactyla > Cervidae > Odocoileus > Odocoileus virginianus. The sequence goes on along the minus strand of NC_069704.1, from coordinate 30,155,633 downwards.
TCAGATTTTTAAAGGATCTACCAAAAACGAAAGTAGGGAGAATCAATTATATCAGTGCTGTTGACTACAGAACTAGCCTAGATTGTGACAGATACTAAATACAGAAACAAAACCAAAAAAAATCTTGTAGACTGATGTTCTGAAGAAGAACAAGGATGGAATAGATGCATTAATCGACCTCTTAGAAGGATGAAAGGAAAGCAGTGAACACTGGGGTGCTGGTCTTAACAGGCTGACCTTATTTCCTTGTTTGAAAAGATGACTGTGCTGCTGGAACAGAGGAGTGTGGTTACCGCACACAGAGGGTTTCAGTAGGGTGTTTGATTCCTACGTGTGGTCAATATGGAAAGAGATATACTTTGGAAATGTACAATATATACCTTTGGAAAGACATCTGTACGTTTTGGTGACTGGTTGGAAAGCAAAACAGCAAGAACTCTGGTTGATAATGTTTACCAGTGCAAAGATTTGTGCTCATAGTTCATCTAAAGATATAACTGGACTACTTATGAAATATACAGTTCCTCCCAAACCAATTATTAGAAGATTAAAATATACTCTTTCTACTGGCAAAGCAAGTGAAGGCAAAGTCCAGGGGACATGGCGGACATGAGAAATACTTGGCGTCCCCTCCCTGGTGGCTGGTGCCAAGTCAATCTGTAGCTGTTTATTGTCTTGAATATGTACTCAAATTAGCTGTGCAGTAGGCCATCTGCCGTCTCCTCCAGACTCAGCTGATAGGCCCTGGGAAAAGGAAATCCTGCCAAAATGCAAATAACCTACTAAACTGATAATAAAGGGGAAGATAAGGTCTGTGGGGGGATGGGGTAGAAATAAGTGACTGTCTTCTCAGCTTCTCTTTGTCTTTCTTCCACCTGTATTTCTTCCTGTTAGAGAAAGACCAGGTGTGGAGCAGAAGACCCTGGTCTCAACTGGAAATGCTGGGTCAGAACCCGAAGTAATGGGAGAATTAGGAGGTTCCTGTTTAAGAATGCATCTTGCAACTTCCTAAACTAGTCTCAGCCCCTGACATGGTTTCCACTGATCAGCTTGCTGCCGTGGAAGCCTGGTCAGATCTGTGCTCTTCCAGGTGCAGGGTTGAGGTCTCTGCCCCTCTTAGGGGGGTATTGCCTGGATTCCCCAGGTTGCCTTGTCATTAGCCCATGAGCCCAGCCCCCTCACTCCCCACCCGCACCCCAGACTGCCCTCCATGGTGTTCCCACCCAAGCATAACTCAGCTGTTCCAAGTGGCCATCTTGAGCTGATTGGACAACTGTCATTTACAGGCGTCTATGGCTTTAGTTTCCAAATACTTTCACAGTCACATTCAGCTCCTTTTCATACTCATAGGCTCCCCAAGAAGCTGTCACTACTTAATGAGAGTAGGAATATTAAAAAAACTCCAGCTTCATCCAACGAGGAGGTTGTGACCATCTGAGACCCATGGCTCAGCAGTAGGAGACGAAAAATGTGAATGCAGATCTTATCACCGGTTCTGTTGATTTAGAGGGAAGAAGAGTTTGCAAACTCAGGTGTTGGCAAGGGCTCTGCAGCTAGCAGCAGTGAGTGAGGCTGACCACGGCAGTAGGGAGCAGTGAGGCCTGGGTCCTGCCAGAGGGCACGGAGTCATCGCAAGTGGCCAGCCGCTATTCACTGTGTGATGGTCGTATGTGGGGGTGTGGGCCAGCACTGCCGCCTCTTCCAAGTCTAGGCAGTGCCAAGAATTAGTTTAAAATATTGACAGTGGATTCATTTCTTCTCAAAACACTGTGTGGCTCAAACAAAAATCATCCCATAGCCCTCCAGTTTGATCATCAGATTACAGTAATATTCCCCAGTGAATGGTGCTTAGCTGCTTTTGAGGGTACTTGCATTTTAAAAGAACTTGGTGAAACAATTCAGTTTCTAATTAATGCAGTCAGTGGGGGAGATGTTTTTCATCCGTGGCACCACCTTCCTGAGCCTGCTTTAAATCCCTCAGCTTCAACAAATCTTGGCTAAAGAGAGTTTGAAAATGGGATGCAGTATGCATAGCATTGCCTTGCAGCGTATAACCATATACCCCCACGCCCCCACCCCTGTTCTGTCTACACAGGGGTCTAAACTCTGCAAGGTGGCTGCGCACCAGGGTGGAGAAGAGGATGCTCTCTAAACTCACCCTGGGGAGTGCACAGAAGTCGTTAAAAAACCGTTTTCTAAAAATCCTTGAAAAGGGGGGAAAAGGACTGTGTGAGCTGTAGTTTATAATTTGGGGTGGTTGCAAAGCAGATCCATTTTAAAATTGCAGTTGTTCATCATCTACCCCCTGTGTTTGAAGGAGGATCTTGCCACAACAAAGAACTTGGTGTACTTCTGAGCTGAGGTAATGAGCAGGCTTCATACTGGGGAAGGAGTTTAGAGGAACAGAGTTGGCTCCTGAAAGGAAGTGCCAACCTAGCAGGAGTGATTTTAAAAATATGGTGGTTGGGTCGGGGGCACTCTCTCGATGCAGGAGTGCCTTAGGCCATCCTTATTTCGCATAAGCGGAACCAGCCTGCATGAGTCTCAGTGGTCCCAGGGAATCTCCTGGGAAGTTTAGAATCCACTGCCATCAGGGCCCAGCCTCTGAGATTAGGATTTCATTGGTCCACGTCTGGTCTAGGCACCTGCATTCTCAACAGCTCCCTGTAACTCTGGTTGAGAACAATTGCAAGTCTGGGGGTTTCAGCATCAAAGCACCCAGGGAGCCTGTTAACATGGGCAGTGATGCCTTGCCCAGTCCAATGAATAAGAACCTCATGGAGGCCCCAAACTCTGTTTTTAAAGACCCCAGATGATCCTTGGCTTAGATTTTTAATAAAGTTTTTCAGCCCTTTGTAAACCACCCCCTGCCATATGGGCATCCAAGTACACACACAAACACGCCAATTACAGGTATTTCTAATAAATAGAAACACTTTACTGTCCCACCTTTGGCAAGCACTTGAGGTGAAAATAGATTTCCTGAAACATGTCAGTTAAGCCACAAAGGCTGACTGCCCAGCTCTTCGCTGGGGGAGGAAGAGGGTGGTGTTGGATGGGGCAGCAAGGACTGGATTGGGCCGGGCTTCTGGTTAAACTCAGACTTTGCTAGTGCAGCGGTCCCCAACCTTTTGGCACCAGGGACTGATTTTGTGAAAGACCGTTTTTCCATGGAGCAGGAGCGGAGAGGGGGAAGGTTTCGGGATGATTCAAGTGCATTGTATATATTGTGCCCTTTATTTCTAATCTAATGCCACCGCTGATCTGGCAGGAGGTGCCAGTCCACGGACGGAGGTTGGGGATCCCTGTACTAGAGGTCTTCCAGCCCACTGATTTTGTGTCATTTGTAGAAATGGTGCCAAATCGCTGTAAATGCAAGGCTGAGAGTTGTCTGTCCTCTTGCTTTGTTCTCTTTCAGATTCCAGAGAACACGTCTGTCCAATAATGTCAACTTAGTTTTACTTATTCTCTTTTGATTAAGGAAATCACCACAAAACCCACCTTCAAGAACTCTGAATGTCATGATTTTATTTCTGGCACCATAATATTCATGCTTCTGGGCCTGAGCATGTTGGAACAGCTTCTGAAACAAAAGCAGTTCGTTTTTCCTAATGTGATTCTTACACTCCTTATCTTGAAGTTTGCATTGCACATTTTAGTGTTGGTCTTTGCATAACTGAATCACTTGCTAATATTATTTTTGTTGCTCTTCTGTGATAAGAGTGAGCTGCAGTCCAGGAGAAAGAAGGTCCAAACCCTGCAGATCAGATATCACCTGGGCCTGTATGGACTCCTGGTCTTGCTTCCCTCCTGTGTTTACAGGAGTCACCCTTCATTCTGACTGTTCAGGCTTCTCTGTCTACTAGAAAGTTCCCTTCTGATCCCAACCTTGTCTAATTATTAACACTGAGAGGTACTACTGCTGAGTTGATCAGTAAGGGGGAGAAACTTAGGTTTGGGGCTAATTTTATTACATCTCAAAATGGCTTTGATGAAAATCTGCCACGTGTATCTATATGTCGTCAAACACTTTGCTTTAACTTCAAGGATATTACCCTCCACTTGGGCCGTGCTCTTTTCCATTCTTCTTCTTATTCTGTTATGCAAACAAATAGTCAGTTGCACACAGCATAAGTAATACAGGTTTTACATGCAGAGCTAGAATTCATGGGGCACCTGCAAGCAGAGAACTTTTTTCAGGGAGTGAAAAGCCCACTGAGCACATCCACTTCTTAGGATTTTCTTGAAGGCAGAGAGTCATCGATCACAGCAGTCACCAGAGATTTTATTCCAAAGACTGAATTTTCTGTTCAAATGTCTGAAATACCTGACTCCCCAGACTTGGGGAACAGGAGAGGCAGAGAAAGCATTCAGGAACACATAGTGTGTTGGATATGAGTCTCAGTAATTTTTTTCATCCTAAGTGTCATTTGCTCTATTTGTTTTCCTTGCTTACATGTGGAGCTGACCCCTAAACGTGCTGATAAGAGAAGAATAAGTAAGTAAATGCTCCCAAGGTTCGAGGTTGATATAAAAGTCACTTGGTTTCAGTGAACCGGACTGGAACATGAGCCTTTTGTTTGCTGTTGAAAGTTTAGCACTTGAATTTCGGGTTGGGCTGTTCATTTCATTAAGGAAAATGTGGACACCTCATGCCAACCCCTGTTTTCTTTAGTCCCTGAGAATGAAAGGCATTGTGTATTCGGTCCACACACAAAAAAGTGAACAGTGACTTAATTGTACCCTGGGAACAAAAGCTATTACCTGGGGACTAAGATGGGAGACCCCAGTCTTCTGCTCACCCGACTTCACTCTTTATAAAGTCAACCTTGCTAGGAACCCCACAGCAAATGTTTGCATGTGGCCGCTGTTTGCATTTGAAATTGTAATCCACAGAATGGTTTCTCCTGGTGCTTACAAATGAGAGGAATGTGGCGGAAGTGCAGACCTGGCTTATTCGGAAGAGGCCAGGCATTGGGCCCCAAGTTCCCTGACCAAGGCCAGACATCAAGCAGAAGGAGGAGACTGAAAGGGGAAGGACAGAGTTTGGTTCCTCCGCTCAACCTGCCTCTTCCCTGCAAAACCCCAGTGACACAAATTGATGACTGCATCAGTCATGTGGGTCCCATCTGCTTGCCAGCAGCTCAGCGGTGGTTAAATCCATTTAAAAAGCGTTGACCCACTGTTCAGTTATCTGCAGGCAACGACTGTGTGCAGTGTGAGAATTTGGGGGCAGCAGCTTTTCGGGTGGATAATGGCAGCCCCTTGATTCTTCTGTCACACAAGGGTGAAGAAACTGTATCTCCTTGAATGGTCATGTTGGGTCGGAAGCCACTTTTCTCTTCTGAGAGTGGCTGAGCAGTTGGCTTTGCTGTTGGTTGAAGCCAGCACTTTGGTTGAAGACCTCAAGTCCCAGGACATTTTCTTTTGCCTTTGGAGTATCAGCCAGGATTAATATTTAGAAGGTGTTTTGGTTCACTGGGGGAGAGTGTTGACTTGCCAGGGGTTGGGGATAAAGTGTCTCAAGTCAAAAGAGTTACTTCAGAATTTGAAATTCCTATTCCCTCAATGATCCCATTGAGTTGTGACAAATTGAGATCAGTGAATAGCACAGCTATTAATAATGGTGGTAGCAAAAACTAAGCTATAATTTTTTGACCTTTCATACTACATGCATGCTAAGTCACTTCAGTCGTGACTGACTCTTTGCAACCCTGTAGACCATAGCCTGCCAAGCTCCTCTGTCCAGGGATTCTCCAGGCAAGAGAATTGCTATTTCCTCCTTCAGGGGATCTTCCCAACCCAGGGATCGAACCCCGTGTCTCTTATGTCTCCTGCACTGGCAAGCAGGCTCTTTACCACTGGTGCCACCTGGGAAGCCCAAAATGTTCTTCCTTCTCACACCAAAAGTCGAACCCAGCCCACCTGGGTGAAAAGCAGGAATTGTAACCACTAGACCTTGTGGGATTTCACACTATATCATAACCTTTAAAAGCATTATCACTTATAATCTCACAGTAAGTGGTTTTTATTAACAAAATGAAAAGCAAGTATTGAGATTGGTTCCCAAGACAGTGGCTAAATATGTTACGTTCTCCATGAAGTTATGACATCATGGACCTAAGCCAGCATTTCCCAAACTTCAGTGTGAACATGATTCACCTGGGATCTTGTGAAAATGAAGATTCTGGTTCAGTGGGTGTGGGTGGAGACTGAGAGTCTGCATTTCCAATGAGTGTGATGCTACAGGCCCATAGAACACCCTGTGTGGTGAGTTTCTCTAAGTCAGAAATTGCCAAACCTGGCTGATCGTGGAATCGCCTGGAGACTGAAATACAGCTTCCCTTTCACTGTGTGGGTCACAACAAAAAATGGAAAATTCTTAGAGATGGAAATACCAGACCACCTGACCTGCCCCCTGAGAAATCTGTATGCAGGTCAAGAAGCAACAGTTAGAACTGGACATGGAACAACAGACTGGTTCCAAATCGGGAAAGGAGTACATCAAGGCTGTATATTGTCACCCTGCTTATTTACCTTATATGCAGAGCACATCATGAGAAATGCTGGACTGGATGAAGCACAGGCTGGGATCAAGATTGCCGGGAGAAATATCAATGACCTCTGATACGCAGATGACACCACACTTACGGCAGAAAGTGAAGAGGAACTAAAGAACCTCTTGATGAAAGTGAAAGAGGAGAGTGAAAAAGTTGGCTTAAAACTCAACATTCAGAAAACTAAGATCGTGGCATCTGGTCCCATCACTTCATGGCAAATAGATGGGGAAACAATGGAAACAGTGACAGACTTTATTTTTTTGGGCTCCAAAATCACTGCAGATGGTGACTGCAGCCATCAAATTAAAAGACGCTTGCTCCTTGGAAGGAAAATTATGACCAACCTAGACAGCATATTAAAAAGCAGAGACATTACTTTGCCAACAAAGGTTCGTCTAGTCAAAGCTATGGTTTTTCCAGTGGTCATGTATGGATGTGAGAGTTGGACTATAAGGAAAGCTGAGTGCCAAAGAATTGATGCTTTTGAACTGTGGTGTTGGAGAAGACTCTTGAGAGTCCCTTGGACTGCAAGGAGATCCAACCAGTCCATCCTAAAGGAAATCAGTCCTGAATATTCATTGGAAGGACTGATGCTGAAGCTGAAACTCCAATACTTTGGCCACCTGATGTGAAGAGCTGACTCATTTGAAAAGACCCTGATGCTGGGAAAGATTGAAGGTGGGAGGAGAAGGGGACGACAGAGGATGAGATGGTTGGATGGCATCACTGACTCAGTGGACATGAGTTTGAGTAAACTCTGGGAGTTTGTGATGGACAGGGAAGCCTGGCATGCTGCAGTCCATGGGGTTGCAAAAGAGTCGGACATGACTGAGCAACTGAACTGAACTAACTGAACTGAACTTCTACCTTTGAGATGCTGATTCTTAAGACATCAGACTTGCTTTTATTGTTTAATTCTTTAAAAAAATATACTTATTTATTTGGTGTGCTGGGTCTCTGTCTCTGCATATAGACTTTCTCTAATTGTGGTGAGCAGGGGCTACATGGGCTCAGCATTGCAGTGGCTTCTCGTTGTGAAGCCCGGGCCCTGGGTCACGTGGGCTCAGGAGTTGTAGTGCACCAGCTTAGTTACTATGCAACGTGTGGGATCTTCCCAGACCAGGGATCAAGCCAGTGTCGCTTGCATTGCAAGGTGGATTCTTAACCACTGGACCACCAGGGAAGCCCCCAGCCTGGCTTTTATACAGTAAGCCAACTCTAACCCCGCTGAGAGCAGCTGTGATCTATATAAGATCACACACAGGAATGCAGCCTCCTGGGGCCCAGGACACCTCCGTCCTCACACCACCTGTGACTTACTGTTGACTGGAATCCTGTGCTGAAAGGTGCACCCATGTTTATGTCTTACCTGCTTGCTGAAACTGCATAGCTGGCAAAGCACCCTGGCTGCCAGGAGGAATGGGCCTCACTTCCTGCCATGTGATCTGAGCTGGTCTTCCTCCCTGCATGTCTCATTGTCTGCTGCACGTTTATCTCAGGTGGCAGCTCAGCTAAGGTTCTGTCTCTACAGGATGGAAGCGGTGCTCCCTAAAGAGCTGGTGACCCTTGAGTTGTATCCTTGCACACAGCCATGTGTTAACATAGCATCTGGAGGTGATATGAGGCGGAAGTGGGGAGGACTGGAGCTGGGGTGGTGACGATAAGTGGTTCTAGAGGAGGCCGAGCATATATTTGCAGAGGTGGGCAGCACAGCAAAGGCTTCCCTGGCATTGGTGTCCATCCCTCACCAGGAAGGCCTAGGCTCTGGAAGTGCTCCCAACTCTAGCCAGCACCGTACGGCAGTGTCCTATGGCCTCAGGACATTCTCTAGTCACTTATACTCAGCCCCAGTCTCCATAAGTATCCAGGAACTCAGCAAGCTTTTGAAATGGTCCTACAGGATTCACTTCCTGCCCCTGCTCTCTATGACTCTAACCCAAGCTGACCCTTGATCATTTGGAGGTTTGAAGATATTTTCATTACTGCATGTTTGTTAGGATTAGTTTTCACCACTTGTGACAGAAAACCCAAGATAATAATGGCTGAAAGAAAATAGATTTTATTTCTACCTTGTGTAGAGGTCCATGCTGCTGTGGCACCTCTGTAGTATCAAGGACTTTGCCATCTTTTGTGATGTCACTCTGCCATCCTAAGTATGGGATTTTCACCTCATGGTCCAATGTGGCTGCACATGCTTCCGCCATCACATCTTCATTCCATCTGCAAGAAGAAAGGAGGGCATGTACTTTCTCATGAAAGACATCCCTTGAATGTTTCACCCAGTAGTTCTGCTCAAATCAGTTTCACCAAGATGAAGTTACATGGCTATAGCAAGGTAGTTACATTGCCACAGAAAGGCTGGGAAATGTTGTCTTTACAGCAAGTGACCTGACTCTCAGCTGAAAGTTGATAATTCTAGGACTCAAAGTGATAAAGAACTCACCTCACCTGCCAATGCAGGAGATGTAAGAGACTTGGGTTTGATACCCGGTTCGGGAAGATCCCCTGGAGAAGGACTTGGCAACCCATTGTAGTATTCTTGCCGGGTGAATCTCATGGACAGAGGAGCCTGGAGGGCTATGGTCCATGGGGTCTCAAAGAGTTGGACATGACTGAAGTGACTTAGCACAGCACACAACACAGGACTCAAGATAAAGGAAGATCAAATATTGGGATAGACAACTGGCCCTGCCTCTTACGGTCATTTTCAGACCCAGGTAGTATTTGAATTAGAAATAAATGTTTCAGATCGATGATTCTGAGCCACATTATGTACCACAAGAGGTTTGAGGTTGTGCTGGATTGCTTAGGCATTCCTCCAAGAGAAGCCAGAGCTGGCACTATAGTTTTATCCAATTAATTATTATTTAGTAATATAATTAATTAGGATTGGTGTGGAATGCAGATTTGAGGAGAAAGCTGCCAGCAGTAATCAACGCGTAAAGGCAGAAGGCAAGACTGGTAGATATATAGCATTTTCTCTGATGCTATCATCAGCTTGCTGGAGATGTTTGCACATGTGTTTGGAGCCAGGCAAAGAGATTAACTGTAACCACAGCAAGAAGAGAAAAATGAACCAAGTCTTAGTACCAGAAGAGATGGTTGTTTTGAATCAGCATTGGGTGCATTCTATAGCACAATAGAGCCTGTGAATCTTAGGAGCATTTGTGTCCTGAGATCATTCTTTTGTAAAATGAAAGCCTGCATCTGGAGGTACCTGGGATGTCAGGTTTCATGAGAGTTTCAGGAGTTTGAGGAGTGGCATCTATATTATTTGAACATTGATAGCTAAGTATATTTTCTCAGATAGTATAGGGCTGAGTGGGTCATTCTGTGTTTTTTCTAGAATATTCTGCCTTGTTTTTAGAAAATACCTCAGATAACTTCTGTGTAGTCCATAAATGGGCTGCCTTCCCACCTTTTTTTTTTTTTTTCCTAATAGCAAACACAGTTTTTGCTTTAGAAGAGAAAGTGCCCGAAGAGGTGGGAAAATAAGAGATTTCTCCAGCCTAATCATTCCAAACAATTGGAACATAACAGTCCTCACACTCACAGGTAATAAGGAGCTCCCCAGCAAGTGGAATCTAGGGCAGGACTGAAGATGTAGGTAAACCCGGCCATGCCTTGCAAGGGGAGGCTGTGAATACAGTTAAGTCCTGAAATCAAAGTAGACAAAACTCACATTTTTTACAAATGCTTTCTGTAGTTTTTTGCTTTGCTTTTACTGACTACTCAGGATGTCTGCTTTAGTGTAATCCCCTTTAACATCAGTGTCCAGCGTCCTTCAAACTTCCCAGTGGATTTTGATGGGCTCCTTCTTCACAGACATACACATTGAAAGAATGTTTGAATTTGTGCTAAAGGCAGGCTGAGAAGATGTTTTCTTATACTGAATGCATTGCTTCTTCCTTGTGCTAATAACTGTAAAAAAAAAAAAAAAAAGCATGATAAACTCATACGATTGCTCCTGCACTTTCCTATGTTATGTAGGTCATGTCTTTTGAGGCAGCATGATATTTGTTCAGAGGAAAGGTTTTATCTTAGTAAAATGTGTCTGTTCTCAGTGGGAGAGAAGCCAGGACTTGGGCATCTGACAACCCTGGTTGCGTTTCGGCCCCACCCCTCACTAGCTGCCTGTCCCTGGCAAATGACCCTGTTCCCTGGGATCTCAGTTTTCATTTCCTTTGATAAAGATTCTTTACTGGCTGAGCTACCAGGGAAACTTCCTCTCACTTCCCAGTGGCTCAGATGGTAAAGAATCTGCCCAAAATACGGGAGGCCCAGGTTCAGGCTTCCCTGATAGCTCAGTTGGTAAAGAATCTGCCTGCAATGCAGGAGACCACGGTTTAATCCCTGGGTCAGGAAGATGCGCTGGAGAAGGGGTAGGCTACCCACTCCAGTATTCTTGGGCTTCCCTTGTGGCTCAGCTGGTAAAGATTCCGCATGCAATGCTGGAGACCTGGGTTCGATCCCTGGGTTGAAGATCCCCTGGAGAAGGGAAAGGCTACCCACTCCAGTATTCTTGCCTGGAGAATCCCATGGACAGAGGAGCCTGGTGGGCTACAGTCCATGGGGTTGCAAAGAGTTGAACGCGGCTGAGTGATTAACACTTTCACACTTTCCTGATGGAGATGGCCGTGCCTCCCTCCAGGAGGATGGAATGAGTTCTAGAGGATGCAGAGGGTCCAGTCCATGCCCAGTTCCCTGCAGCTGCTTAGTCAGTGAGCATTTCCTTTCTCTGTCTTGATTTTCCAGAACTTTACCTTCTTTGGGAAAAAAAAAATATCCTGCCAGTCAGTGTTTAAGGCAAGAAATAATAATCTGGTTTGTCACTAAAATTTGAGAACCTGCTGTGGGTGGGACTCAAGGTCCCTGTGGCAAATTCAAGAAATTCTTGCTCTATATCTGTGGTTCTGGAAGTGTGGTCCTCAACCTCATAGCATCATCACCTGGGAACCTGTCAGAAATGAAGATTCTCAGTGCCCCCACCCCAGACTTGTCAGTTAGAAACTCTGGAGATGAAGTCCAGCAATCTGCATTTTAACCAGACTTCTGGATGATTTGAATGTACACTAACATTTGAGAACACTCCTCTAGATATATGGGTTCTTAGACCTTGCTAGACCTGAGAGTTCTGAGGTGTGTTTTGAAATTCGTGCACCAGGGCCCCGATCCCAGAGGCTATCATTTTCTGGTAGTCTGGGATAGAACCCAGGCATGAGGATGTTTTAAAGATTCCCAGGTAATTCCATTGTGTGCCACGATTGAAAAATTTTGCTCTGAAAAGTTTCCATCTTATCCTCTTTTCCTTCCCTCTTCCCCTCCCCACTTCTTCCTCTTCCCTCTTCCTTCATGTTGGAATTAGGGAAAGAATCCACTTGTAACATGAATCCAGAGGGGCTCACAGGGAGTGGGGGAGATGCTACCCACAGACCACAGAAAATTTCTATTTCTTTTGCTTCATTCCTACAGAGCTCTGCTCTGTGATGTAAGTCTGACTTTAAATATACCACACATTGATGTACAAAAAGTTTGAAAAAGCTGAGAAACTTTGAAGAAGAAAATAGAAATACCACACAATCATAGTCCTATTCCTGCAAAGATCTCATTACATGTTACCATTTTATGAGTTGAGAGAGTAGCGTTGACATGTATACACTACCATGTGTAAAATAGGTAGCTAGTGGGAAACTGCTCTATAGCACAAGGAGCTAAACTTGGTGCTCTGTGATGACCTAAAGAGGTGGGATGGGGGACATGCTCAAAAGGGAGGGGATATTTGTATATATAGTTGATTCATGTTGTTATTCAGCAGAAACTAACACAGCATTGTAAAGATATTATACTACAATAAAAAAGTAAGGTAAAAAGTAATAATTATAAAAAATAAGTAAATATGTAACATTTTGCTGTATTAGCCTCCAGTCTTGCACTTCTGTTATTTTCAATATGAAATCAGGATCGTGTATATGTATACACACATACACACACACACACACACACACACACACATATAGTTGTATATCTTGCTTTTTTATCTGACATTATAATTTTGCATGATATTCTCTGAATTCTGTTTCAAAGCCAGCATCAGATTTTACTGTGTGGATTTGGTCGTAATTGTCTCAGCCATTTCACTCTGGTTAATTCCATTCTGTTTTTTCCAGGATAAGTTCAAATATCCTTGTAAATAAATCCTTGCTTTTCTGATTATTTCCTTAGATAGATTCCTAGAAGTAGAATCACTGAGCCAAAACTTTTAAGCAGTTTAAAGGTTCTTGTTACCTAGTGCTGAATTCATTTCCCCAAAGGGCTATGTATGCCATCATTATTCCCACTCTCTGAAAGTGTGCTGTTTGCTTGTACTTTTGCTAACATTGGTGGTTATCTTAACAAACAAGCAAAACTTTTCACTTTGCTGAGCCAAGTGGTCATGTTCTTGCTCTCTAGCAGCTCTCTGTGGACATGGTCACAGATTTCTAAACCTATGTATCTTATCTTCCTTTCATTCATCTTTTGGATCATGTTTATCTTTTACTGTCTGATAGCACTAGTTTGGGAATTTTCGTCTTATCTTGGGATTTGAAGCCATCTGGAATTCCCAACTCTGCTCTACTGTAACTCTGTCTTTACTGTATCTGGGCTTCATCTTCTTTGCCATTGAACCTTTGAACCCATTCATGTCATGCACACCAGCTTACCCAGGAGACCCCTAGGACTACTCCCGTAAGAGTCCCTTAATAAATGCTCTGGGATGTGGCAGCAAAGGGCATACATAGGATTACAATCAAAATTAAATTATTGTAGGTCATCCAAGGTATAAGTCATCTAATGCAGAAGTAGCACTGCATCTGCACACAACACCCACCCCCCCCCACCGCCCCCCCCCCCCAACACCCAACACACACCCTCAAGTGTACTTCTACAGTGCATCATGCAGGAAGGTCTTTTAAGGACCTTCAACTGAAAGAATCAGAGAATCCATTTTCTTGGCCTTTCATGACAAATGATATGTGCTTGAAGCACAGAATGGTTAAAATTGTAGACTTCCCTTTTAAACTGAATGTGCCTTACTTTTGTGGAGGAAGAGGTTGAGAACATTTCCACTCGCCATTTAACATCGTGCAGCCTTCCCAGCTTGTCAATGGCTAAGCCATGTAGATCAAGCCAAAATAGCTTGCCTTTAGGTTTGGGATCTCCTAGGAAGGTCTCTGGGCTTCCCAGGTGGCTCAGTGGGTAAAGAATCTGCCTGCAACGCAGGAGACGTGGGTTCGATCCCTGGGTCAGGAAGGTCCCCTGGAGGAGGGCATGGCAACCCATTCCAGGATTCTTGCCTAGAGAATCCCCTGGACAGAGGAGCCTAATGGGCTACAGTCCATAGGGTTTCAAAGAGTCAGATATGACTGAAGCGACTTAGCATGCATGCAGGAAAGTCTCTGTGCCGGAAGGGTGGTGATGAAGTTGTAAATCATCATTGCTCTGATTCGTGAGGCTTCTTCTGGTACCTTCCCATCCTAGGTGCTCTACTTTTAAAGTGTAGACATCTACCTGCCAACTTCAATTCAAGCTTAGAGCATCTGTGGTCTGTGGTAAATAACAGAGGCCCAACTATTGGTGAATTTCAAGAATTTGGCATTATTTGAGAGGTGGGAAGTTTAGGCAGGACAAGAGCAGAAAAGATTGAACTCTTCTATTTCAAGGTCAGGGCCACATTACATTGTCTTCTATTTGTTTGCAGAGTGATTCCTTTTTTTTTTTTTAAGGCAAATCAGATAACTGATGGGTCAGAAGCAAACTGATGGCCTTGCTTTTATCCCAAAGGCTCCTGGATGTGTTCTGTCCTATCCATTCACCCATCCATCCATTCACCTACTTACCCATTCAGCCAGCCAGTCAGCCACCCAACTAGCCAGCCAGTAATCCATCCATCTATCCATCCACCCACTCATCTACCCATTCATCTATCCATCCACCACATATCCATCCATTCACCCATGCCTCCATCCATCCACTCACCCATACATCCACCCACTCATCCATCCACCCACCCACTCATCCATCCATCCACTTATCGACCCACACCATCCACCCATCTGTCTTTCCAACACACATTTATTAAACATATACTATCAGAAAGCAGTCACTTTTGTCCCTGGTTTTCTGAAGCACTGTAATACTGTATAACACATGAGTATGTGCTGTGAATCCAGAGACCCAGGTATGAACTCATTTGCATATGCAGGGTTTTGTTTTGTTTTTTTTTTTTTTTTTTCACTTAAACTGCACATTATGGCAGGTAAATAGGAAATTAGCCAATAATAAGGTCCAATCTATTCAAAGACAGTAGTCATAGCATGTAAGTAGTGACTGAGGGGACAGTTGGAGAACAACTGTAATTTTGGTGAGAGAACCTCCAGGCTATAGACAGAGCTGCCCAGCCTGCCTCTTCTTCCATACAATTCCTTTTAGTTTTTAATTTAAAAAATAAAGGTCTGGAGTTATGTTTAGCTCATTTTGTAGGTGTTGCAGACTTGGATAATGGCCTCCGATGATGTCCTGGTCCTAATCCCTGGACCTGTGAATATGTGGTAAAGGGGCTTTGCAGAGGTGGCAGGAGGAACTAACATGTGCAGAAGAAATCTCAAATATGTTATCCTAAGGGGTTTCCCTGGTGACTCAGTCAGTAAAGAATCTGCCTGCAATGTGGAAGACCCAGGTTCAATCCCTGGGTCAGGAAGATTCCCTGGAGGAGGAAATGGCAACCCACTCCAGTATTCTTGCCTGGAGAATCCTATGGACAGAAGAGCCTGGTGGGCTATATAGTCCATAAGTCGCAAAGAGTTGGACACAGCTGAAGTGACTTAGCACGCATGTGCGCAAGTATAATTTGACTTTTTCCTACTACCTGTCCTATTTTTTGGTTTAAAATGTTCAATCTCATAGCAGATTACACAGAAATGAATTCTGTCCTCTCTCCCTTTATCTTTGGAGGAACTTCTTGCTCTAAGTTTGGTTTATTGCATGTTGATACTAGCTCTTGGTTTTCACTACTTTACCACCTGTTCTAAGATCCCTTTGGTCCTAGCCTCCATGATGTCCCAGTAGTGATCAGATTGTCCCATAAAGGTAGAACATGTATGGCTGTCTCAGGTAAGACTGTGAGGTTCAACTTCCAAAGAGGATTTTGAAAGTTTTATGGAGAAGCAATCCTGAGTACGGTTCTGACAGTGTATCAGAGCAGGTAATACGAAATAACATCGTAATTTCAGTGTGCGACTTTTATATAACTTAGTGTTGATTCTGCTGTAAAGTGGAGATGACACCAACCTCCATGGAATGCTATACTGACAAAATCAGCGCAGAGGGACGGCGTGCCCCAGCCAGATGAAAACATGATGACACCTGAGTGGTTCTCACCATTCGCTCAGCCACCTCAACCAGTTCCAAACTCATTGTCTAAAACTATGATGCAGGCTGTTTCTCTCAGCGGTTCAGACCAGCCTCCAAAAGCATAGCTTCCTCGGACACCAACTATAATCTTTAAATTGCATAGCTTCTGTGCCTTTGTTTTCATTTTTCCTTCCACGAGGAGGAGCAGGGAATAGCGTGGCTGGTAGGAGTTACCTTAATCCATCATAAAAGCTTTTCTGTCCATAGGCAGATAGACTCAGCTTTGCCTAAGCACAAATGGTGATGATGGAACCAAGCTGTGACTCTTTTTAAAATGTAGTTAATTTTACTTATGATAATATCCTGTAATCAAAATGGATTTAAAATTGTGTAGTTATCATTATCAGTAATAAAGCTGACTCCAGGGCCTGTGTTTTCAGAGGTGTTTAAGAACATTTCAATTTTGAGATCCACATGTTCTGTATTTGTGGCTAGGTTGGGATATAAATGGGCTACCCTGGTGGCTCAGAGGTTAAAGCGTCTGCCTGCAATGTGGGAGACCTGGGTTCAATGCCTGGGTCTGGAAGATTCCCTGGAGAAGGAACTAGCAACCCACTCCAGTATTCTTGCCTGGAGAATCTCATGGACGGAGAAGCCTGGTGGGCTACAGTCCACGGGGTTGCAAAGAGTCGGACACGACTGAGAGACTTCACTTTCACTTTGGGGATGTAAATTAGAATTTTATTCTTTTCCCTAACTACCCCAATTCCCCCTTGGCCATGTGGAAGGTAAGCTGTTGTATGTTGACAGTGTTGTGCTCACATGACCAGCTAATAAACAGAGGCAGCCTTAAAACATGCCGGATTAAACCAGTTTGGAAACTTGGAGAAACTTCCCCCAGTGGGGAGAGGGTCATGGTCAGGGAACAAACCAGCAATTCATCTATGCCCTTCACTTGGAGTAGATGATGTGCCTGGAGGTCATGCGTATTTTTAAACATTTATTCCATCTCATTTTCTTTAATTTGAAATTATTCAGCTTAATGTAATAAGAAAGTTTAACTGAAATTTTGAACAGAGCCTCACATATAGGGTTAGTGCTCTACAAAAAAATAACTGAATTTCCAAAAGAAAGCAAATTTAGAAAGCCTTCACAGCTATACTACTTAAAACAATCAACTTTATGTTAAAAAAAAAAAAAAGAATTTTGTGTTCTGCTGGAATGTGGGCCCATACCAGTGTGTTCTTCTCCTCCAGTTCATTTCTTAATGAGCTGGAGTATCCAGTGAGATCTGAATGAAGTGCACATAAAGTAACACTGGAAGAATTGCTACAATCTTGTCAGCTTTTCTGATTGTACCAAATAATTCAAAGCAAAGTTGGAGGTGTATATAGGTCAGCCCAGGAAGCCAAAACAGAATTCCATTGACTGGGCGGCTTAAACAGCAGAAATGCATTTTCCCACAGTTCTGGAGGCTGAAAGTCCCAGGTTAAGGTCCATCATGGTTGGATCCTGGTAAGAATTTTCTTCCTGGCTTGCAGATGGCTGGCTTGTCACTGTGTCTCTTCTTATAAGGGCACTCTTCCTATCATGAGGGCCCCACCCTCATGACCTGATCTAAACCGAAGTCTCCCCCAGAGGTCTCACATATCACCTCCAATATCATCATGCTGAAAATTAGGGCTTCAACATTCGAATTGTGGGGAACACGAACATTCAGCCCTTCAAAAGGGCTGTGTAGCACAGGGACGTCTACTGAGTACTCCGTAATAGCCTATACAGGGAAAGAACCTAAAAAAGTTATGCATAGACATATGTGCCTGTGTATATGTATAACTGATTCACTTTGCTGTATGCCTGAAACATGATATTTATAAATTAACTATACTCCAATACAAAGTTAACAAAAAAAGAAAAAACTTTTCAATCACACACACACAAAGGGTAAAATGAGTTAAAAGAGTAGATGTGTTGTAAAAACAATAGTAGAAAAACAGCAATCTCTAGAGTCTCTGGGACTGTAGCCTTTGGGGCCCAGTAGTGGTTGACATTCAGTGACCATCTTCACTGCTCTTCAGGATAATGGACTGGACGGATGAGTCCTTAAAAATGTGATCAGGAGTGGCCAGCACGTTTGTTGAGACTTAATCCTCTACTCCAGTTGCTTCTGCCACATGTGTCCATAACCATGAAGCTCCTCCTTCTACCATGATCACGCTTTGCCAGCCATCCCTACTTCTGGTGGGGTCCCTGTGCTGTGAAGGACCCTGAATAGTGGTGATCAGAACCACAGGAGCAGTGTAGCATGTTCACATCTGCCAAGAAGTAGCTCCTCCCTGGATCTTGGGACCTGTCTTTAGGTCATCACTGGAGTTGGCCACTTTTAAAATGGCATGACATTTATCTTCCTATTATTTAATAGGGAGAAGGGAGGAAGCAAAGGAATAGTAAACAGAGGAGAGACACCTAGAGATGGTAATTCTCAGTCAGGCAAGGAAAAAGTAACATTTCATTGTTACAGACTCCCCCTTTTAGTGGTATTTTGGGGAGGAAAAAAACCCCACCATACTGTGCCAACACAGTGCGCAAGAATTGTCTGATGAGTGAATGAATGAGTGAAAGTAACAATTACCTGGAATTCAGGCAGAGACCCCAGTTTTTCTCAACATAAACTTACCATCTGACAGGAGCACGAAGTATGGCAGATCTAGTGAGTCCACGTGATAGGCTTGTTAATTCTTATGAGTTTCCTAAGCAAGGGGAAATAATGGGTATCAGTACCATGATCTCTCACAAGAGAAGAAATAAATCAGCCCTGTGTTTAAGAAATGTGCATGAAGAGGGCAGGTGTCAGTGAGCAGTGAGAATCTGGGCTTGCAGACATCCCTTCCACCCTTCCCCACCATCCTGTCACCTGCTTTAACCTCTCTGTGGATGCCAGAAGCCTTACCTGCCTCCTACTTCCTTGACCTCCTTGTTTCTGGTATCCTTTTCTCGGCTCCACAGTATCACCAGAGACTCTACCAGTATATCCATTTCCAGGCAGCTTCCCAGATGTCACAGTAGTAGAGAATTCACCTGCCAATGGGAGAGATACACGAGTTGCGGGTTTGACCCCGGGGTGGGGAAGATGCCCTGGAGTAGTACAATGCAACCAACCTTAGTGTTCTTGCCTGGATAGTCCCATGGACAGAGGAGCCTGGCGGCCTTAGTTCGTGGGGTTGCAGAGCTGTACACAGCTGAGGGACTGAGCACACACACTTCCCACAGCACCTCCCCCGCGGACCTGCCCACCCCTTCCACCACAGACACGCTCTGGCCTCCTTGGAAGCTTATGGTTCATCTACCACTTTCCCATGTCCATCACTGCTCTTCTTTCTCCACTTTAGTCTTCAGGTAGAAGGAAGGGGTGACTGAAATAAATAAGATCATATGCAAAATCAATTTGCCAAATAGGGCCAAACTTCTGAAGTTAGCTGAGTCATACTCTTTGTGTTTCTCACTGGGGCTGGATGTATTTTTGTAGTTTCATGTAGTATGCTGCATAGAAATCTTGATGTTTGCCTTTTTGGAACCATAAGATGGTCTGTACCAACCAGTGATTTGTGATAGTAGGAATTTGATAGAGAAAGCTATACAGAGACTTAGGAAATGCCTTAAAATGCAAAAAAGTTGGTTAAAGCATATAGATTGTCCAGTTGACTCCCATACTCCAAACAGCAGAGTATATTTACAAAGAAAACTATCTTAGGGCACATAAATGAAGAATTGAAATGTATTCATATAATTTTAAGAAGACTATCGAGAATACATAGTCTGGGTTTCCAGGAGAATTTTCATCTCTATTATTGTTCTAATAATAGAACAATGATAGTATTGTACTATTAACGATACTATCATTGTTAGTATTGTCAGTGGTAGTATCTTTTATCTTCTAATGATTAATGTACTAAATTAGCAGTGATTCACCTCCCAGGGACTTCACAAGTATCCTTTCCACCTTCCTTCTATAAATAAAATAATCACACTCTATCCCTCTTTTATGTTATGGCTATGAAATTAGCCTGAAGCTGTGCTGTGTGGCACAACAGCCATCAGCCACTTGTGGCCATGGAGTACTTAGACTGTGCCAGTCCCAATGGAGGTGTGCTGTGGGTATCACTCACTGTGGCTCGAGAACCCAAAAAGGGTAAAATAAATCATAATAGTTTTTAATTCTTGATCACATGTTGAAACTAATATTTGGGATATATGTTGGGATAAATAAAATATATTATTAAAGTTACTTTTACCTGTTTCTTTTTGTAGCTACTCAGAGATTCTAAATTGCACATGGGGCTTGCATTTGTGACTTGTATTATATTTCTGTTGGAAATTATTGTATTTTATATTGTGTTATATTTCTGTCTTAAATAAATCATATTTTAATTTAATTGCTTAAAACTTAATTTTGAATTTATATCCTAATTAGGAAGATCACATATTTATTTATACCTATAAATATATCAGATTACATATTTCTAATTCACTTACTGTAAGAAAAACTATTGGATACATCTCTGAACAAATTAATTGATACTTAAATAGATAGTAGTTAAATAGATAAATGTAAATTGAATCAAACTTAGTATAGTTAGATTGTCCATTTTTAAAGCTTTTCTTATGTGAAATTTTATTCTAAGTATGTTTGTTTAACACAGGTTAAATAAACCTCTGTTAGAGGTTAGAATTCTGGAATTAGTGCAAAGTTCAGTTCTGTTTGCTTTGCCCTGAACCACTAATATTAACTCTTCCAGTGACATGACACCCAGCATTTGTAAAGTTAATTCAGCATGCTAAAAGTCATCTTCTTTAGTTTGTTTACATATGTCTTTATCATATTCCATGGGCCTAGCAATGAAATTCATCTAACTAACATTTCTGTTAATTTGGTCAGTAGATCAAAAACTAACAAGAGAAGCTTGGAATTCCAAGGACCCAAAGCTAAATAAATTAATACATCCACCCATTCAACAAACATTTGCTGAGAGAAGGAGGAAAAAGGGATGTCCTAACAGGGTTGGAACTCTCTCTTCTCCCTCACCGTGTAAGGTTCATGGACTTGTAGACAGACCCAAAGACAGATTCAAAAGCATATGATACGTTCTAGTACAGGGGTCCCCAACCACCAGGCCACAGACTGGTACCCGTTGGTGGCCTGTTAGGAATCAGGCTACACAGCAGGAGGTGAGCAAACAAAGCTTCATCTGCATTGACAGCCACTCCATAACTCACATTACCACCAGAGTCCTACCTTGTGTCAGATCGATGGCTGCATTAGATTCTCATAGGAGTGCAAACCCTACTGTGAACTGTGCATGTGAGAGATCTACGGTGCACGCTCCTTATGAAAATCACCCCAAGACCATCCCTCTTCTCCCTCCAGGCCCGTGGAAAAATGGCCTTCCATGAAACCAGTCCCTGGTGCCAAAAAGGTTTAGATCAGTCACTCAGTCCTGTCTGACTCTGTGCGACCCCATGGACTGTAGCATGCCAGGCCTCCCTGTCCGTCACCCACTCCCAGAGCCTACTCAAACACGTGTCCATTCTGTCAGTGATGCCATTCAACCACCTTATCCTCTGTTGTCCCCTTCTCCTCCTGCCTTCGATCCTTCCCAGCATCAGGGTCTTTAACAGTGAGTCAGTTCTTTACATCAGGTGGCCAAAGTATTGGAGTTTCAGCTTCAGCATCAGTCCTTCCAATGAATTTTCAGGATTGATTTCCTTTAGGATTGACTGGTTTGATCTCCTTGAAGTCCAAGGGACTCTGAAGAGCCTTCTCCAACACCACAGTTCAAAAGGATCAATTCTTCGGCGCTCAGCTTTCCTTATAGTCCAACTCTCACATCCATACATGACTACTGGAAAAACCATAGCTTTGACTAGATGGACCTTTGTTGGCAAAGTAATCTCTCTGCTTTTTAATATGCTGTCTAGGTTGATCATAACTTTTCTTCTAAGGAGCAAACTGCAGTCACCATCTGCAGTGATTTTGGAGCCCACAAAAATAAAGTCTGTCACTGTTTCCATTGTTTCCCCATCTATTTGCCATGAAGTGATGGAACCAGATGCCATGATCTTAGTTTTCTGAATGTTGAGTTTTAGGCCAACTTTTTCACTCTCCTCTTTCATTTTCATCAAGAGGCTCTTTAGTAGTCCTTCACTTTTTGCCATAAGGGTGGTGTCATCTGCATACCTGAGGTTATTCATATTTCTCCCGGCAATCTTTATTCCAGCCTGTGCTTCATCCAGCCCAGCATTTCTCATTATGTACTCTGCATATAAGTTAAATAAGCAGGGGGACAATATACAGCCTTAACATACTCCTTTCCTGATTTGGAACCAGTCTGTTTTTCCATGTCCAGTTCTAACTGTTGCTTCTTGACCTGCATACAGATTTCTCAGGAAGCAGGTCAGGTGGTCTGGTATTCCCATCTCTTTCAGAATTTTCCACAGTTTGTTGTGATCCACACAGTCAAAGGCTTTGGCGTAGTCAATAAAGCAGAAATAGATGTTTTTCTGGAACTCTCTTGGTTTTTTCGATGATCCAGCGGATGTTGACAATTTGATCACTGATTCCTCTGCCCTGTCTAAATCCAGCTTGAATATCTGGAAGTTCATGGTTCACGTACTGTTGAAGCCTGGCTTGGAGAATTTTGAGCATTACTTTGCTAGCATGTGAGATGAGTGCAATTGTGTGGTAGTTTGAACATTCTTTGGCATTGCCTTTGGGATTGGAATGAAAACTGACCTTTTCCAGTCCTATGGCCACTGCTGAGTTTTCCAAATTTGCTGGCATATTGAGTGCAGCACTTTCAGGGCATCATCTTTTAGGATTTGCAATAGCTCAACTGGAATTCCATCACCTCCACTAGCTTTGTTTGTAGGGATGCTTTCTAAGGCCTACTTGACTTCGCATTCCAGGATGTCTGGCTCTAAGTGGGTGTTCACACTATTGTGGTTATCTGGGTCATGAAGATCTTTTTCATATAGTTTTTCTGTGTATTCTTGCCACCTCTTCTTAATATCTTCTGCTTCTGTTATGTCCATACCATATCTGTCCTTTACTGTGCCCATCTTTACATGTTAAAGATGGTATCTCTAATTTTCTTGAAGGGATCTCTAGTCTTTCCCATTCTATTGTTTTCCTCAACTTCTTTGCATTGATCACTGATGAAGGCTTTCTTATCTCTCCTTGCTATTCTTTAGAACTCCCCAGCCAAATAGGTTGGGGACCACTATTCTAGTAGCTACCAGTTGCTGAGTTCATCGCTGTCAGATTGGCAGGAATAATGTTATAGCTAGATCCCAGGCCTGAAATTTTCTGTGTTCCCTGTCTTCATGGCAGGTAGATGATTATATTTCACATTTATGTTATCAATAATGGAAGCAAAAACAAGACCAGATCTTTCTCTACTCCCTTCCTATACTTTTTTTTAATGCTTTGCCTGTGCTTTAGAAAATGTTATTTTTCTTGTGCATGATAAATGTTGGTCTTAAATGATCAAAGTCACAATGTTAGCTTGAGACATTTGAGGCTTCTTTGAACTCAGGTAAACTTGAGTTAGAAACAGCTTCAAACAGCCTGAGAGTCTTTCCTCTGTGGCTTCAGATGGTCCAAGAGATGGACCTATAATTGTCCCAGGATGAGGTTGTTTCACAGAATTTGACCATCTAGTCATTCCTGAGGCCATGACACCAGAAAGACATCAGAATGATATTAGTTAGAGACCCAAAATGTGAAAATTGGCCTTCTCTTCACCCTGAATATTTTAGTATTTCCTGAGTCCAATTGGTAAGCACCATCCTCATGTCCCAAAGTGTTCTGAAGCCAGCAGCCTTCATGGGGGACTCACTCAGCAGTCCATGTTCAGGGTGGCTTTTCTAGAACAGGGTGGGAAAAAACTTGTGTAAATTATTCTTTCACTTATTTCTCTAATAAGGCTATATATGAGCCTTGATATTTGTCTAAGAGATGTAATGGTTTTAAGCAACCATACACTATAATAGCACAGGTTTTTCCTACTGTATGGAAGTACAGTATTCCTATGAAACCTCCTAAGCTGAAATAACATGAAACGAAGCATATCTCCTGCTTTCCAAGAGTTCACTTTATGCCACTTAGCTTTTATGAAAGACCTACATTAGTACATGTTTTTGCTAACTGCAAGAAATCTGAAGGGTAACAGAAATTTTTGTTTTCATAAAAGTATAAATCCTCTGTTTGCCTTTATGCTCTTTTCACACAGCTAGTAAGTGGCAAAGCCAGGATTCAAAACTAGGCCCTCTCTTCCCAAAGTTCGAGATACATGATGTCATGCAGATTTATCTGTCTAGATATTTAAGTTTTCATTTTGGAAGACTTGAATGGGCTGTTTCTAAATCCTGCTTAAAAGAATTCTTTCCCTTTTTTGTCATTCCCTCTTAGAGAGTGACTTGAACTTATTAGGGATCTTTGGACATAGACACAGGGATTTTGTTCCCGGCTGTGATATCACTGAAATATTTCCAATTATTAGCATTATATTTGTGTGATAGTATGGACTCCGTAAAACACAGTCACATCTTTTTACTTCTTTTGAGTCTTACAGCAGCCCTATAAGCTATGCATTGTTAATCTCGGTTGTGTGTGTGTGTGTGTGTGTGTGTGTGTGTGTATGTGTGTGTATGTGTGTGTGTAATTTCTAAAATGACCATGCTAAGGCTCAGGAAAGGTTCTAAAGGATCAGCATCCCCACTGTTGCTGGATGGGAGAGTGGGGTCAGCCGCCTCCTGGCTTTTCCACTCAGATTATTAATACTCTGTCATTTTGGAGAATTAATCTTAAGGTACAGATGCATAAGTTTCCAGATAGAGTTGAGACAAGTTGATGGCAGTATGGGATTTATTTTGAGTTTCAGTCTGGGAATATCATTAGTATAACAGAGATTCAGAAAACGCATGAAGAAAAAATAGCATCATAGCATTTCAACTGTACTCAGTAATATGTTTTCTTTCAGTTAAGTGAGGAGTACAGTGCCTTGATGTCTGCAACCTCTAGAAACAAAGCATCTTAAGGTGGGAAGGAATTTAAGAGACCGTTGTCCAGCCTCCCACTCACTCCTGGCAGATGGCCTGATTCCTCTTGACAAGCTTTCAAATAGTGACAGTTCTCATTCCCAGAAACAAAACCTCCCTATTGTCATGGTCCTCCCCTGACTGCCACCTGCTCTGCCAGCATCTTTCCTACCAAGGGCAAGTGCCCAGCATGGGGCACAGGTTCATGCTGAGGGCAGGAGCACTGCACCCCTTTGGCACATTGGGGCCACGTGCAAAGTGTGGGCGGTGAGGTTACACTGTGCCTGTGTCATGTGTGGTCAGATAGAACCATCATCTGAACTGCTCTCCTGTAAGGTTGATTTCCTTGAACCTGACTTTGGGGATTTCTATTTATTTCTCTTAAGAGTTTTATTATTAAGCCAGTCGGGATAATATAGATTCTAGATTCTGTCAGTAAATACTGCCATTACCTTCCATGTTATTTTAAAATGTGGTAAATATGCCTTCATCTGATACACTGAAAAATATCTTGTCTAGGACAGTGCTAAACTCGAGAGCCTTATGGCCTGCAAGAATCCACCACATGGTGATTCACCATTTCATCTACAAAAATATAAAAATGAAAAATTATGTCAGAGGCCCTGCTAAAATCAAAACATGCTTTTGTCTATAGCATTTCCCATTTTTGCTGATTTTATAATGCAGTTGGGACAATGGGAAAGTTCTGGCTATTTATGCTGTTTATTATTTGCTATTTTTAATTCCTCAGATCAGAGGGATGGGATGGGGAGGGAGGCGGGAGGGGGGATTGGGATGGGGAACACATGTAAATCCATGGCTGATTCATGTCAATATATAGCAAAAACCACTACAATATTGTAAAGTAATTAGCCTCCAACTAATAAAAATAAATGAAGAAAAAAATTCCTCAGATCAATAATTGATTCTCAGTGTTTGGTCTGTACTAATAACAAGCTAATTGATCTTAGAGAGGGATCCAATTTGGTCTTTTTTTTTTTCTTTTTTAATTTAAATTATTTATTTATTTTACTTTACAACATTGTATTGGTTTTGCCATATATTGACTTGAATCTGCCCTGGGTGTACATGTGTTCCCCATCCTGAACCCCGCTCTCAGCTCCCTCCCCATCCCATCCCTCTGGGTCATCCCAGTGCACCAGCCCTGAGCATCCTGTATCATGCATCGAACCTGGATTGGCGATTCATTTCACATATGATAATTTACATGTTTCAGTGCCATTCTCCCATATCATCCCGCCCTCGCCCTCTCCCACAGAGTCCAAAAGACTGTTCGATACATCTGTGTCTCTCTTGCTGTCTCGCATACAGGGTTATCGTTACCATCTTTCTAAATTCCATATATATGTGTTAGTATACTGTGTTGGTGTTTTTCTTTCTGGCTTACTTCACTCTGTATAATAGGCTCCAGTTTCATCCACCTCATTAGAACTGATTCAAATGTATTCTTTTTAATGACTGAGTATTATTCCATTGTGTATATGTACCACAGCTTCCTTATCCTTTTGTCTGCTGATGGGCATCTAGGTTGCTTCCATGTCCTGGCTATTATAAACAGTGCTGTGATGAACATTGAGGTACACGTGTCTCTTTCAGATCTGGTTTCCTCAGTGTGTATGCCCAGCAGTGGGATTGCTGGGTCATATGGCAGTTCTATTTCCAGTTTTTTAAGGAATCTCCACACTTTCTCCATAGTGGCTGTACTAGTTTGCATTCCCACCAACAGTATAAGAGGGTTCCCTTTTCTCCACACCCTCTCCAGCATTTATTGCTTGTAGACTTTTGGATAGCAGCCATTGTGACCGGCGTGGTCTTCTTTTGAATATCAATCCAGTATCACTCCTTATAATTTGTCCAAGGTTACCAGCAGTGATTTGAGATTACTTCTGCCATGCTGAGGTTTGACTTTGCTGTAGATTTGAATTTTTCTTTATTTTTTTTTAAATTGTCTAGCCAGGCAGTCTTTTATCGTGTCTTTTCTAAACTCAAGCTTTGGTTACACTTTATAGTGTTTCCCCAGTCTTCCCTAAGGGAAGAAAACTGGCTTCATATGAAAAAAATGAAAGCACAGAGAATTAATTTTGCTTCCTACATGTCTGTTATACCATCAATTCTAATCAGCCATCTTTAGCCCCTTTCTATCCATCTTCTGTTAGGTTTTGAAGGATTTTTTTTCCCCTAAATCTTAACTTCTTTTAGGGTTCCTGTTGTATACATACAAACTTATAAGCCTTGCTTTCTCATTTTCCCTTTTTTAGAAATCTCACTTCCTGGAGTTTGCAAATTGCATTGACCTTTCAAGGGCCAATTACAAGTTAATTAATGACTATGAACAGTTCATATTTTAAAAGTCTTTAGGTTGTGCTTTGATTAGGAAATTTTCCCAGTCACCTAAAGTTATAGCCTAAAGGCAACTGCTTGGGAAAAGCACTTAACCTCAAGGAGACTGGGGGAATTCCAAGGAGTGTCAGTAGCCCTATGAGAACTATAATATACCTTTGCTTTTCGAATGAATGTACATGATCAAATACACTGATTATCCCTTTGACAGTTTCTAAAGCAGGTGGGCCAGTTAGGACCTAGCACAAGGCTGAAGCCTAGTAAACATTGGAGGAAAGTAAATGCACATCGACTGTCCAGGGCCACGAAATTCTTAAAGCAAATGATGAAACATATTGTGTGATATTTTTAAATACTGCACCAACAGTTTTTCCTTGTCCAGAAGGTCAGTGGAAGCAATCTAAACTGTTAAATAGTCAGCATATAAATTTAGGGTGACCCATAAGGTGATTGAATCAACGTATTATTAATTTCAGAATTTTATTGTATGTACCGTGTTGTGCTCTTGGCACTCAATAGTGTTAATCTTTAGGAAGAATACTATATACATGTGTGATATAAACAACATTTTACAAGCTAATATATTGGTAGATCACTATGAAGAGGATTAAAATTCAGACTCTATAAGCGGATTCTTCTAGTTTTAATTCTTTGTGGTTCTGAACATAGCTAATGGTGTATCTTTCATAGATACCTCACAGATCAGAGTAGCTGGAAAAACAGATTCTACTTCTGTGCTGTTCACTTGCCTGTTAAATGGAAAATCCATTCCAAACTGTGTGCTGGGCTTCGGAGTACACAGCTACAGCATTTTAGAGTTCACTGTCACCATGAAGCCACCTAGCCACAGCTGAATCCAGCTATCCTCTCTTCTTGAGTTGCTCTCGAACCCCCAGAAGTCAGTCCCTCAACTGGAAGTGGCCTAAGCGGGTGGCCTGGAGTGTTGCCTATAACCTCTGATGCACCTGCCTAGGGGTCACGGGTGTGTTATTCCTGTTGGATTGTTCGCTGCTCCAGGCCTGTAGTCGTGGTTCCTTTGTGTCTCATTACCTGCCTGCAAGTTGTGGATCTTTCAACCAAGTAGCCTGGCCCAGGTGTCTCCTTGTTACTGCAAATAAGTACTGGCTTTTGATCCAAGTGGCAAAACAGTGAAGACCCTCGGGGGAGGAGTTCTGACAGCCTCACTCAGCTCTGCAGAGTCCAAGGCCATCAGTGGGGTAGGGTGGGGGTTGCACAGACCCTCAGAGCCCCCCACTGCAGATGAGGGGCATGCTCACTCTGAGATCCCCCTGAATGCAGGTTCCACGTTTTCTTAGGAAGAGACGTCACAAAACGGCCGCGGGATTTGAAGCCCCTGCTTCAGGAAGCATTGTGTTCATGAATATGAAGTGTGCATTAGTTTTCATTTTCTTTAATGTTTGATCTAAGACCTGATAAGTGACACCTGCTCCTCAGAAGTCTCCCTTCTTGGGAGAGGTAACGTCATCCGTGTGTCCGGGCTCCTGGCGCCCTCCCAGCCTCCAGCGATAAGCGTTGTGTTTGCTCTGGTTCGGGGTTCCAGGGTGAGGTCAGCCCACGTGGCAGGCTTCCAGAGAGTTCTGCTTCCACTGAGGGAATACTCAGCCTTCCCGGCAGCTCTGGTTTCTCTCTAACTTATCATCTTTCAGTTTTATCTGCGTGGCTCTCTTTCTGGGTAACTCCAGCAGTGAATTTCCCTGCCAGCCTCTCCTAGCCTGGCCTGAAGTGACCCCCTCGGTCCTCCACCTGTTTTCTCCTCTCCCCAGACTTCCTCTGGGAGGTGAGTCCCCTCCTGACTTAGAGCCAAGGTGACATCTATAGACCCCATGGGAGAGGGCTTGGCCAGGAGCACTGCGAAAAGGGCTCCTCCTGGCTAGGCCGACAGCCAGACAACCACTGGCTGCCCCAGAGAAGGCAAACCCTCAAGAAGCCGCCGCCCCAGTTTGTATTCAGCCTCCAGAGCCGGACAGGCCCGTGAGCAGTGTCTCTATAGCACATCCATCTATGGCTGCACTAAGAGCCACATCACGACAGCGTATTGGAATTTCTTGCAGGTCACTCAAGTCCAAACTCTTCACCAGTACAGACCTGACTTCCTGGGATAAGACAGAGCTGATTCTCAAAGCAAGACAGAGGGTCCCAAACCTGCTCATGAAAACACACAGGCAAATAGTATTTCTAGCTAAACCGAGAGGGAAGACATGAAGCTGGTCGGACATACTTGTTCAGCACCTGGAATACTCCAAAACTGGGCAGACTGCGTGGTGGGGGGTGGTGGGGGTCATCCCACAGTTTCTATAAATTACATTTAATCTACGCAATTCAATGTAGTGTTTGCAGTTACAACCTGTACCCATCAGGTGGCTAAACTGGTCCTTTTTCATTGCCTTGAGCTCGTTCCCTTGTCTAGAAGCTTAGCACGTGGAAGGAATCTGCCTTTCTCTTTGGCTGAGGCATGAGCAACTTCAGCTCAGCTCCTTGACTTCTGTCTCCCTGTGAAGACATATGAACCTCCTGCTGCCTTTTTCAGCCTTTTCCCCAAGAGCTACTTGCTGAGTTAAGGATCGTACCTTATGGCCCAGTTACCTTGAGCCCAGTAGTAGCTAGAGGGGATTGCATGACAAAGTCTGGAGGATCAAATAATAGGATTGGCCTGGGGAGTAGTTTGCTGAGGTTGGAGTGACCAAACAAGGGACAGACCCCTCTGAGTCTCAGAATATCCTGAGGGTCTCCTGCAACTCTGGCTGTCTGGGGCAGGAGGCCCCAATCTCCAGTCCCCTGACATGGTCACCATTCATTAAACATGCGAGTTGCTCCTGACATGACACCCTCTCTTTGTAAAGGCATTTGATTCTTCATAAAACTGGACCTACAGGGCAATCCTGGTTCCCGTGTGGGATTTATTTGGGAAAAACATTTGGAGTGTTGTTTGTTTTGTCTGATCCATTGGAACATCATTTAGATTGGATTAAATGACACTTTTCCAATACTCATTTTCTTCTTTCCTTTTTCTTTTTCACTTTAAATGAAATTATACAAATGAACTTATTTACAAAACAGATACAGACTCACAGACTTAGAGAATAAATTTATGGTTGCCAGGTAGGGAGGATGGGGGGAAGGGATGGTTAGGGAGTTTGGGATTGACATGTTCACACTGCTTTATTTAAAACAGATAACCAACAAGGACCTACTCTACTCAATGTTATGTGGCAGCCTGTATGGGATGGGAGTTTAGGGGAGAATGGTTACATGTATATGCATGACTGAGTCCCTTTGCTGAGACTGTCAACATTGTTAACTGGCTGTGCATGTGTGCGTGAATGCTCAGTCACTTCAGCCATGTCCAACTCTTTGTGACCCCATGGACTGTACCCCGCCAGGCTCCTCTGTCCATGGCATTATCCAGGCAAGAAGACTGGAGTGGGTTGCCATTTCCTCCTCCAAGGGACCTTCCTGACCCAGGGATTGAACCCGCATCTCTTACAGCTTCTGCATTGGCAGGCCAATTCTTTACCACTGGGCCACCTGGGAAACCCTGTTAATTGGAAGCCCTGCTATACTCCATTATAAAGTAAAAAGTTAAACAAGCAAACAGTCATCAGGCACCAAGTTTGCTCTCTGCCCAGCCCTGAGTTTGGTACTAGGGGTGGTGCTGAGCAGAGGGGATAAAGTCTCCCCCAGCCCTCAGTTCCAGCAGGACTTCATCTGCTTGGCATACTTCATCATGCAGTACTCACAGCTCTGTCATATAGAAATATTAATTTATAAAGGCTTGTAAATCCCCTTGGGTTGTAGGTTCCTTAAGTCACAGACCGGATCTGAATCAGGCCGGGTGATTAGGTTATGACAATGAGTAATGCAAACCAAAGGACGGCTCCCAGAACAAGATGGTTTTCTCTAGGCTCCTGCAAATCAAGTGCTGGGGGAGGCCATTCAGGACTCACTTTGAGGCCTCCTTCCTACCACCACACTCTTCTCAGGGGTGGTGCTCATGGTCCAGGGTGACAGCAAGAACTCCAGAGCTCACCTGGAGTCATCATAAAGCAGATATCCCTACATTCTGCCTTGGCCCCCACTCTCCACACCTACTCAGCCTGTTCTCAGTTGCCACGGAAAATACCCAACCCGACTGACCATCCGAAAGAAAAGGGAAACACCAGATTCCCTGCTAGTCTCTGGTAGTGCCAGGCGTCTGTCAGGATGAAGACCACTGTGCATCTGCCTGCCTCCTGTGAGTAAGCCAGACCAGCAGCCAGGAGGAGGCAGAGAGCCCCAGGCCCAGGGTGGCGGGGTGGCCTCCTCTTCCAGGCCTGACAAAGTTGATCCCCCACCCTTCTATTGGGCCAGAGCCCCGAAAGGATCTGAATCTCTGTGGATACCTCCATCAAGCTCTGCACTCAGCTCCCCCAGGCCCGTGAGCAGCATCATGCCTTAGGAAACACCTCTAAATGCAACTCTGGGTTCAAAAGGAAAGAGAACTGCTGTCTGCAGACTTAGTCCTCAGTCTTAAGAATATAACCATTAACTGGAAGAGAAGACCAAAGCAAACTCTCCTAGAAAACTGGATTTCACAACCAGGAAAAAAAAATTATGGTTAACAACACCCTCCAACCTGCTAAAACGCTGAATTCCGTGCCCCCTCGGAGACAGAGGGCAGAGTCTGGTGAGTTCTCCATATAGACATCTGTTGTGTCTCTGTTTACCCGATTTTCCCTAGATGTGCTTTGCCATGAAACTTTCTCCATGAAAAAAATTTTTAAAAGAGTAACCTCTTTTAAAAAAAATTTTTAAATAATTGATTTACAATATTGTGTTAATTTCTGTTGTATAGCAGAGTGACTCAATTATACATATGTGTATACATTCTCTTTAATATTCTTCTCCATTATGGTTTATCATGGGATATTGAATATAGTTCCCCGTGCTAGACAGTAGGACCTTGTTATTTATCCATCCTGTGTATCATAGTTTGCATCTGCTAATACCAAACATGAGCTCCAGAGAACCCACTTCGGGAAATGATCTTCTAGGTGGAGCTCTGACCTTCCCCCTCCAAAGAGGTATCCCGGGGACACATGAGGTGAGCAGAGATAACCGCTGTTCTCTTTCCCATCTTCCTTATTTCTGGGTCCTCACCAGCTCTGGTTTGCTAGTTTCTTAATTATAAGGAGGCTGCTCCAGCCACCTGATACTCTGTGTATTTGGTTTCTTTGACCCACTGGCAGCCCCACACTTGTGTGGGAAGCCAGACCCTTGTCTGCCCTGCCTTAGGTCCTGGGTCTTGCCCCGTTCTTCTGGGTGACTTCTCTGTGTCCTATCTTCTGGGAGGATGCTCCCCCCAAGCAGCCGTCTCTGGGTCCGTCTCTGGTCTGAGCTCCCCCACCCAGCGTGTCGCTCCCAGAGTACCCTTAGGCAGCACTCACGTTCTGCAGCTCACTCCAGACTCGCGTGTTGTCCTGGTTCCCTGGGTGACCTGCTGCTGTTTATCCTCTTGGCAAACCCTGCTTCTCCGCGTTGGTGTCCTGGCAACCTGCTGTTTGCTCACTGGTGGGGGAACTCTTGTTCTCTAGATCATGTGACTTTTTAACTCACCCATGGCGGCAGTTCAGAATAATTTTTGGAGGATTGTTTATTTTTAATAATAATAATAGTATTAAATCACCAACTTTGTTTCTTTGTAAAAAAAAAAAAATGTGGTTTCTCTTCCTGTCACACATAGCTTCTCAAAAGGCAGAAAGAGAGCAGTTCCAAGTGTGGGCTGTAGCATGGAAGTGTTCCAGGAACTCAGACTTGGTGCTGAAGTACCAGGTTCCCATACTGGGTCATCATCTGCTGATGTCTGCACAGCCGGTGGGTTGGGATGGAAGGGGAAGTTTCCACTGAATGAGGACCAAGTGCTTCCTCATCACCAGAGACCTCTACAGGTGATGTCCCTAGGGGTAGGCCCTGGGCGTCTGCACCAATCCGGATGGAGATTCGTGGCCATATGTTTACCGGGTCTTGCTGGAGAGTTTGGCAATTCCCTGGTGGCTCAGCTGGTAAAGAATCTGCCTGCAGTGTGGGAAACCCAGTTTCGATCCCTGGGTCAGGAAGACCCCGTGGAGACAGGAATGGCTGTTCACTCTAGTATTCTTGCCTGGAGAATCCCATGGACAGAGGAGCCTGGCGGGCTATAGTCTATGGGATCACAAATAATAGGACACAGCTAAGTGGCTGGAGACTTTGGGTCTTGTGCATTTCCCAGAGGGGAGGACCTGCTTCCCTAGAGGGACTGGGAAAGGTACGTTGGGGATGAGTACAGTTCAGCCAGAAATCTGCAGAGGCATTTTAGTGTGATCTTTGGGTTTTGTTGTCATCGGTTTTGGGTTTTGGCACAGAGGTCCCTCGTAAATGATGTAACACTTCCCTTGAAAGAGGGCATCTTGCTGCCAAGATGAGAAGCAGAGAACCTGAAAAGTGAACTCACACCTGCTGATGTAACAGAGGGCTGTTTGCATGGGGCCCCACCCCCCGCCGGGGGGCCAACTGCATGCAAAATGGTCCAGACACTCTCACTCCTGTCCCCGGCTCTTCCTTTAGGCTTGTCAGAGGCACTGGTCACCTTCTGTCCCCTCACCTTGTGTATTGACTCTTTTCTTCACGTAGCTTCTGGAATCATCTGTTTTAAAAAAAAATTTTTTTTTTTTTAGTAGATGTTCCACCTATCCACTGTTGTGAAACAAACACCCCAAAACTTGGTAGCTTGAAACAACATTTTTTTATGAACATATGCTTCTGTGAGTGTTCTTGCTTGGGGGTCTCTCTCACATGGTGGCACTGAGGTGTTCGCTGGGGCTGGAGCCACCTGAAGACTCACCTGGCTGACTTTTTTAGAGCTGCTCTCACACTCAGCGGGAGCTATTGATGGGAACATGTCCACATGGCTTCTCCCAGCATGGTGGCTGGGTTCCCAGAGGGAGCTAGCTCTCAAGAGTGTGCATGCTGACAACCCAGGCAGAAGCCCCAGAGTCACGTCTGCCACGTTCTAATGGTCAGAACCAAGCTCAGATTCCAGGGGACTGGGATGGTGGGAAAGGCAGGGCCACACCAAGCAAGAGCGTGAGCGATGGGAGATACAGCTGAGGTCATCTTTGCAAAATGCTGTCTGCTTCCCATCACCTGTATGCATTAGTGCTCAGTCGCTTCAGTTGTCTGACTCTTTGTGACCCTATGGACTGTAGCCTGCCAGGCTCTTCTGTCCGTGGGATTCTCCAGGCAAGAATACTGGAGTGGGTTGCCATGTGTTCTTTCAGGGGATTTTCCCAACCGGGCAGTCAAACCCATTTCTCCTACCTCTCCTGCACTGGCAGGAAGATTCTTTACTGCTGATCACCCAGGGAAGCCCTCCCATCACCTACCTACAGGCTAAAAATTCAGCATACAAAGCCACACGGTCCTTTATGGACCAACTGTGGAAAATCACATAGGTCCCATCCAAAATGAAAATAGCTTTGTTGAGTCCTAATGAGGGGGAAAATGTAGAGATTTAACACTTAGATTTCAAAGATATTGTAAAGAAAACTGCCAAGAAGAAATTATGTGCTGCTTTTGGAGAAGGGAATGGCAACCCACTCCAGTTTTCTTGCCTGGAGAATTCCATGGACAGAGAAGCCTGGTAGGCTACAGTCCATGGGGTCGCAAAGAGTCGGACATGACTGAGCGACTAATACTAATACTTTCAGCCTCTGAAATACCACCCTCTTGGCTTCTTTGAGTGAGTGAGTGAAAGTCACTCAGTTATGTCCGACCCTTTGCAACCCCATGGACTATACAGTCCATGGAATTCTCCAGGCCAGAATACTGAAGTGGGTAGCCTTTCCCTTCTCCAGAGGATCTTCCTAACCCAGGGATTGAACCCAGATCTCCCGTGTTGCAGGCAGATTCTTTACCAGCTGAGCCACAAGGGAAGCCCAAGAATACTGGAGTGGGTAGCCTATCCCTTCTCCAGGGGATCTTCTCAACCCAGAAATCGAACCAGGGTCTCCCGCATTGCAGGCAGATTCTTTACCAACTGAGCTATCAGGGAAACCTCTTGGCTTCTTTAAGAAGTTTGAAGCTGAGCCAACGTGCTAACTTTCATCCTTTTCGTGTGCTTGAATGCCGTACTCACGTGCATGGCCTCATTTCAGATTGCCGTTGCTTTTATACAGAGGAGGAAACCAAGGCTCATTCAGCTCCCTGCTTTCCCACATTGTGAGTGGGGTTGGGGCTGGCATTGCTCCATTCTGGGCAGGACCCTGGCTGTGAGGATCACTCAGTTTCCCCCCAACCGCTTCCTCTTCTTTCAAGAATACCAGGCAGGCTCTCTCATGCCTCCCTGCCCTGGGTCATGCTCTTCTTCCTCTTGGAAGCTATCCCTCCAGCACACAGCTTCTTCCTCTTTTGGCTGGAGCCCGGACTTCAGGACACAGCTTGGGTCTCCTGGCCCCCATCCTCTCCCCTGAAGTGGTCCCAAGTGGCCGTGTCCTTTCTGTGGCCCTTCCCACCTCACAGTGTTAACAGGCTTCTCTCTCCCTTACTCTATAAGCTCTTTGGGGTTTTTATCGCCTGCCATACATGTGAATTATTATCAAATGTGAACTCATCCTTGAACAGTCTTTTCTGTCACCTCACCTCTTAAATAATTAAGACCTGTAATTTCTGTATTCTAGCAGGATTTGAGTCTATGCCACTCTCAGAACGCAACTTTTCAAGAAAAATGTGCTTAGTCGCTCGGTCATGCCTGACTTTTTGCGACCCCACGGACTGTAGCCTGCCAGGCTCCTCATCAGCACGAAAATTTTGCCAGGAGCTTGATATATGAATTCAAAAGTAAAAATTATTTTGTGTTGATTAGAAACCATATTGCAAATCTTGGAAGGATGGGAGAGATGGAACTAATTATAGACACAAATGTTTCATCAGTTGTATGTAAACCTTGTATGCTGACCTGGGGAATGACCCTTCTGTGGTTCTTTCTCAGTGTTAGCATCTTGCTTCCTAAGCATGCACATGAACAGCATTTTCCTTTGATCGCAGAGCCCACCTGAGAATGTAAAAGCCATGGTTTCAGTTAATTGAACACTGTTTGGAATTTTCAGTGGAGAAGAGGAAGCTCCATTGCCCCAACTTACTTAACCACAAGACCCCTCTCTTTGCCTTCCCCTCACAAAACTCTTTCCTGAATGATGTTCCAGTCCTGTCTGTGACTTCACTGGAGGTGGCTTGTATCTCAGTTAGAACGGACACAAGCCCAGTATAGCAACTGTGCTCATTGAATAGAGCTTTGCAGGCAAATGCACTTGGGTTTGACTCCAGTTCTCAATTATGCAACTTACTTGCTGAGTGATTTGGCGCAATTTTTAAAAATCTCTCTGAGGCTTGGTTTTCTCGTTGATAGAAGAGATGGTGATAATGTGAATTTCATGTAAAATGCCTTGCATAGCATCCTGGATAAAGCTCACTGAATGACTGCCAGGGTACTGTTTAAATTAGATATATTAATAAATAAGACAAGGAAATCAGATTGGAAATTAAGATTGTTGGCTAAAATTAGATTGTTGTTGATTGTGGTCACTCAGTCATGTCCAAGTCTTTTGAGACCGCACGGACTGTAGCCCGCCAGGCTCCTCTGTCCATGGGATTTCCCAGGCAAGAATACTGGAGTGGGTTGCCATTCCCTGCTCCAGGGGATCTTCCTGACCCAGGGATTGAACCCGCGTCTCCTCTATTGGCAAGTGAATTCCTTACCACTGAGCCACCAGGAAAGCCTCCAAAATTAGATTAGGTTATTTTATTGAAGTTTTGGTCCTTTTAGCCAAAGGTTTTTCTTTTCAATGAAATTCGTGATTATGTTTGAAACACTTTTTTTTCTTTTTTTGTAGATAACTCTTATAAAGCAGGAATGGCTCTTGTCTTTATATGCATCTGATCACTGGTGGTTAATAAACATTATCTTAAATGGAAAGTTTTCATTTGAAAATGAGTGTGGCTGTGCCTGATGTAATAAACTGTCAGTTATTAGATGACAGAGAATGTTATGAAAAAAAAACAAAAAAATAAAAAGACACACGGTGAGTGCTCATCATGGTAGTTAATGTTCTATAAATTAATCACAAATACTGACTTAGTGGATACTGAACCAGTGGTCCTGGAGGAAATGCAGAGTTAGGGTCCTGTGAGCTGGTCACATTTTTACCAATAGATCAAAACATAACCTTGTTTGTTGTGTTTCTGTTTAAAGGCACCTCACTATATGTATATAGTTGATGCACTAATGTTGATCTCATGGCCAACAGCACTATATCTCATGCCAAACATGGCTCATCTAACATGTATTTTCTCTGTCAGGCACCCCATGGCCTCCATGCTTAATGAACACTGGACAGCTCTTTAATACCACGCTTGGGGGCCATTTTAAATAGGGAAGTCATGAACAAAAAGCACAAAATGCAAAATGAAATGGAAAACATGGCACTGAACAGACTATGAAAAGGACACTGTTCACCATGTGAGAGCTGAAACAAGGAGGCAGAGCATGCCCTTAACCGAGCTCCGCTGGGAGCATGCATGTCTGAGCATGTCTGGTCATTTGTGGTCAGATCCACCAATGACCACAAAAGTACTGTGAGTATTGAGTTTTTTAGATTACAAGTAAAATTGTAAGGAGTAAGTGAATTTGCAAATAAAGATCCCGAAGAAAATAAGGATTGCCTGTACTCTGTCTTGTCAAGTTTAAATGTTTCTGTTTTCTAGTAAGGAGGCTACCTTCCCCATCCACTGCCTGTGTGGGTGTCAGTCACTGAGGCGCCTCCCGTGTCTGTCACAGGACAGGAGCTGTAGCGACAGCCAGTCCCCTAGGTGGCAGCCGTGGTTTGGCTTCTCTGTGCGTTTGCTCTCCTCCTACCCTGGAAGCTGGATCAGGAAGGGAAGGTTGGGAGCCGCAGTTAACCCACACTCCAACGGGAATTAGGTCTCGCTTAGCAAATCACTGTGTTTGAGACAAGTTTCTTCTCCGAGGAGTCTGTCCTTAGCCTGCTAATCCCCCTGAGAAGGTGACCCTGCCGAAGTGCCCGACAGGCATCACCGAGTCACACCAAGCTCCTCGCCTTGGGCCTCCAGGGCAGTTCAGCTGGGACTGCATCCCTACTGGGGTGCTGGACGCAGCTGTGGGGAGCAGGAGTCCTGAGCAGTTCTCTCCATCTGGGTGGGGCGGGGACAGGATGCTGTGTTAGAAGCCTGGAGCCAGCCTCCGGATTTAGCAGTAGTTTTATACTTTTCCGCAGAGCACAGCCCTGCTCTCTGTGTTCTGTTTTACTTTTCCTTTCAGGGTTCTCTTCCCCCACGCAGTCATGAGAGGTGACATTTAGGGGTTTATACTGCAGTGCTTTGAGATTTAAGGAACTGAGCTGTTAACAATAACTCCAGTTGTGAAAGATAATAGCTCAGGGTTATTAAGGATTTACTGTTGGCGGGTACTATTCTAACCACTTGCCGAGTATTAGCTTAATTTAATCCTGCTCCCTCCATCCCAACAATCTTCCCAAGCAAGCACTATATTGTACCCACTTTACAGATGAAGGAAGTGAGGCAGAGTGGTTAAGTATTAGCAATAAACAAGCCCACCTGACCTGCCTCTTGAGAAACCTGTATGCAGATCAGGAAGCAACAGTTAGAACTGGACATGGAACAACAGGCTGGTTCCAAATAGGAAAAGGAGTATGTCAAGGCTGTATATTGTCACCCTGCTTATTTAACTTATATGCAGAGTACATCATGAGAAACGCTGGGCTGGAGGAAGCACAAGCTGGAATCAAGATTGCTGGGAGAAATATCAATAACCTCAGATATGCATATGACACCACACTTATGGCAGAAAGTGAAGAGGAACTAAAAAGCCTCTTGATGAAAGTGAAAGAGGAGAGTGAAAAAGTTGGGTTAAAACTCAACATTCAGAAAACTAAGATCATGGCATCTGGTCCCATCACTTCATGGGAAATAGATGGGGAAACAGTGGAAACAGTGTCAGACTTTATTTTTTTGGGCTCCAAAATCACTGCAGATGGTGACTGCAGCCATGAAATTAAAAGATGCTTACTCCTTGGAAGGAAAGTTATGACCAACCTAGACAGCATATTAAAAAGCAGAGACATTACTTTGCAAACAAAGGTCCGTCTAGTCAAGGCTATGGTTTTTCCAGTGGTCATGTATGGATATGAGTGTTGGACTGTGAAGAAAGCTGAGTGCTGAAAAATCGATGCTTTTGAACTGTGGTGTTGGAGAAGACTCTTGAGAGTCCCTTGGACTGCAAGGAGATCCAACCAGTCCATCCTAAAGGAGATCAGTCCTGGGTGTTCATTGGAAGGACTGATGCTAAAGCTGAAACTCCAATACTTTGGCCACCTCATGCGAAGAGTTGACTCATTGGAAAAGACCCTGATACTGGGAGGGATTGGGGGCAGGAGGAGAAGAGTACGACAGAGGATGAGATGGTTGGATGGCATCACTGACTCGATGGACATGAGTTTGAGTGAACTCTGGGAGTTGGTGATGAACAGGGAGGCCTGGCGTGCTGCAATTCATGGGGTCGCAAAGAGTCGGACACGACTGAGCAACTGAACTGACTGACTGACTGAAGCCCACAGGTACACAGCTACTAGGCATTGGAACCAGGACTCAGATACAGTCAGTCTGTGCCCATCGTTGCTTCATGGTTCTATGGAATTATAGTGAGGCAGCTTCAGTTTAGCACCTCTGGTTTTTGGTAGTGGTGGTTAGTGACTAAGTCTCTTGTGACCCTATGGACCGTAGCCCATCAGGCTCCTCTGTCCATGGGATTTCCCAGGAAGAATACTGGAGTGGGTTGCCATTTCCTTCTCCAGAAGATCTTCCCAACCCAGGGATCAAAGCCTGGTCTCTTGCATTGCAGGCAGATTCTTTACTGACTGAGCCACCAGGGAAGCCCATGATTTTTAGGTTATAGACTCAGAATTCAAGAATTCTGCATTGTGCATGGGTTCCTGGAGGGGCTGTGCAGCCAGGGCTTTGGGATAGAAGATGCACCAATCAGCCCTTGGTCCTGAAGGGATTATGGTCTTGGGAGGGGCAGAAATGGGCAAGAAACAGGAAATCGCAAGTACCACAGAGGGGTATGAGGTGCCCTGTAGACTCGGGGATACAATACTCATTGGAATAAAGGAATGGGGAGGCAGATTGTTGAAGAGTGGGTGATAAGTAAGGAAAAGTGTCTTTAAAAGAGGCAGCATTGAGATAGGTCTAAACAGTGTTTCCCCAAATTGTTCTACACCCTCGTCTGACATCGTGCAGCCAAAGTTAGCTGAGATGCTAGCATGCTGCCATGAGGGGCCCTAGAATCACATCTTCTCCTGTGCAGGGGCCTCTCCCACCTTCAGACCGCTCATGAGGGGACCCTGAAGTGTGACCGAGGGTTCAATGGTTTGGCGAGGGAATGGGTTCCAGACATTAGGCTGCAAACCTGGGCGACACGGTCATCTTAGATGTGTGCACACACTCTTGGCCTCGACACACAGGATGTTCAGAACCATAGTTGAACTCAGCCTTAGGGTTGGGAACCTGATGCTCTCACTTCCCATGACTGAAAGCATCAAATGCCAACATGGAACATTTGGCTGTGAAAATCTTTGAGTTTGGTCTTGCGTTTAAATACTTTGTGGCTCTCCTGATTATTTTTTTTTCCCCTTTGGCTCTTTGCTTTTGTTTTTTTTTTTAAGCAATGTGATTCAAGTCACCAAGTTTGCCTTAAGTCTGCCTGACAAGTGGCTGTCAGGCTCACGCTTGGACCCAGCTCCTAGAAGCAGGTGTTGCTGTGGGTTGGAGGTCCTTGGCTGGCCTGGGTCCTGGGGCCCCTTGAGAATGCTTAGTGGGGAAGTGGTACTGTATTTTTGAGGAGAGGGGTTACAAGCAGCACTTCACTGACTTCTGGAAAGCTAATGTTGTTTTGTATTCAGGCTGTTTTTCCTCTTTTCTCCATAAGCCCCATCTCTGCAGCCCACCCCCCAACCCCTACCAAAGGGAAATCACAGTGTTCCACTCCCCAAGGAAATCAGAAAATGATTGTAATAAAGTCATAACCTTTCCTGTGACTCTTTAAGGTTGTGAGCTTACAGGCAGTAGGTGCTAATAGTGTTCTGATGTGATTTATTCTTCAGTGTCTCTGCTATCCTGCTGACCGGGGAAAGAAAGTATTAATAACCTGTCATGCAAAAAAAAATTGACACTGCTCTAAAAATAATTCTTCACTATGTGTGTTTTTAATCTTCATGGGCCTCCCACCGCCAAAGTAAATGAGTAACGTTTTAATGTATCCATTCTTTAACATTAAAATATTAGCCTTAATTTGATTTTTTCTGTCTTCCTTTTGTCTTCATGTGAAGAGAATAAAGCTAGCAAAAAGTAACTGTGATAATTCTCCACATAGCAGTTCCCCAGCAGGTGCCAAGAAATGTGCCCATCCTGTGATGGCTGGATTGGCCCTTGGCACGAGGGTGCTAAGGAGGAAGTGACGGTGCCTGCACTGACATAGGGAGCAGCTTTCCACTGTGTCTCACCGACTTTAAGGGTGTACTACTTGCGGTCGTGTACCCCAAGGGTATACTTACTCTAGGGTATACTTCTCCCCCACTTA
The DNA here is from genome assembly GCF_023699985.2 of Odocoileus virginianus. Lineage (NCBI taxonomy): Eukaryota > Metazoa > Chordata > Mammalia > Artiodactyla > Cervidae > Odocoileus > Odocoileus virginianus. The sequence goes on along the minus strand of NC_069704.1, from coordinate 30,113,522 downwards.
CGTGGTCACTTTACTATTTTGTGTCAAGCTCTGTTATTGCGTTCTTTTATTGCAAAGCGTTGGACACGACTTAGCAACAGTACCTGGCTAGGAGGCTCTGCTGTCAAATTGAGGATGCTTTCCTCTGCAAGAAATAAAAAACCCCAACCAAACTGGCTTTAGCAGTAAAGGGGATTTTATTGGCTTGTGTTGCTGAAAAGTCTAAAGGCAGACGACTCCAGGCTAGGGTGGATCCAGCCACTCCACAGGGTTCCCACAGACCTGTTTTCTTTCCATTGACCAGTGGTGCCTCTGCTTTAGATCAGGAGTGCCCCAAGATGACGGGCAGCAGCTTTGTGGGGGGAGAGGGGTGTCAAAGCGTCTTAACAAAAATCTTTGTCTTCACATTCTCCAAAAAAAGAATATAGTGCACAAATTGGATTAGTCTAGGTTGCATGTACCATATCTATGGTTGGGGGTAGACTTGGCTTCCCAGAACCAAAAAACCCTGGTGGTAGATATTTTGGGAAGGGCATAGGAGAGAGGTGATACTAAAGAAGCAGCCAACAAATGTCTAGTGCATATGACTTATCAGTCCCTGGAGTATGAACAAAATGTATACAGGCAGACTCGGACACTGCAAGTTCAGTTCCAGACCACGTCAATAAAGCAAAGATTGCAATAAAGTGAGTCAAAAATGGCTACATAAAAAAGTTGCACACTATAGTGTAGTCTCTTAGATGTGCAATAGCATTAGAGCTAAAAAAAAAAAAAAAGGCAATATAGATACCTTAATTAGAAAGTATTTTATTGCAAAAAATTGCTGAACATCATCTGAGCCTTCAGCAAGTTGTAATCTTTTTTCAGGAGTAACATCAAAGATCACTGATCACAAACTACTGTAACAAATGTAATAATCATGAAAAAGTTTGAAATACTGCAAACAGAGACATGTGAGCAAATGCTGTTGGAAAAAATGGAGCAAATAGGTTTGCTCAATACTAGATTGCTACAGACCTTCAAATTGTAAAAAATATCTGTCAAGCCCATAAAGTGAAGCCCAATAAAATGAGGTATACTTGTATTTTTGTTGTTGTTGATGTGTTTCAGTGAATAAGTATTTGTGCTTCCCTACTGGGAAGAAGGACTGTAAAGAAGCAGACTGTAAAGAAGCAGCCTGCAATGCAGGCTGGGTCAGTCCCTGGGTTGGGAAGATCCCCTGGAGAAGGACATGGCAACCCACTCCAGTATTCTTGCCTGGAGAATCCCATGGACAGAGGAGCCTGGTAGGCTGCAGTCCATAGGGTCGCACAGAGTCGGACATGACTGAAGCAACTTAGTCCATGCTAGAAATACATCATTGAAGGCAGGACCCTGTATATTTTCTGCCCCTGGCCCCTTGGTCCTGACCCCTTGCTTTCCTAGAACACAGGACAAGAACAAGGAAGTGAGGCCCAGTGGGAGGGAGTTCCTTCCTGTGGCCCCTGAGTCTGAAATGGGGCAGAAGGAGGAGAACGGAGAAATGGAGGCATTATTACCCATTTAATAAAATGTAATTCAAGAAAAGAAATTTATATTCTTTGCAGCATTGTTCATAAGGAAAGAGGCTTAAATTAATGGAGCCAAAATAGAAGAAAAATTTCTCTGTTGAATTTATTAATTTCCCTCAATTTGGATGTCCTTATTTACAATCCTATTGTTCCCACCCCACCCCACCCCATGAGACTACATTCTTGCCCAAACCTGGGTTTTAGTGAACAATAAAGAATATATATTCCCTGGAGGAGGGCTCCAGTATTCTTGCCTGTAGAATCTGATGGACAGAGGAGACTGGCGGGCTACCGTCCATGGGGCTGCAAAGACTGGGACACGACTGAGGGCCTAAGCTCAGCACACAAGGAACGTATAAGTGACCCGGGACCGCTTCTCCCTTCTCTCTGCAGTGGGCAGTTTGCAGTCGTGAAGAAATGCCGTGAGAAAAGCACCGGTCTACAGTATGCCGCCAAATTCATCAAGAAAAGGAGGACCAAATCCAGCCGGCGGGGCGTGAGCCGCGAGGACATCGAGCGGGAGGTCAGCATCCTGAAGGAGATCCAGCACCCCAACGTCATCACCCTGCATGAGGTTTACGAGAACAAGACGGACGTCATCCTGATCCTGGAACTGTGAGTGCAGTGCTGGGGCCGGGGAGGGACACTGCGGGCTCCCAGAGGCCGGACAGCACAGCCAGGAGCCTGGGGCCTCCTTGGGGACGACTCGGCTTTGCTGAGCTTGAGAACTGGGGTGTGCGGTCTGCCGTGAGGCCCAGCTGCAGTTGTCTGGAGTCGGTCTGCACTAGCTTCCCCCCATGTGGTCACACTTGGTTTGCCAGTGGGTCCCCAGTCTGGAGTTCTTCCTTGCTTGTCATGAGATCGTCTGTGTTCTAAGTTTCATGCTAAGCTGTAGGCATATGCTCTTCTCCTCTCACACTGTTCCTCTGCCTTCCCTCTATTTTCCTACTTCTCTTTTTCTCTTCTCTCTCTCTCTTTTTTAATACTTTTAATTTATTTTTTTGGCTGTGCCACACAGTATGCAAGATCTTATTTCCCCAACCAGGAACCCCTGCCCCCCTGCAGTGGAAGCGTGGAGTCTTCACCACTGGACAGCCAGGGAAATCTGTCTCTTCTCTGTCTTTCTCTCTTCTCTTTCCCTCTGTCTTATACACGCCTCATTTTTAACTGTTGAAACTGTCGACACTCATTATATGAAAGGGTGAGATTGAAGCAGAATCACTCAAGGGTGATTGCAGGACTTGTTTTTAAAGCGTTCTGCTGACTTTCTCAGGCACACCCTGTCCGTCGGATGTTATTATGGGAAACTGACTGTAGTGCGTTGTTCCATGATGTGTCCCAGTCCCTGGCCCGCTGCCTGAGGGCCCCGCTCCCTGTAATGAATCCAGCAGCCAACAGAGGCTGGTGGGAGAGGAGAGGAAGTCATCCAAGAACATGCAGCTGGGAGTGTCTCTGGATGCTTTGGGTGGAGGACACACATTATCACCCTGGGGGCCGAGGGAGGGATGGATGGAGCAATCCTGGGTGGTTCTTAGTGATGACAGGCCCCACCCGTTTCCTGGAGCCTCTGAAATTCAGATGGACCCTTTTGCCAGCTCAGCAGCTCCTCCTTATTTGCAGATCTCTCAGGGCTAAGAGGTGATTTTTGAGACCAGAGAAGATGGAAGTAAAAGGAGGTATACAGAGGGCTCGGCACCTCACTGTGGGGACCTGTGCTTTGCAGTCACAAGGGCCTGGGATGGCCATTGCTTCTTGTCTCATCACTGGGATCCGAGCTCGTTCCTTTATGCATCTGAACAGGAACCTTCTTAACTATGAATGGGGATCAATTAATACCTCAGAAGGGTTTTGAGGAGATATGTGAGATGAGAATATAAACATAGCTAGCAAAGTGTCTGGCTCATCTGTTGTCGTTGTTCAGTCGCTTAGTCGTGTCTGATTCTTTGCAACCTCATGGACTGCAGCACGCCAGGCCTCCCTGTCTTTCACCACCTCCCGGAGTTTACTCAAACTCATGTCCATTGAGTCGGTTTTGCCATCCAACCATTCCGTCCTTCTCCAGCCCTCAATCTTGCCCAGCATCAGGGTTTTTCCAGTGAGTCAGCTCTTAGCATCAGGTGGCCAAAGTATTGGAGCTTCAACTTCAGCATCAGTCCTTCCAATGAATATTCAGGGTTGATTTCCTTTAGGATGGACTGGTTTGACCTCCTTGCTGTCTCAAGAGTCTTCTCCATGGTTGTATTTAATACGTTTCTGGGAAGTTCTCAGCCTCTGCACTAGTGACGTATTGGGCTGCACAGTCATTCAGAGGACTGTCCTGTGCATTGTAGGATGTTTAACAACATCTCTGGCTTCTACCCACCAGAGAGCATCCTCTCCCCTAGCTGTCACAACTAAAAATGCCTCCAGATGTTACCACATGTCCCCTGGGTACAGACTCTTCCCCCCTCCCCCATTGAGAACCATAGCATTAAAGGAAGAGCAGGACTCTAAGAGCACAGAGGATTAGAGGGTTCAGCAGAAAAAAGAGAGGAATCAGAGTGTAATCTTTCCTGTGACTTTATATGGTGATTTGAAAACTAGACAGACCCGAGATCAAAATCCAGAGCAAATCCTTTCCCATCTATGTGCTGTGCTGTGCTTAGTCACTCAGTCGTGTCCAACTCTTTGCAACCCCATGGACTGCAGCTCCTCCTTCTATAGGGATTCTCCAGGCAAAAATACTGGAGTGGGTTGCCATGCCCTCCTCTAGGGAATCTTCCCAACCCAGGGATCGAACCCAGGTCTCCTGCATTGCAGATGGATTCTTTACCATCTGAGCCACCAGGTAAGCCCAAGAACACTGGAGTGGGTCGCCTATCCCTTCTCCAGGAGAACTTCCCGACCCAGGAATTGACCCATGCAGATTCTTTACCAGCTGAGCAACCCAGGAAGCCCTTACCATATATCTCTAAACCTCAGTTTTCTCTCTTAACGCTGTTGTCAGAGACCATGAATGCAAAGTTCCTGGGAAAGAAATCATATAGATCACAATGTTTTGCCGTTTCAGAGAATTACCAGGTCATGCCTGGTAAGAGCCTGCCCAGGTGGCAGGCCAATGCAGGAGCCACAGAAGACGTGGGTTTAATCCTTGGGTCGAGAAGATCCCTTGGGAAAGGAAATGGCAACCCACTCCAGTATTCTTGCCTGGGAAATCCCATGGACAGAGGAACCTAGCAGGCTATAGTCCATGGGGTGGCGAAGAGTCAAACATGACTGAGTGACTGGGCATGCCTACACGCCTAGTAACTCTAGAATGTCATCTGCTCCCTTTGTATATCAGAACTTACAAATGATGGTGAGGTGTTAACTGCTGCCTGTGTGTGTATATTCTGAGTTCAACTTCTGTTGCCTGACTCCCAGTTCATAGAAATTTTCCATTAGATTCATTTATCCTCTGTATAAAGTGGATGATATGCAATTTCTTTAGCCACTTGTTTTAAAATTATTATACAGAAAATTTGGTGTTGGAGGAGAGTTGTATAATTCTATGAAAGGTAACACATGTGTAGATTTGTATAACTACCTCCCAAAGCAAGATTCAGAATAGTCCATTTGCTCCCAAAACGCCCTTGTGCTCACCCCTTAGAGTCACACCCACCTTCTACTCCATACCCTCTGGTGGCTGCTGAGTCATTCTCTATCACTCTAGTTTTGTGTTTTCAAAAATTATTTAAGTAGAACTCAAAAGATTGAATATCTTTTGAGACCAGCTTCTTTCAATCAACATAATACTTTTGAGATTCAAGCATGAGTCAGTTTTTCATTTTTAGCCCTGAATAATATTCCATTGTATGCTGTTTTTTAATCTGTTTGGGTTGTTTCTAGCATTTGGTGATCATGCATAAGGCTACTGTAAATATTCACATACAGATGTGTGTGTGTGGATATAAGTTTTTATTTATTTGGGGTAAATACAATAGTGCGGGATTTCTGGGTCATGTGATGGGTACACTTAACTCTGTAAGAAATTGCCAAACTTTTTCTAAAGTGGCTGCACCAGTTTACAGCCTTTCCAGCAATGGGTTGGAGTTCTAGTTGTCCCATCAGTCCTTTTTATTCTCAACATCTGTTTCTAATTGTAGCCATTCAGTCAGATGCATAGTGGCACATAGCTCTACGTAGTTTATTGTGCAGTGATCTTGAATATTGCATAGGAGCCTGGAATGTTATGTCCTTGAATCAAGGCAAATTGGAAGTGGTCAAACAGGAGATGGTAAGAGTGAACATCAACATTTTAGGAATCAGCAAGCTAAAATGGACTGACATGAGTGAATTTAACTCAGATTACCATTATAACTACTACTGTGGGCAAGAATCCCTTAGAAGAAATGGAGTAGCCATCATAGTCAACAAAAGAGTCTGAAATGCAGTACTTGGATGCAATCTCAAAAACGACAGAATGATCTCTGTTCATTTCCAAGGTAAACCACTCAATATCATGGTAATCCAAGTCTATGCCCCGACCAGTAATGCTGAAGAACCTGAAGTTGAATGGTTCTATGAAGACCTACAAGACCTTCTAGAATTAACACCCAAAAAAAGATGTCATTTTCATTATAGGGGACTGGAATGCAAAAGTAGGAAGTCAAGAAACACCTGGAGTAACAGGCAAGTTTGACCTTAGAGTACAGAATGAAGCAGAGCAAAGACTAATAGAGTTTTCCCAAGAGAACACACTGGTCAGAGCAAGCACTTTTTCAACAACACAAAAGAAGACTCTACACATGGACATCACCAGATGGTCAACACCAAAATCAAATTGATACATTCTTTGCAGCCAAAGGTGGGGAAACTCTATGCAGTCAGCAAAAACAAGACCAGGGGCTGACCGTGGCTCAGATCACAAACTCCTTATTGCCAAATTCAGACTTAAATTGAAGAAAGTAGGGAAAACCACTAGACCATTCAGTATGACCTAAATCAAATCCCTTACAATTTTACAGTGGAAGTGAGAAATAGATTTAAGGGACTAGATCAGATAGACAGATTGCCTGATGGACTATAGACAGGGATCAAGACCATCCCCAAGTAAAAGAAATGCAAAAAAGCAAAATGGCTCTCTGAGGAGGCCTTACAAATAGCTGTGAAAAGAAGACAAGTGAAAAGCAAAGGAGTAAAGGAAAGATATACCCATTTGAATGCAGAGTTCTAGCAAGGAGAGATAAAAAAGCCTTCCTCAGTGATCAGTGCAAAGAAATAGAGGGAAAAAATAGAATGGGAAAGACTAGAGATCTCTTCAGGAAAATTAGAGATACCAAGGGAACATTTCATGCAAAGATGGGCATAATAAAGGACAGAAGTGGTATGGACCTAACTGAAGCAGAAGAGATTAAGAAGAGGTGTCAAGAATATTCAGAAGAACTATACAGAAGAGATCTTCACAACCCAAATAATCATGATGGTATGATCACTCACCTAGAGCCAGACATCCTGGAATGTGAAGTCAAGTGGGCCTTAGGAAGCATCGCTACAGACAAAGCTAGTGGAGGTGATGGAATTCCAGTTGAGCTATTTCAAATCCTACAAGACGATGCTGTGAAAGTGCTGCACTCAATATGTCAGCAAATATGGAAGAAGCAGCAGTGGCCACAGGAGTGGGAAAGGACAGTTTTCATTACACTGCCAAAGAAAGGCAATGCCAAAGAATGTTCAAACTACCACACAATTGCACTCATCTCACACACTAGTAAAGTAATGCTCAAAATTCTCCAAGCCAGGCTTCAACAACATGTGAACCATGAACTTCCAGATGTTCAAGCTGATTTTAGAAAAGGCAGAGAAATCAGAGATCAAATTGCCAACATCTGCTGGATCATCAAAAAAGCAAGGGAGTTCCAGAAAAACATCTATTTCTGCTTTATTGACTATGCCAAATCCTTTGACTGTGTGGATCACAATAAACTGTGGAAAATTCTGAAAGAGATGGGAATACCAGTCCACCTGACCTGCCTCCTGAGAAATCTGTATGCAGGTCAAGAAGCAACAGTTAGAACTGGACATGGAACAACAGACTGGTTCCAAATCGGGAAAGGAGTACGTCAAGGCTGTATATTGTCACCCTGCTTATTTAACTTATATGCAGAGTACCTCATGAGAAACGCTGGGCTGGAGGAAGCACAAGCTGGAATCAAGATTGCTGGGAGAAATATCAATAACCTCAGATATGAAGATGACACCACCCTTATGGCAGAAAGTGAAGAAGAACTAAAAAGCCTCTTGATGAAAGTGAAAGAGGAGAGTGAAAAATTTGGCTTAAAGCTCAACATTCAGAAAACTAAGATCATGGCATCCGGTCCCATCACTTCATGGGAAATAGATGGGGAAACAGTGGAAACAGTGGCAGACTTCATTTTGGGGGGCTCCAAAATCACTGCAGATGGTGACTGCAGCCATGAAATTAAAAGACACTTGCTCCTTGGAAGAAAAGTTATGACCTACCTAGACAGCATATTAAAAAGTAGAGACATTACTTTGCCAACAAAGGTCCATCTAGTCAAAGCTATGGTTTTTCCAGTGGTCATGTGTGGATGTGAGAGTTGGACTATAAAGAAAGCTGAGCACCTAAGAATTGATGCTTTTGAACTGTGGTGTTGGAGAAGACTCTTGAGAGTCCCTTGAACAGCAAGGAGATCCAACAAGTCCCTCCTGAAGGAAATCAGTCCTGAATATTTATTTGAAAGACTGATGCTGAAGCTGAAACTCCTATACTTTGGCCACCTGATGCAAAGAACCGACTCCTTTGAAAAGACCCTGATGCTGGGAAAGATGGAAGGCAGGAGGAGAAGGGGACGACAGGGAATGAGATGGTTGGATGGCATCACCAACTCAATGGACATGAGTTTGAGAAAACTCCAGGAGTTGGTGATGGACAGGGAAGCCTGGCATGCTGCAGTCCATGGGGTCCCAGAGTTGAACATGACTGAGTGACTGAACTGAACTGATCTTAAATAAAAGTTGAGTGAGCTTACAAAGAGCAGCTATTAGGTGAAAGGGGAAGGAGGGGCCTCAAGAGATGGCCTCTTCTCCACAGAGTCAGACACATGTTTGTCTTCCCTGGGTGTTTGCTCCTCACAGATTCGAAAATCCCTGTGAGGTGACTGTCTTTGCTTTTTCACCCATCGGGCATGTGGGGAGCCATGATGATTACATTTATGTGTCAACTGACTGGGCCACAGTGTGTCCCAGGATTTGGTTAAACATTATTCTGGATTGTGTCTTGAGGGTGTTTCTGGATGAGGTTAACATTTGATTTGTAGGCTGAGTAAAGTGGATTGCCCTCCCTGTTGAGGGTGGGCCTTATCTAATCAGTTGAGGGTTTGCATGGAGCAAAACAACTGACTTGACTCTGAATAAAAGGGAGTTCCTCTTACCTGACAGCCCTTTAGCAGGTACATTGCTTTTTCCTGCCTTCACACTGAAACTAACACATTGGCTCTCCTGGGTCACCAGCTATGTCCATTCAACTCACCTTGCAGGTCTCAGGACTTGTCAGCCCATGATGGCATGAGCCAGTTCCATAAAATACATCTCATCCTCCCTTTACATATGTGCATCCTATTGGTTCTGTGTTTCTGGAGAACCCTGACTAATACAGTGATACCAAGGACTAAGGAGAGAAAGTGCACTCTTGTTTTCACATCACAAGTCTGTCCCATTTTGTATATATATTTATTTTGCCATTAAGAAATGTTTTAACTTTTAATGCACTGTTCAAAATATTAGGTCTTTCTGAGTCATCTTTGCCTTTGAGAAAATCATGCTTGTTGTAAATTCTAACAGTTTTAAAGAACGTTTAGTCATCAGTGACATATTCCATCTTCTCTCCTTTCTTAAGGGTGCTGGGATGCAGTGGTAGTTAAGAAGAGAAAAAAACGTAAGAATTTGTCAGAAAGTAGCCCTACAACTCATAGTGTTGTCTTGTCTGTATCCTCTGGTTCAGAATCTTTGAGTGTATTTTTTTATATATATATATATATTGCTTTGGGATGAATTCCATGGCAAGTAGAGCTTCCTTCAGGCTTCCTGATGAAGTGTGTTCCCTTGTTGAAACTTCTGTTACTGAAGCCTGTCTCCACGTGGATGTGTGAGTTCCCACCACCACTCTCTGGACTTGTCCTTACCACTGAGACAGAGACCCCAAACTCCCACTCCCCTCAGTATTTCATGAGCTGCGCCCAGGGATCTGGGCAAAATGCAAAAATGGTACCTTCTGTGTCCTTTGTACAGAAACTACTTGGTGTTAAAGGCACATTTGTTCAAATTCTACTCCAGGATTTGGCTTAAAATTTCTGTGAGCCCTGAAAATATTTTTGAAGAGTGACTTTTTCTCCACGCACTTCTCTGGAAACGAAGCTGATATGCTATTGCAGCTCAGTAGAGCACATACATGAATGAGGCAAACCTGAGGTCTCAAAAATCACATTTTCATATCCTCCCCATCCCTGGTTCCTTAATGAAAATCTCTTCTTGCCGTAATATGGCTCACTCATGCGTTGTCACATGGGCAAGTCACTGCAAAACCTTGATCTTCAGTGCGTCATTTTATAACTTGCTCCATGATCTGGTGGAAAGTGAAGCCAAACAAAGTCAGTGCTAATCAGAAACACTGGCTTCTAGAATTCTGTTCTGCACTTGCTGCTCAGAAACAGCTAAGTATTTCAGGCTACGGATAATTTAGGTTCCCTTTGCCCAGACGTGTGTGCATGCATGCTAAGTTGCTTCAGCTGTGTCCGACTCTTTGTGATCCTGTCACCCACCAGGCTCCTCTGTCTATGAGATTCTCCAGGCAGGAATACTGGAGTGGATTACCATGCCCTCCTCCAGGGGATCTTCCCGACCAAAGGACTGAACCGGCATTTCTATGTCGCCTGCATTGGCAGGCAGGTTCTTTACCACTAGTGCCATCTGGGAAGCCCCTGCCCAGACATGAGTCAAGTCCAAATGCCCCTAGGGGCCAGACAGGTGACGTAAATGAGTGAGATTGGTCTGCACGGAGTCTCTGTGTTGGGGATGTATGAGGGAATGGTAAGGACTGTGGCTGATTGAAACCCTCAGCGCTCAGCAGTGGATTGTTGCCATGTGGGTTATTGGGTCCAGTGTTGCCAGATGTTGCAGTTTTTTCCAAGGAAACTCTGGTATCTAGGCTTTTAATTTTGGCAGTTAATTCATACTTACAAGCAGACAGAATAAAAACTTCCTAGAAGGTCACATGTGGCCTTCATAGAACTTCAGATTCTTACCTCTTTTGTGTAAGGAATAAGTATTAGCAATATGTGATGAATACAGTCAGAGATCGCCCCAGAAGGCTAGCAACCCTGTTGGAAGGGCAAGTTACACACTTAGCATTGCAAAATGATTTTTTTTTAAATGTACACTATGGTTTTTCAGTGGTTCTCAAACTCTAGCATGCCTCAGAATCTCCTGAAGGCTTGTTAAAATATACATTATTTGTCTGCACTTCCAAGATTTGAGTCAATATGTCTACAGTAATGTCCAGGAATTTACATTGCAAACAAATTCCCAGGTGATGCCGATGCTGCTGGTCTTAGGGCTCATCTTTTGAAAAATCCATATTTTTATATATTGTTGTGTGTGTGCTTGGTCACTCAGTCATGTCTGACCTTTTCCCAGGCAAGCAGCAGGGTGCCATTTCCTCCTCCAAGGGATCTTCCCAACCCAGAGATTGAACCCACCTCTCTTGCATCTCCTGCATTGGCAGGTGGTTTCTTCACCCCTGCGCCACCTGGGAATCCCTAGGGTTCATCTTTGGAGAAGATGTTGTAGGTTGAATTGTGTCCCCTGCCCCCAAATGATATGTTGGAGTCCTAATCCCTTTTACGACAAAATGTCCCCGTATTGGGGACTGGGGTCCTTGCAGGTGTCATTTGTTAGGATGAGGTCATCCTGGAGTGGAGCAGGCTCCTTATCCCCTGTGACTGTCATCCTTGTAAGAGGAAGACCCTGTGGAGATGGAGGGTTGGGGTGATGGAACAGGAGCCTCCACACACTACTAGGGGAGAGGCCTGAAACAGATTCCTCTCTGAAACCCTCAGAAGGAGCCAAGACCTCAACCCACACCTTGCTTTCCGACACCTGGCCTCCAGAATTGGGAGACAATCCGTTTCTGTTTTTTAAGCCACCCACTGTATGGCGCTCTGTTACGGTAGCCCTAGAAAACTAATACAGAAGCACTAGTTGAATAGAAAACTACTAGGCTCCTAGTTGGACTCGGAGCCCACTCACGTGTTAATCTAAAATTCTGTAAGCCAGTTAATAACAAAGTAAAATACCTAAGTGTGTAGTTCCGTCGGGCAACCGAAACACAGTGGGATGTGTGAATCTTCCTCACAACTGGAGGCCTGAGCAGAGGAGGACTGGAATGGGGTAGGTGATTCTAGGTCTACCTACAGCAGGAGTGGACCTCACCCGTCACAGCCTGCTTCAGGAGGGACACCTGAGCTTTGGGTGACCTGTCTGATAGGTTACCCTGTCAAGATTTTTAAAGTAAAAATCTTGGAATTGCCATGTCATGTTATCACAGTGGACTGTTCAATGAAATCAAGCCAGTTTGGGCTCTCCAACCTTAAGTTTTCTCCTTTATTTGTTCGGTTTGGAACTTAAAGCTGTTGGAGGGGGGCTTCCCTGATATCTCAGTTGGTAGAGAATCTGTCTGCAATGCAGGAGATCCCAGTTCGATTCCTGGGTCCAGAAGACCTGCTGGAGAAGGGATAGGCTACTCTCTCCAGCATTCTTGGGCTTCCCTTGTGGCTCAGCTATTAAAGAATCTGCCTGCAGTGCCGGAGACCTGGGTTCGATCCCTGGGTTGGGAAGATCCCCTGGAGAAGGGTAAAGGCTACACACTCCAGTATTCTGGCCTGGAGAATTCCATGGACTGTATAATCCATGGGGTCACAAAGACTTGGACACAACTGAGTGACTTTCATTCACTTTATATTGGAGTAACCTTTTTCTCTCTCTTTCTTTCTGATTTTCTCTTTGTCACAGGAAATTCCGTTTAATTAGTGCAGTATGCAGTGCTTTTAGCCAAGTATGGGACATGAAATTAATGCACTCTTTTTTTGCATTTAATAAAGTAAATTTTATTAGTTTCTCAATTTGGTAGAAAACACATAACGTAAAATTGACCATCTTAACCACTTTTAAGTATACATTTCAGTAGTGTTATGTATTCACCTGTGCAGCAAATCTGCAGAACTTTTTCGTCTGGCAGAATAGAAACTCTATACCTATGGAACAACAACCCTGTTTTCTTAGCTCTTTTTTTCCTCCACTTTGTATAAGTTAATAATTTCTGGAATTCAGTTTGTTCATTGCAAACAACTGCTGAGTTGTATTCAAACATTTGTGCAGTATGCGGGATCATTGTTAAGCTGGCTCACTCTCTTGTAGCCAGACTGAAATACACACCAGTAAGAATATAAATATGATTTTTCTATGTGTATCAGCACAGTGGTTGCATGTGGATTGGGTTCATGCGGCACTGTCAGCAAATCCAGAATTGCAGGAGCCTTTCAAGAAGCAAATGCAGTGATTAAAGTGATGGTTTCAAGCTGCTGCCTAAGTGGCAAAGTTATACTAAGTTGAAAGCATTTGTAGGGACATAAGTGATGCTGGTAAATGGGGTGTGTCTGATGCCAGGGGCCTTCCAGCCCCCCACCCCTACTCTCTGCTGCTCTCCTGGTTCTCCCAAGATGTAAAAGCACACTCAAATTTCTTAAATGCTTTCCTTTCTTTCTTTCTTTTTTTTTTTTTCCTGCAGCTACATTTGTTCTCTCTTCTCTGAGCTCCAGCCAGCTCTTTTGACTTTTTGAACTCTTGTTTTTATTCACAAAGGTAATTTCAAGAACTGTTCTGGGTTACACTTTTGGCATCTGGCTCCTCAGATATCTACTATTAGGCAAGAACAGAGAACTGAAATGCATTTGGCAACAGTCGCAACCTTACACAACAGAATTAAATGGTGTAGAATAGGTTATTTTCCACTCAGGCACTCTCTTGAGAAATAAAACCCTGTATGTATGATTTTCCCCATGCTCCTACTTCTTGCCAGTTCAGTTAAAAGTGTTTCTTTCCTTAGTGTTTATTAAATGGGCATTTTTACTCACTTAAATGGATTAATTGATTTCCAAATGGCCTTAAAAGAAGTGGGACAAAAAAAAAAGTGAGACAATGAAAGTCATAAAAGCAGACCACATATAGTATCTGTGAACTCATAGGTATGTAGTCTTTATCATATATTCATAATTTTAGTATCTGGCTCAATATACTCTGTGCTGTAAACCTAAATTATAGGTAGTGCGGATTTGAAGTCTTTGCTTGTCTCCAAGAAAGGTGTATACTTGTTAAAGTTTGGTAAACTGGGATAACACTGCTGTCTGCCAGCCTCAGAGGCTTCCAGAGCTCCAGGGGTGGGCTATTCTTAATCACTCCTAAGGGACCACAGATTCTACTTTATGATGCAAATCCCTGGATCATTCATACTTCCTCTTGGAAGCTCACAGCCATGTCACAGATCTTATTATTCTTCCTGTGTTGGTTAACCCCTCTCCTCACCATCAACCTGAAGAGGACGAAACAGAAGGTTACTCTGGAACTGTGGCTTTAACTGACCACCCCCCCAGGCGTTCTGGTTTCCCCTCGCTCTGTTCCTTCTGGTTTCTTCTGGGGTGGGGCTATCCCGGACACAATCACAGCCTCCCTGCGATGCTCAGAGGCGTGTCTGCCCCTAGAGCCTAGGTCCCTCCCAGGCTGAGGGCTGCCAGCTTGTGGTCCAAGCTCAGCCCAAACCTTCAGCAAACTTTCCTCCACGCCGGTCATATAGCCCTCCACGTCTGGGCACGCTGAACCCAGAATTCTGAGGCAATGGTTGGGGGTCCGCTTTGGGGACAGGAAGCTGGGGACAGGATTGAACCCACGTCACCTGCATTGGCAGGCAGATTCTTTACCCCTGAGCCAGCAAGGAAGCCCTGTTCACTTGTTTTGAGGCACATCCAATGGACGTGGATCTTTACAGACTTCCTTGAGAGACAGGATAGAGGATGAGAGAGGCTTCCTTGGAGAAGAAAGGGACGCACACGTCATTGGAGCCTTCATTGGGTCAATCAGCCACTGGGGGGGCCCTGCTTTATGTTTTCTCATTCAGCCCTTGGACACAAGCCCAGCAGGGTGGTGTTGTCACCAGCCTCCAGATCTGGAAAGCTATGCACGCCAGTCCACATTGAGTGGTTGGGAATTCTAATTCTCAGATAGCTTCTTGGGGAGAGAAGTGTTTTATTTAAGTCCTGAAGTTCTGCTGAGCCACTGTAGGACTTAGCCAACAAAGCCTATCACCTGTCTTTTCTAAGCTGTCATCTTTGGGGGTTGGGAGAGGGTGACTGAAATGAAAGGCCACTATGGAGCGGGGAGGACGTTCCAGGCCTGCCCCCCACCCTCTTCCTTTTCTGGGGCTGCAGTCAACTTGGACGTGACCCTGAGGGCAATGTTGCTCAAGTGCTGGTGGGTCCTGAGCTGCACCCTGCTGCTCTCAATTTCAAAGCAGTGACTCAGCAGCTTTTGAAAGCCAATCTGGACTTTGAAGACCTTTCGGTTTCTCTCTTTGGTGCTGTTTCTCCAGCATCATGTTATTCCTGCCCCTCATCTCTTAGCATTTCCACGGTGCTGGGAGAGAGCAGAAAACGCTCTCGTGTTCCCATGGGATGATGGAGTTCAGGACGCTGTGTGAGGGCTCTCGTGTGCACATTTGCCCCCCTCAATGTTTCTTTGAGCACAGGACCATGTCCTGCTTTGGCTCCCGCAGCCCCTAAGACTATTCTTGAGCTAATAAATGTGTGCAGATAGGGCCAGAAGAACGCTATGTGATGGAAGAGGCACGTGTGGCTCAAGAGCCAGTTGACCGTGTGTTTCTTTGTGCGATGCTGATCGGCTTGCTTGGGCTTCAGGAAACGTACTCTTGACTAAGGCTCTTAGAGGGTAAGGAATAACACCTTTAACGTTAGGAGCTGAGTCAGTCTGGATCCTACCAGGAGGCAGATGACGCACACAAACAGGGAAATTTGAAGAGCATTTAATAGCGACTGTTAGTAAAAGTGTGTCCAAGGGTTAAAGAAAGCCAGTGATAAGGAATCACCCTTGGACTAGTGATAGAACGGTGCTCTCACCACCCTGAGGTCGGGGAGTGAGGAGGGGAGCAGGAGAGGGAGTGGTTTGGGGAACCTGGAAAGGATAACTTCCTGGAGAGAAAGCCCACCTGACCTGAGCTAAGCCCTCAGCAGAGGGATGGCCCTCCCTTGGCACTCTGGCAGGGGGAGTGAAGTTGCCTGCCCTCTCTCCTGGTGCTGCCTGTTGCCAAACCAAACCAGAAGCCAACTAACAGGGGAACCTTCTCATTCTGTCTCAGTGAGCAGCCTCCTTGTACCCAAAAGTGGATGGAGAAGAATATAACATAGGTCTGGAGAGGTAATCTTGCTCTGGGTTTAGGAGGATTTTTTTTTTCTTGGTTCTCTAATCATTTGACACTAAGTAGTTACAGTTTAAACTGCCTGGCACCACCACCTCCCCCGCCCCCATGAAGTTTATTCAGGCCTGCAAAATATACCAGTTTGTCCCTGGATGGTTAGGATCCACTTGATCTCACGCCCTTCTTTCTCATAGGCTGTGTGCCCATCACAGATTCTTAAAAAGGAAGTACTTTTTTGGAAGCATAACTCCCTTTTGTTTTTCCTGTTTTTTACTTTGTTAAAAACTCTATTGGAGTGAGGAGGTGGAGACATGGAAGGCAAGGCTCAAAGTCCTGGCTCTTTGACAGGCAGTAGTTCTCTGTTGCCAGGGCAACCTGCCTAGCAGGAGAACTGTGTTCACCCTACCTCTTTTACCCCTTGAGTGCCGCATCTTTCTCTGAAGGGACAGGAGTGGTCTTGATGCGCCTCGACACACAGGTATCTAACAGATGCACTGGGAAGGATTCCATGGAGATGGGAAGCTCTCTTTATCTGTCCCCTTCTTTTTTCATGACTTGCATTCCCTTTTCAGATCTCTTTAGTCTACTTTCCATTTCTCTACTTGCCACTGAAAGGACTCCTGCCGAAGCTTCCTAATTCACAAAATTCCATAATATATAAACAATGCATGCTACTCAACCATCACCTACCAGTATATTGATGTCCCTACAGCTTTATCTCTCAGCCTCTCTACAGCTCCGTGATTGCTTCTCCAGGTGCCTATCCAACGTCTCCATCCGGATGGATCTTTCCAGGTACCTCAAACCTAACATGTCCTCTCTGAACTCATGATCTTGCCTTCCCCCATCTACTTCTTCCATCTCCTTCTCTAGCTCAGTTCATGGTGCCACCATCTTCCTGGTTGCCCCGCCTGGAGAGCTTAGCACCACCCTTGCTACTTCCTTCTCCCCTCACTCCCCACTGTGCTACTCAGTCAGTCTTTCATTAAGTCCTGTGGATGCTGGTTCTGAAAGAGCTCTGAGTCCCTGTCTCTATACCACGCTCATACTTTCCCCTGACCCAGGGCCTCATTAACTCTCCCCTGAGTTATTAGAATATCCTCTAGTTTCTCTCCCATCCAACTCACCCCCAAATTTATTATAAAACAGCTACATCTCTTACTTAAAAATCTTTGATTAATAAGCATATGAAAAGATGCTCAGCATCATTCATCATTAGGTATCTCTACAAATCAAAACTGCAGTGAGACTATTTCATATCCAATAGGATAACCATGGAGCTTGCCTGGTGGCTCAGCCAGTAAAGAATCTGCCTGCAGTGTGGGAGACCTGGATTCAATCCCTAGGTCAGAAAGATCCCCTGGAGGAGGAATTGGCAACTCACTTCAGTATTCTTGCTGGAAACTTACATGGACAGAGGAGCCTGGAGGGCTGCAGTCCTTGGTGTCACAAAGAATCAGACAATGACTGAATGACTAACACACACATACACAGGATGACCGTAATAAAACAAAGACAATATCAAATGTTGGTGGAGGTTTTGGAGAAATTGGAACATTTTCCAAAACCTAACGTTGTAATTACAATGTTATGTAGCATAGTTACATTGTTTGTAAGAATTTAAAATGGTTCCACTACTTTGGAAAACAGTTCAGCCATTCCTCAAATGGAGAAGGAAATGGCAACCCACTCCAGTATTCTTGCCTGGAAAATCCCATGGATGGAGGAGCTTATCAGGCTACAGTCCATGGGGTAGCAAAAAGTCAGACACAACTGAACCACTTCACTTTCTTTCTTTCTCTTTCTTTCGTTCCTCAAAATGTTCGACACAGAGTTACCATTTTCACTCCTCAGATTATACCTAAGAAAAATGGAAATATATGTCCATGTAACTTACTCATGAAATATATAGCAGCATTATTCACAGTTCCAAAAAGATTGGAACAACCCAAATATCCGTCATCTGATGAATGAACAAGCAAAAAATGTGGTATATCTATACCATAAATTGATATTTGGCAATTAAAAAAATACAGAGGTACTAATACTTGCTTCTGTGAATGAACCTTTGAAACATTATACTAAGTGAAGCAACCAGTCTCAAAAGACCACATGTCATATGATCTGATGAATATGAAATGTCCAGAACAGGCAAATCCGTAGACAGACAGCAGATTGGCAGTTGCCTCCCAGTGTCAGGGAACAAGGCGTGGCTACCAATGGACACAAGGTGCTTTTTGGAACCATGAGAATGTTCTGAAATTAGATTATGTAATGGTTTCACACTCTGTGAATATACTAAAAACCACTGAATTGTAGGCTTTGAAAGAGTCAGTTGTATGGTATATGAGTCATATCTCAAGAAAGCTTTAGAAGACATCTCCGATGGCTGCCTCCTGGCCACAGAATAAAGCCCATGATCTATAGAATGGTATAGGATTTTGAACCTGTGTCCAGCCCCCTCCTCATAGCCAACTACTTCCCCTGCAGCCCTTTGCCTCCACCCCTGTTGCCTGATTCACAGAGGATCTCTTGCCTTGATCAGATTTTGCCAGGTTCCTAGGCACCCCTCACCTGAGTTTATGCTGTTACCCTCTATCTGCCACATCATACCTTGTCCACCTGGAGAATTCCAACCCATCTCTCAAAGCCTACTCACACATCACTCTCTCTGCTTGGCTTTCCTACTTGCCCTGGCTAGATTTAATTGCTTTCTTCTGTGTGTCTTTATCACCTTTGAGAAGTGTGTTGATTATAGCACATGTGGTACTATATCTTTAATGTTTGTATGTCTCCCTGTAATGGATTGTGAGCTTTCTAGGAGCTGTGCCAGGGTATTACTTACTTATTTTTTTCATCTCAAGCCCCTAGTAGAGGAGATGAAAACGAGCGCACAGTCAGTGCCTAGTAAAAGTTGCTGAAGTTGAATTCAGTCAAGGAGACTAGTGGGGACATCCTGATGAACAGCAATGAGGGGCTTTTCTAGTTAGGACAGTGGGGATGAGAAGAATTAACAAAGCTCTGCATCATTTGTGACCTGTGAAGGCTGCCCTCTCTCCTGAGAAAAGAGCAATCTGTCACCTTAGCTAGTTTCTATCCTGGGCCTGAATCGGACTGTGTGTTTAAGTTGAGGGATAAGCAAAGAGTAGGTAAAGAGGGTTGGTTGGTGGGGTTCTGAGGGAGGGGGAACTGAGAGCCTACAATGTGCCTGACATTGTGAGCCTCGATGCCAATGACAATCAGAGGTAGTTGGCTAAAATTAAAGCTGCTGATTGTCTTTGGCATCTGGTATAATAATGCCCTTCACAAGGCAGGTTCTCAATAAATATTTATGCGAATGAAAAAAGAAAGCTTTTCAGACAGTCAAAAGTCACCTTTGCCCATCATAGCATTCTGCATAGAGCCTGCCCCAGGCTGACCATACTGTTAGAAAAGAGGTCCACATCCCTTCTCCATCTTTCTTTGATGCCTCCGGTGAGGATGACTGCCCACTCTCGGCCCCCTCTTCCAAGGAGAGCCGGTTTCCGGCTTCCCTTCTCCTGCCTTCTCTCCTTGTACCGACCGAGATGGCCAGTAGGAGGCGCTCAGCTTCCGCCCCTGCTGTGCCGGTGACTCCTGGTCTGCCAGCGGTGGCCAAGTTCTTTGGAGCTCTAAGCAGGGAAGCCAAGGTAGACTGTGACCTGAGAGCCTCCAACCTGCTGGGTGACTATCAACTCCCTCACCTTTTCCACCTCCTCCTCCTCCAGTTCTTCCTCTTCCTGAAATCCATGCTCACTTTCAGGGGAAGGACCACTCTGCTCTACGCCCATTTAAATCACGGCTTTCCACATTGGAGGCAGCCTGGCCCACTCTGTGCTTCCGATTGGCCTGTGCCCCCTGTGTGACAGTGGTTTTCCATCCTGGGATTTCCAGGGCATAAACAGCTACGAGCAGCTTTCCTCTGAGCCCTTTGAGCTGGATTGTCAGAGACAATAAACCTGGTCAAGGGGTGGGAGGGGTGGATCCCTGGGCTTCCCCAGATGATAGCCCTGCCTGCTTTGCAGCTAGACGAGACAGATTGGTTTTGGAGTGAGCCTCCATCTCTGGCTGTCCCAGCACGGTTTTCTTCCCACTGGCCTTTTGTTCTCACACCAGTTACAACGGGCCGGGCTGGGAAGGTCTCCTGCTGCCCGGCTTCTCCACTTGCCCCACTTTTGATTGACCTGATTATTTCTGTGGGTCTCCAAAGCCTAGGCTGGACCCATTAAAGTAGAAAGAGGCTTGTCGGATGCTGCACTTAGTCCTGCTGATGAGTTTCTCGTGTCCCTTTACATGCATACATTTTTTAGTTGAAGAAATCTGCGTGGACATCCTGGAGAGAAGGACCAGTCCGTCTTTCAGCACCTTGTCTTCCAGCCCCCAGCCCCCAGCAGTGCCAACTCTTCCTTGCCACCTTACACTGGTGTGGGAAGCCCTGGTGTAAACAGATGAGGCTGTTCGTTGCTGGAGGTGACCACCCTTTAGGCCCAGGCAGGCACCTCTGGGCCCCATCCCCAGACACCTGAAGTCTGGGGCCCTGGTACCTCTGCATACCTGTCTCTTACCTGTGGTAACCCAGTTGGCAGGCTCTGCCTCTGAACCCTGAATGCTATGCTCAGGAGGCCACATGTGGCCTTTCTAGGGAGTTTCTTGCCTGAACCACCTCAGCCAGGATTTCTGCATTCCTGGGCCACCTGGGTCCTGTCTTCCCCCATCTCCTGGCCTCCCTAAGCTCCTCAGGCATGCACAGTCTTTATGTGTATCATCCCCATTGCTGGCCTGGCATTTCCTAAATATCCTCCAGACTCCACCTCTTGCTTGAAATGTAGGACCGGGACAGTGTGCTGTCCTCAGATTGTTGACTGATGAGGGGATGAAAAGAATTAACAAATTTATTGATTAAAAAAAAATTTTTTTTTAATCTTTTGGCCGTGCCACATTGCATGTGGGACTTTAGTTCCCTGATCAGGCCCCAAACCTGCGCCCTCTGCATTGGCGGCACGGAGTCTTAATCACTGGACCTCCAGGGAAGTCCCCTGTGCTCAGGTTCTGAATCCACCTACATTCCCCAGCACAAGCGGTTGAGGGTCTCTTCTGACACTGGTGCCCTTCCTTGCATGCGAGTGTTTGCTTTTTCTCATCTGAGTCTGTTTATAATCTCACCTGGAGTGGGTACTTTTGACACTCCCACTCTACCCTCCCTTTCTTCTTCTTCTCCACCCCTGTTAGAACAGAGGCCTGGGTGCCTCCAGATCTGGGGCTTCTCATCACTCTAACTCAGAAACCCAAGGTTCTCTTGAAGTCATGCTGGGCTCTCAGCACAGCCCTTTCTTGCACACCATTCCTTCTGTCCAAGGGCATTCTTCGGTCTAGTGGAATTCTTTGGAAAGCACATTGAGTCTTTGTTCTACAGAGGTTTTTGTCCTGTATTTTACCTTTTTCCTATTTTCTGCCCTAAACTGATATACTCCCTCATTTTTAGTTTCTGGTGGGTTTCAGCTTTAAACTGATACATTTTTTTTGATTTGGCATATTTTTATGTTCCCTCCTCCATCCATTTCTCTTTCCGATGTCCCCTTGCTCCCTATCCAGTATGGGGGGGCAGGGATGCAAGTGGTGGATCAGAAAATGAGCAAGTGCTCAGAATTGGGGTGGATGGCTGTGGCTTACATTAACCTACTGTAGCTGTGATGACCACCTACGTGAGACATCCTGCAGTGTGACATGTCACCCCACTGCCTGAGCAGCAGGCCTTGACACCCCAAAAGACAGCCATCAAGGTTTTCTTCTCCAGAGACCTGGTCTAACAAACCGCATCTGTGAGCCAATAGCATATTTTCAAGCGTTATGATGATTTTGATCTGGTCAATGACAGAGAACAAGTAGATTTTGATTCCTGAGAGAGGAAGAAACAAAATTGGTTTGGGTTTGTTGGCTTGTTTTATAAATGCCTCATTATATTCCACATAGAGCTTCTTCAGTTAAGAAAATTAGGGATTTTTTTTTTTTTTAGTACCATATCTAGCTGAAAACTGCAGCCTCCTGTTTGGAAGCCTGCCTCAGCAAACTGTGGCTCTCTGCTTTGACCTTGAGCATGTCATCATGTAAGTGAGGGGCTGGATAATCGCATCCGGGGACCACTCAGACTGCAGCACAATCACTAATTATGTATTGTCCACAGCTACTGCTACCCTCTTATCAGCTGAGCAATGCAGCCTGCTCCCGTGCATCGTGCCTGCTGTATTGATAAGTCATGATGCATTTTCTGTTTACCAATCCAGCATCCTGTTTCCGTCTTGGATACTGAAAGAAAAGTCATGATTCTGCTCTTTCATTCATGAAGGAAAGTGATTGCTTTAAAATCTTCACTTTTTTCACAGAAGGCATACTTTAATCCAGCATCACAAATTAATCCTTGCTGACAATAGAAGGCTAGATTTTTGAAGAAGGGACCTTTGTGGGACCCCAGCTTATCTCCAAATGTATCTTTTGCACAAGACTAGAATCTTCCTCTTCTTGCCATAGCTGGCAGAGCTAACAAGTGTGGTACCTCTTGCACAAAGCGTAGGTCCCTAAAAGCACATAGATCAGCTCACCATTTTTTCAGTACCATTTCAGGTTTTACATCAGTCAGTCATTCTCGAATCACTGGAGGTGCCATGTCCACCAGAATGCAGAGAAACTGAAATGAAATTGTTAATTCTTGAGGAGTTTGAGGGTTAGGTAGATCTACTCAGGTGGAGTGGTTACGTGGTAGGCTGGAGAGGTGAGATGAGCTAGAGCTTGTGGGAACATTTCTGAGCATCCAAGCAGGATTTTTTGATGTTTCCTGAGAAACTACTTTATGCCATACTCTGCCAAATGCTTTTCATTTAATCTCACTTAATGTGACTTGTGACTTAAGGAAGTCACAAGAAACATCAGCCTCTCTAGAAAGCTGAGTGTTAAGAGCAGACCCCGTAAGATGAGGAAGTGAAACATTTCCCCTATTCCTGGAAGGGAACTCAAGTAGCTATATTTTTTTCTAAAAAGTAATTGCAAATTACTGAGGACTTTTTTATGTGCCAGGCATTGAGCTAAGCACATTATATACATCATGTCATTTAATCCTCACAAAAGCCCAAGGAGGTAGTGTTCTGGACCCCATTCTGGGTGTCTTTTGTTGCATAACAAACGACCCCAAAGCTTAATGACCTAAAATGGAAACAGCCATTTGTTTTGATCACATATCTGCGACGTGGGCAGGGATCAGCCATGCCTGCTTTCTCTATTTCTTGTGGCGACTGCTTGGGGCTGGAGGACCCCCTTCTAGGACAGCTTCCTCATGTGATGGGCAGCTGTCAGCCACGAGTTCAGCGGGGGTGTTGGTTTCACTCCTTGTGTGCCTGCCTCTCCACAAAGCCACCCAGGTTCCCCCACAACATGGAACTGGGTTCCCGGAGCAAGAATCCCAAACAGGATGGAGAAGCTGCCAGTGTCTTAAGATGGACACAGCATCACTTCTTTCGTCTTCTATTGGTCAAGCAGACACAGAGCCTGCTCAGGTTCACGGCGAGGAGACCAAGGTCACAGCTCTCAGTGGGTAGTACCAAAGCCTTGGCAGCCGTCTTTATCTTTCCAGGAGCCCAGAAAGGTTAAATGCTTTGCCCTGGACCACACAGCCAACGTGTAGACGGCTCCCCTGTGCTCTGCTTCTTCTAGGCCCTGTGACATTCCCAAGTTGGCTAGAGCACCTGACTAACCTCAGTCCAGAATTCTGTTCCTTTTCCTGCCACTAACCCAGCCTATACTATCAGTGCCCAGTGAAGCAGTTTCTAGAAACATCCCTCAATCACGGCACCTGTGTTGGGGGTTGACTTCAAGAACATCCCTGAAAGAATCCTAGGCTTGAGAAGAAAAGACCCAGAGCCGTGGGATACGGGAACGATGGTTGTGTCTGTCACGGTGTAACTTGTGTTCTTCATCTGTGTTGCTCACGAGTAGTTGTCAGACTCCAACCAGTGAACCAAAGCCTGCCACCTGTTTATGGGTAGCCCTTGAGGAAAACAAAATGGTTCAACACTTTTAAATGGTTGAAGGAAAAAGCAAGAAGACATGTAACAGTCAA
The DNA here is from genome assembly GCF_023699985.2 of Odocoileus virginianus. Taxonomy (NCBI): domain Eukaryota; kingdom Metazoa; phylum Chordata; class Mammalia; order Artiodactyla; family Cervidae; genus Odocoileus; species Odocoileus virginianus. The sequence goes on along the minus strand of NC_069704.1, from coordinate 30,089,350 downwards.
ATAGCTGCAGCAGAGACTGTGTCGCACACAAAGCCTCTTACAGAGATAATCAACCTCTGTTCTGGAAGACAGAATCAGGACTGTGTGAGCGGAGCTAGCATTCATGTCTGCATAGGGAGAATTTTCGATCTAGAGTTGTCCATATGCAGGAACAGTAGCTCTCAGCTGAAGGCCATGCAGGCCGAGGGCTGTGTGCCTCGGACGCTGCTGTCAGTGGTGTGCTGGTAAATGCATAAAACTGGCTCTCCGGCAAGAAAAATCTTGACCTGTAATGTATGTCTATTTCTTTGGTAGGGATCTCACTGTGGTCAATTTCTAGTTCTGACATGATGGCCCTAAGGATGGAGTTGGGAAGAGATGCACATAATTGGCTCTTGGAGTTCTAGTTCAGGGAACTGGGAATCGATACTGTGTAACGCTGCCCTCTGGTAGCTTCCAGTGCCGAGAGCTTCAGGGGTGCAAGGAAGAACAGCAGGGCAGGAAAAACCTCTGCCCTTCCCTCTGCCTCTCTGGGCTCACAGGAGGCCACTGTTAGTATCTGTAGGCGCAGGAAGATGAAGTTCCATGCCCTGAATTACACAGCTGCTTAAAAACTCCACCTGCCATTTCACTGCCTCACATGTGGTTTAGAAAATCCTGATTTCTACAAAGAGTGAAAAGTTGGACTGCATCCAAATTGAGACCGTCTGTTTAAGAAAACATCACTTTAAACAAAGTTAGAAGGTAGATGACAGACTGGAAGAAGATATTTGGAATCTTAAGAGATCCAGATCTCGTGTCAAAAAGATGTAAGGAACGCCTATCAATCATTTAAAATTAAAGCCAAAGATGGTCCAATAGAAAAATGGGCGAAGGGTATGGACAGACAGTGTACCTCCACTCAAATATCAAAGGCCGATAACATATGAAAGATGACTAGTCTTTCAATACGTAAGAGTACCAGTCTCACTACTAAGCAGGGAGATGTGGGATAATAACGGGATTCATTTCATCCATCAAATTGGCCCAAAGTCATGACACCAGCAAGTGAGGCTGATCCACAGCACATTCATCCACTGCAGCTGGAAGAATATAAAACATTCATATTCAAAACTGAGGTTCCTTCTACCTCTTCTTCTCCCGAATCCTGGCCTCCTCCCTCTCCTCCTCCCTCCCTCCCCAAAAGTAAAGATGGTCCCAATTCAATTTCATGATTTTTCAACTTTATGATGGTGTGGGAACAATAAGCATTCAGTAGAAACTATACTTCAGAGTCTGAATTTTAATCTTTTCCCGGGTCTAGTGATCTCCCGTGATGCTGGGCAGCTCCCAGTCAGCCACACGAGGGGAACCAACAGACCCTCTTATTGCATATTGTGTTTTATGTTTCAAATGGCATCATGCCTACAAAATAACCTCTGACGCAGAAATTCCAAATCAGGCTATATGTCCTATGGCCTAGAAAAGCCCTCACATTTTCAGAAGAGGCAAGGGACACAAAAATATTGTTGCCTTGTAGTTTATGATAGTGAAAAATTGGAAACAGCGTAAAACCCCTCAGTTGGGGAGGGGCTGAGTACACTCTGATTTAAACACTCCAGTGAGCGCCAGGCAGCAGTGGACAGGAGGACCCCGGAGCCCTGTACCGATGGGCATAGCTGAGCTGAGATTAATAGAGTGTAGAACAGCTCACGCTGCCCGATACCATTTATGTTCTTAAAGTGTACATGAGAGAATGCCCTGTAGTCCATAGGACATATATAGGAAGTTTCAGGAGGCTATACACTGTTGTCATAATTGTGTACATAGGTACTCCTTGAATGATGATGGAGTTAATTAAGTTCTAATAAACCCATTCTGAGTTGAAAATGCATTTAATACACCTAACCTCCGAAGCACTGTAGCTTAGCCTGGTCTCCCCTAAACATGCTCAGAACACTGGCATCAGCCTGCAGTTGAGCAGTTTTCTTGAGCCAAAACTAATTATTTTACCTTCCTCTTCTTCTCACCAGAAACGGGAGAAGCAGATGGGCATTTTGTAGACATGATGGAATTTGGAACATAAAACACAATATGCAGTAAACACTGGTACATGTTACGTTATTGAGTACTGGCCATTTCTGCTGGGCACAGCTCCCCTGCCCAGCATCACGGGTGAAGACTGTACTTTTTATCAGTAGCCCTGGGAAAAGACTAAATTTCAAAATTCGATGTAGTATTTCTATTGAATGTTTATGGCTTTTGCACCATCATGAAGCTGCATCATAAATTGAATCGGTGTGATCTGTACTTTTGGGGAAGGGGAGGGACAGAGAAGACAGGAACTGGGGAGAAGGGGAGAGAGATAGGAGGAACTTTAGTGTTATACATGGATGTTCTAATTTTCCTTAAGGCAAGTATATTCATGTATTTCTTGTACAATATTTTCAAGAGACCAAATTAAAGTTCAGCCCTCCCCACCTGGGTTTCTGTGCCATCTGCCTGGCTAAGCCCACATAGACCAGATTGGCCAACAGGGTCACACTTGGGAAGGCATGTGTGAGAATGGTGATCATTTTGGCCCGTGAGCCTGAAATTCCCTTGAGGACTCTTTACCTCCGCCAAGGTCTCAGTGTTCCTTAACACTTTTGCCTAGCCAAGAAAAGGCTGTTATCCTTAACTGCCTGTTGTTCAGTTGAGACTGGCCAGGAACGAGGGGACTGGAGTCACACTGGATGGATGCTATTGGGCTGGGGTTGGCTTCTGCCCACCCTGCCCACCTTCCCCTTCAAGGCTCTCATCCCAGTGCCCCAGGCAGCTCTCAGGCTGGACTAGAGTCCTGTGTGTCCAGACCCAAGGAAAGTGAGCCCAGGCTCCCTTCCACCTTACTGATTCATGTCAGGGAACCCACCTCTTCCCCAGATTATGGACCCCAGGAATGTCCCCACATTTCAGGAAAACTCTTATGTTTAACCACAGGCAGGTGTGTGGCATCATTCTACTGTTAGCGTGAGAACTACATGAGAAGTCCACACTTTACGATGGCATTTTGACAAAAGATACACAGAAAGTAGCTTAGAGGGTTTCCTCACCCAGATGCTTGTGGCCTAGAGTAGCGAAGGCCCAGGACACTGACACCCTGCCCAGTGGCCAACATGCTTAGCCTGCGTCATTATCCCCATGCATCCCCAGAGGCAATAATAGGTGTTGTTCCTATTCTGTAAACAGATGAACTGCACCTCAGAAAGTAACTTGCCCCATCTGAGATCCCAGAGTCCAGACTGAAACCCTGCCTCCAATGCTTTTTTTAACTCGAACCATATTCTTTCTTCCTTCAGGGATTTCATTCTAGAAACATTCAGAAGTCTTCCTGTTTGTGGCACAACCTCCCCGGGTGAAATGAAAGATCACTTCCCACATGAATTTTGAGTGCCAGGCATTCTTTTCCTTGAGAATCCCCAGAACTCCTTTTAAGTTCCACTTGAATTGAAGCAAAAACAGAGAACTTATTTGCAGATATGGCTTGCACTTTGGATGCAGGAGGCAGGACTAATTCAAGAGGAGGCGTGGAGGTTGGGAACTCGTTTGATATTATTTATGTGATTTGAGGCAACAGTCTATAATCAAAGAATGGTGTTGTCAAACCACTAATCTCCTGTGACCTTAAATTCACACCTGTTTCACAGATGCAAAAAGGAAGATATTGTACCACATCTTTTCTTTGGATTCTCCAGCTTCAGTTTTGCATCCCCAAAGACCTCAGTTACCCAGGGAATTTAAATTAGAGAGTGAGAGGTGAGAATGTGAAAACCCTTCAGGACTTCCCCTAGATTAACAAGAAAGAGCATTCAGCACTTGCTAATGACCGTGGAGCATTGTTTTTTAATTTGGGGTTTATTTCGAAGCAGAACTGAGAAATGGTTGGGTACTTCCCCTCACACCTTCACAGCACAGTCCGCTGGGAGAGTTGGTTTTCAAAGAAGCATCTCAAAGTCTTGGGGAAATTACTTCAGGATGGGATCAGACAGATGTGCATTTTTCTCCAGCATTTTCCGACTTGATTTTAAAAGTTTTTTTATAATAGTGCATGAATGAACCCCTCCTTCATAGGAGAAAGCAAGACTAACAAAAAACATCAGTGGATTCTATTTATCCTCCCTTTCTATTGCATCCTCTCCTTTCCCTGAGTTGCTTTAGCCATCCCATAGTATTTTGTTACAGCCCTGTGAGCAGTTACTACCTGTTATGCCCCCTGCAAAGAAAAAAAAGAAGATATGGTGAAGCTCTAATCCCTAGTACCTCAGAATGTGACCTTATTTGAAAATAGGGCCTTAGCAGATGTAACCAGGTTAAAATGAGGCTACTGTGGTGGGCTCTAATCCATCTGACCCGTGTCCTTATATAAAGGAGAAAATTTAGGCATAAAAACAGACTTGCAGAGAGGAAAGATGATGTGAAGACACAGAAAGAAAGAAGGCCATGTGCAAACATGTGCAAACATAAGGTTTGAGTGATGCATCCATAGCCAAGGAAAGCCCAGCGTTTCCTTTTAGGCAAACCTCTGAAAACTAGGAAGAAGCAAGATTCTCTTACAGGCTTCAGTGGGAGCAAGGCACTGCTGACACCTTGATTTCCAGCTTCTAGAACTGTGAGACCATAAATTTCTGTTGTTTGAAGCCATCCAGTTTGTTTATGTAGCCCTAGTAAACTAATGCAGCTACCTATACCTAGCCCTTATCAAATATCCATGTAGGATAAGTAAGAGTGAGAATTTCTATTCGTCTCTCTCATAGTTAATGTGACATTATATTTTCCAAAGATGGCTGCAACTTCCTCCCCTGTCCTCCTTGTCCGTCTGTACCCTTGAAACTCCCCCATCAAGAGATGAATCCTAAATCTCCTCCCCTTGAATCTGGACGGGCTCTGACTCTGTGACTTCCAAGGCAGCTTCCACCCTGTTTCTAGAACACTTGCCCTGGGTCCCTAAACTGCCATGCAAATAGTTCACTTGGCTGGAGTCTGCCATCCCATGAGGAAGCCCAAAGTACCCCAAGTGGAGAGACCACACAGAGACACAAGACTTTGTGGAAAGAGACACCCAGACAGTCCCAGGTGTTCTGGCACCCTTGTAATTTCAGTTTCAGCCACTGATTGCACCCCCATGTCAGACCCTGAGCCAGAGCTACCGCCCAGCCCAGCCCTTCCTAGATTTCTGATCCATAGAAACCTTAAGAGATAACAAAACAATAGCTGCATTTAAAGCCAGTAAGTTCGGGGAGATTTGTAACATAGCAATAGATGACAGGAACAGTTAATGTACTCTGTGCTTTGCATTGGTTGCTTTCCTTTAATTTAAAAAAAAATTTAATTGGAGGATAATTGCTTTATAATTACCCTGGTTTCTGCCATACATCAACGTGAACCAGCCACAGGTATACATATGTCCCTTCCCTCTTGAACGCCCTTCCCATCTCCCACTGCATCCCACCCCTCTAGGTTGTCACAGAGCAGTGGGTTGAGTTCCCTGTGTCACAGAGCAAGTTCCCCCAGGCTCTCGGTGTTACATATGGTAATGTGTATGTTTCTACGCTGTATCAATCCGTCCCACCCACTCCTTCCCACACTGTGCCCACACGTCTGTTCTCTATGTCTGTGTCTCCATTGCTGCCCTGCAAATAGGTTCATCAGTGCCATCTTTCAAGTTTAACTTAAAAAATGGATTTTGCATTTTTACTTCTGACTAAAGTGATTTATGTTCAGAGCAAACAGACTGCAACCATGGAATCTCAGTGACTTAACCTGATCGTACTTATTTCTCACTCACTCCAAGTCCAGTGTGGATGCTGCAGGTTGAGTGGCTCTCCTACAAGCATTAACTCGGGGATCCACATACTTCCTAACTGATGTCTCCGTTGTTTCTAGTCCTCCTTGGGGTCCTCTGCTGGGTCGTCTATGTTCAGGTAGCCAAAGAGAAAGGGGAAAGAGAGTGGAGGATTGCATGAGGTATTTCAGGGGCCAGGCCGGGAAGTGGTACACTTCATTCTGGTTCGTGTTGCACTGGCTAGAGCTAGTCTTCAGCTCAAGGGAGCTGGGAAGTGCAGATTAGCCCTGCACCCGGGAGGAGAAGGTGAGCGTGATGGAGGCACAGCTCTGCTGCATTCACACGTAGATTCATAGAATCTTGTGTGATCAGGGCTGCAAGGGACGGGAGGTAGGCTTCTCCAAATGCGATCCACCAGCATCAGGACCCCTGAGGGGTTTGTTAAAATGCAGCTTCTGGGGCCCCACCTGCTGAGTCAGAACCTCAGGGAGGGGCTCTAGGAAATTGCATTTTTCCAAACCTCCCAATTCTTGTTATGGACAATAAGGCTAGAGAGTCCCTTACCAGTTCAACCCTCTCATTGTGCAGACAGCCAAGTTGAGGTCCAGAGAAGCGACGTGACCTCCATACTTTCCTCCTGTCCACCCACAGCCTGAGGCCAGAGCTGGAGTGGGGGCCTGTGCGCTGAGGCCCATCCAGTCCACTTGCCAGGCTGCCTCCCAGGGCTCTGTGTCATAGCCGGCAGAGCATACTCAGTTCCTGAATGGCCCCCAATTCAACAACCACACAGACTTGCTCTAAGCCACCGACATGGAAATCCAGCCCAACACTGTAGAGTCACAGCATGTGCCTTGAAAATCCTTATCAACTTGTAGCCAGGAGTCCCCTGAAGTTTCGATTATGATCAAATCTGGTCCAGAATCAAGTCTTGTTATATCTTGGACAATTCCTAGTAAGAGTCAGGGACCCTGAAGAGTGTCTTACTTTAGAAACTGGAATCCTATAGTAATTTCTCTTAGGTCTGTCTGAAGGCCCACCTCATCTTTAAGGCTGTAACATGTCCTGATGACATTCTGATACAGTAGCTTCAGGGAAGGCATTGTTGTTTGATGAAAGTCATGAGGAGGAAAGCAAACCTTCATATTTTCCAAAGCTCTTGATGAAAACAGCCGATGCTTTATTAACATGCATTCCACACAATTTCTATTATGATGCTATAATTTAAAACACTGACTCAATGCCCTAATAAAGGAGGTGAAACTCACTTTCTAAATTTACTGTACAGATTGCTCTTCTCTTCTCTCCATCAATCTTCCTCCTCTTAAGCAAAATGTACAATTTGGAACAAAGAGTGAAAATACTAGGGTTTTGACTGATCTCCTTGTTTACAATATTCTGCTGTGCGGCAATGGCATTGTAAGCATTTGAGTTCTGGTTCAAAGCATGCATGTGAAAGTTTCTATGTGAAAAAATCAGGTCACTTTCTATCTTCTGAGTTTAGGGGAACAAGAAGGGGGTAAATTAACAAGGGATGATTATCATTCTCCCCACCCTTTGCTGGAATCACTTAGTTTCAATTATTTTGATTATTGATTAAAGATTTTGTAAAGTGGAGGCCCTTGGCTAAAACATCAGCCTTGCTGTACTGGCATGAAGGAGAATGAGGATATAGGGGGGACCTTCAGGGCATCAGGAAGCCAGTGATGGGTCCAGGTGCAGTGAGATGGGGATCGTCCTAACCCTCCTGATGTCTAGCTAGAAGATTTGGCTCCCAGCACAAGTGATGGTATGGACCGCATTGTGAACAGCACAGAGTTTGAAAAGGGCCTAAGAGCAGATGGAGAGGCTAAGGGTAGATGGAGAAAATCAAAGATGATCCCTGCTTCCTTTCTCATAGCAGTGCCACTTTGCTGTCTGCTCCCTCACTCTGGGGTTGTTCCCAGTTCTCACTTCTGTGGTCAGGAAGCACTGTTGGAGTTAAGTTTCTTAGGACTTGAAGACTGAATAGAGCATGAGGTAGCCAGCCTTTAGAACAGTAAACTTGATGTCCATTGGCTGCTCAGAATAAACAGACCCAGGCAAGATGGTGAGTGTTCCAGACAGCTGTTGCTATGTAACAAACTACCTCCAAATTTAGCAGGGCGCAAGGTATGTTCCCTGGGAAGCAGACTCTGAGTTGGAGTAGAATGTATAGGATGTTCCTGAAGAACTGCTCTTAGAATTAAGTCTTCCAAGGGAGAGGAAGGAACTGTCTTGCAGCTCAGCCCTGGCTGGTCTAACAGAGTTCTGGAGCCAGAATGACCCTTGAGAGTTGCCCCAAATTGGGCTGGGATGACCTGGCTTTTATATCAGAGGTGCACAAACTTGCATGTTTTCCAAATACAGGTGGCCACCTGTTTTGTTGTGGTTCAGTCGCTAAGTCATTTCTTGACTCTTTGCTACCCCATGGACTGCAGCACATCAGCCTCCTCTGTCCTTCAGTGTCTCCTGGAGTTTGCTTAAACTCATGTCCATTGAGTCAATGATGCCATCCAACCATCTCGTCCTCTGGCACCCCCTTCTCTTACCTTCAATCTTTCCCAGCATCAGGGTCTTTTCCAATGAGTCCACTCTTCATATCAGGTGGCCAAAGTATTAGAACTTCAGCTTCAGTATCAGTGCTTACAATGAATATTCATGGTTAATTTCTTTAATTTTTTGATCTCCTTGCTGTCCAAGGGATTCTCAGGAGTCTTCTCCAGCACCACAATTCAAAAGCATCAATTCTTCAGCGCTCAGCTTTCTTGATAGTCCAACTCTCATGTCCATACAGGACTACTGGAAAAACCATAGCTTTGACTATATGGACCTTTGTTGGAAAAGTGATGTTTTTGCTTTTTAATATGCTTTCTAGGTTTGTCATAGCTTTTCATCCAAGCAGCAAGCACCTTTTAATTTTATGCCTGCAGGTATGGTCCGCAGTGATTTTGGAGCCCAAGACAAGCCTGCTGTTTCCACCTTCTCCCCATTTATTTTCTGTGAAGTGATGGGACTGGATGCCATGATCTTAATTTTTTGAATGTTGAGTTTTAAGCCAGCTTTTTTCTTTTTTTCTCTTTTTCTTCAACTCTCCTCTTTCACCCTCATCAAGAGGCTCTTTAGTTCCTCTTTCCTTTCTGCCATTAGAGTGGTATCATCTGCATATCTGAGTTTGTTGACATTTCTCCCAGAAAACAGTTGATTCCAGCTGTGAGTCATCCAGTCCAACATTTCGCCTTATGTACTCTGCATAGGAGTTAAATAAGCAGGGTGACGATATACAGCTTTGACATGCTCCTTCCCCAATGTTGAATCAATCTGTTGTTCCATGTTCAGTTCTAACTGTTGCTTCTTCACATGCATACAGGTTTCTCAAGAGACAAGTAAGGGTTTATGTAAATAAAATTTTATTAGAACGCAGTTCCACTCTTCATTTCCATATGATCTAAGGCTCTTTCAGGCTGCTTGGATAGAGTTGAGTAGTTGTGACAGAATCTGTATTACTGATAAAGCCTAAAACATTTAGTATCTTGCTATTTCTAGAAGTGAGTCGACCTCAGGTTTGTGTTCCCACAGTAGCCATTGGCTGTGGGCTTCCAGGGAAAGGACAAGACCTTGGACAGCAGTTCTGCAGCAGAGATGAGCCCTGCTGGGTGAGGGCTTGGGGCTATGCTGCTTCCACCCCCAACATTGGGGACAGTAGGTCTTTCCTCAAGGGAAATGTGGGCGGAGCTCATATGATGGTGTCCATCATAGCAGGTTAAAATGACCATTGCATTTAATGGGTCAGGAATTCTGGAAGGACTCAGGTGGACAGTCTAACTTCCAAGATTCCTTCCTGGCTCAGTGCTCCTTTGCCTCTTTCTCTCTTTATGAGGCATCTCATCTTCCAGGGTTTCTGTATGCCACAGGGTAGTTTTAGGATCATCACACTTACAGGAGGGATTCACGAGGCGGGATATGAAAGCCCTGGGCCTGTGAAAAAACACACCAGAGCTGACGCAGCGTCACTCTGCTGTGTCTAATTGGTCAAAGCTGTGATGGACCTGCCCAGATTCAAGGGGGTGGAACGAGATGCAAGATCACAGCGCAGAGGAGGTGAGAGGTGCTGCTATGCCATCTTGGGGAAATCTGGAATGCCTCCATGGACCAGGTCTCAGAGCTGTTTAAACACGTCCCTTCCCTTTGAGCACATCACATTTCCTCTTCCAGGGGAAATGGCAACCCTCTCTAGTATTCTTGACTGGAAAATCCTATGGACAGAGGAGCCTGATGGGGTACAGTCCATGGGATCATAGAGAATCAAACACAGCTGAGCATGCAGGCAGTGGATTTGAATGGGGAGAGGGGAACAGGCAGGAAGCGGCTTTCATGTTGGAGCACAGGTGCATGGATCCTTCCTTTATAATAGTACCAGGCTACTTACTGCACCTCAGCCTCATGCCAGACCTGCCTGCCATGGACTTTATGTATATTTATTATCATAAAGCTTCAAAACCTTCAAATAGTAAGTCCTGTTATTCCCATTTGATGAAAAAATGAGGCTCAGCACAAAGGAATAAACTTTTGGCCACAGAATTAAGGTTTGAGTGTGACAGGCTGACTCTGGCCCATCTCTCCATCCTGCAGCCCGCAGTGTCTACCTAAGGGGTGGCCGTGCAGGCCGGAGAACAAAGAAGCAAAAGGACCGTAGAACGATTTTCTTAGCATTAAGTGGTTCACAGTTTCCCATTTTTTCCTCCTTTTTGTTCCCTATAATTGAAGGAGTCCCTCTCCCTGTTTTTTTGGTTTTAAGAGGAATAAAACAAAAAAGTGAGAAGCAAAGGGCGCCATGAAGTTGTGCAGGGAGCCAGTGTGAGGCACCATGGCCACGGGGAGCAAGACTGGGAGGGTGCAGACGGTGGTGTTATGAAGGGCCACACCAGCCTCTGCCCTCCCAAGGCAGGGCTCAGACTCTGTGGCTGGTGACAGAAATGCCCTCGGGCCCCAGGGGTGGAGGAGTCACTTTGCCCCCTCCTCCAGATAAACATCCTCAGGTTAAATGTTAGAGATAAGCCTTGAAACGGGAGGATGTCATTAACACTTGGAAAAATTGTCCTCAGTTTTTAGTGTGCTAAGAATCACACTTGGGGCTTCGCAGGTGGCGCTAGTGGTAAAGAACCTGCCTGCCAATGCAGGAGATGCAAGAGATGCAGGTTCGACCCCTGGATCCAGAAGATCCCCTGGAGGAGGCCATGCAACACTCCGGTGTTCTTGCCTGGAGAATCCCATGGACAGAGGAGCCTGGAACACTAGGGTCGCAGAGTCAGACACAACTGAAGCGACTTAGTACACATGCAAGAATCACCTGAGGTGCTTGTTTAGAATGCCGCACTCCTGGTCCCCACTCTTGGAAACTCATGCAGCAGGTTGGGAGTGATGCCCCAAATCTGCATATTTAAAACACCCCCAAGCCATTATGCTCCCAGTGAATCCTGAGCCAGGCTAAGAGAAACATGGACTTGGAGGGTGAAGGGGCAAAATCTCAAACTTCTTTTGTTAAAGCAGCTTGTTTGTCATTATAGTTTAATCTCACAAACACCAGTTTTCTTATTCTGGATGTAGATGTGGTAGGTATGTTTATAGAGCTGTCTTGCTGAAAGAAAGATAATGCACACGCAGTTATGTGCATAATTGCAGTTAATTATTGTGTTGTGAATGTATGGTTAAACTCGATAAAGATCAACTTATAAAAACTCTTATTACAACTTCTCTGTTATTTGCCATTAATCACTACTGTGGATTTTTTAGGGGAGTTTCTTCATTCATCTACTTAATTAAAAAGTTTCGTGTTCTTCCTGTGTGCCTGGCCCACTGGAAGGAGTGGGGAGAATACACACAGTGGGCCCACAGCTGGGGGCCGACCACCGCCCTCCAGGGATTTACAGTCTGGCCAAGGAGACAGATTCAATAAATCCCCAGCAACCACAGGCATTTCAATTTTGTGTATGTTTGTGATTTTTATAAATGTGGAAGTATTTACATAGATACAAATACAAAGTATACAAACAAACACTGCTTGTCAGGCCATAGGTTGTGATGTGAGGTTTTTTTGGTTGTTTTTTTTTTAATTGACTAACCTACAGATTTTGAAGTTTCCAGGTAGTCTCTGACTGGGCTAGGAAGATATATTCTATAAATTCTACACGAAGTTGGATTGTAGGGTGCTTTTTTTTTTCAATCAGTGAGTTAAGACTTCACATCTGAATATGTTGAATTAAGATGTCTGAAAGATGCATTGATGTTTTTTTTTTCCCATCACGTTTCTGCTCCTCCCCCATTTGTGAACCTAGCATGTTAGGAGAGTAATACCCAGCTGCTTTCAAGCACAATCATACCTGAATGCAGAATTGTCGTCCAACAGTGAGAAGCACAGAGAATTCTGATTCCTTGCTTAGCAGTTTCAGCATGTCCTCAATGCTATTTTCTTGCCAGAAATCTGAGCGTGCAAACTGTCTTTGAGAAAACAAATCAATAGGAGACAGAAGCTGTCATCAGTAACCTCTGCTTCCTGGTTTTCAGCGTTGCAGGTGGTGAGCTGTTTGACTTCTTAGCTGAAAAGGAATCTCTGACTGAAGAGGAAGCAACTGAATTTCTCAAACAAATTCTTAATGGTGTTTACTATCTACACTCCCTTCAGATTGCCCACTTTGATCTTAAGGTACGTTGCTTGGTGTAAACCAGATGAAAGCATATGCATATCATAGCACTTGCTGTTTGTTTGATGGGAAAAATGGAGGCATCCAAAAGAGATACATGTGTTGTTGTTTTCTTTTTCCGTAAAGGGGTTTATTGCATACAATTATCGGTATAAATCAGCAAGTATATAATGCATGCTTACTACAGCAGTTCCTAACGATTGTGTGGAATAGAGGCTTAGGATTAATCATCACAGTATAGGATTCTCTTGGGGAAGAATTGAGGGCTGTTGCCAGCCAAGTCTTTAAGCAAGGGGGCTGCTGTTGGTTATGGGGTATTTTCAGCCTGGAGTAGCCACTGGCTGCTCCATTCCTCTCTGCCTCTGGCTGCCAGCATAGAAGATGGAAGGTATTTTAATCTCTGCTCTCTTTCTTGATGCAAAGTCTTCTGGGCTGACTCGGTGTCTCGCAATCAATTAAGCCAGACTCTGAGACTGTCTGCTTGGGGTCTTTGTTGACTAGGGGCAAGGCATTATCAGCAATTTGTAAAAAAGCTGGGGGGGGTGGGCAGGTCATACTCCCACCCATCACAGAGGTTATGGTCTCTTTGGGAGGGGAAGACATCCATATGAGCAACAGAAGTGACAGTGTAAGATTCAGGGTACAGTCCAAAACAGTGAGATTATCACCAAGCAGTGTGTGGTTGATTGCCAAGTGAATGATCCCTGTCACTGGAGCTAGGATAAGATGTAAGAGAAGGGAAGGTTTTCTCCATACTTACTGTAGCAGAGCTGTCAAGACCACGTCTGGATCCCCCAGGACTCACTGGCACATACCCCAAAGACTGTTGCTGGGAGCTGGAAATGCCAAAGCATAAATACCCACTGAAGCAGCTCTTAGCGGTAGACTTGGGGAGATAGTGGATAAATACCCCAGCTTCCTTGTGCTTCAGTTGGCAAATTCGGAGTGCTTCCATTTCTCCCCAAGTCCTCCAAAGAGACTGTGCTCCAGTCACCCCCACCTTGATAAGACACTTTATATCAGCTTCCTTCCTTCTCTTTCCTGTCTTCCCATTCCTCTGCCCAGTATTCCCTGGGGTCCCCTCCCACTTAAGCCGCTTGCAGGCAGATCCCTTTCCAGATCCGTTCCTGGGAGAACCTAAACCAAGACACTTGTTTTTCCTGGTGTTCTGTTGCAGTCTCTCTTTTATCCCTACTTTTTGTTGTTTTTTCAGGAGAGAGGAAGAACTACACTGCCATCTTGTCCTCAGCATAACTTATGATAGTATTTTTTTTTTATTGTGGAAAGATAAACACAATATAATATTTACCATTTTAACCATTTTAAAGTATGCAGTTAAGTGGCATTAAATCTATGCACGTAGTTGTGTAGCCATCACCACCTTCTATTTCTGGAATTTACTGTTCTTCCAAGCTGAAACTATGTATCCCTTAAACACTAATCATCAGCCCTTCTACCCCCAGCTACTGGCATCCATCATTCTACTTTCTGTCTCTATGATTTTGCCTATTCTAGATATTTCATATAAGTGGAATTATACAACATTTCTCCTTTTGTGACTGACATTTCAGTTAGCATCGTATCTTTAGGGTTCATCCATATTGATGCACATGTCAGAAGTTTACTTTCTTTCTCAGGCTAAATAATATTCCATTGTATGGGTAGGTCCTGTTTTGTGGACATCATGTTATTTCCACCTTTTGGTTATTGTGAATAACACTGCAATGAACATTGCTGTACTATTTTTCTCTTTTTAAAGCCCGAAAATATAATGCTTTTGGATAGAAATGTCCCCAAGCCTCGGATCAAGATCATTGACTTTGGATTGGCCCATAAAATTGACTTTGGAAATGAATTCAAAAATATATTTGGGACACCAGAATTTGTTGGTAAGTTTTCTTCATTCCTATGGCCATTCCATTCATTTCTCATAAACATCATGCTGGCAGAATTCCCCCTGCTGCAGCATCATTTCTTGGGTACATGTTTCTGATTTATACATGAAAACTAGACTCTGTTGGTTCACTTCCTTCCAAAACTAAATGTGCATTCATTTCCCCATAGCTCCTGAGATAGTCAACTATGAACCTCTTGGTCTTGAGGCAGATATGTGGTAAGGAACATGTCCTTAATGTTATCATTTTTCTGATTTATTTTACTATTCGTCTGATATTGTTTTTCTTCTTGTTTCATGTCTAGGAGTATTGGGGTAATAACCTATATTCTGTAAGTACCCAACTTCACTATTTATGTTCTTCCCCTTTTTCTTTGAAATTATGTGTCATGTTGATCACTTCAGGTTATGCATGCTTTTTATGTACACATAGTCATTTTACACCTCCAGAACACATTTAGTTTATACTAATTACACATTTTCTCTTAATTTGAAATGAGTCATCAGAAATTGCAACGTAATCACTGAAAGAAAGCTTGACGGCCCATCACTCCTGAGAAAAGAGGAAAGGTTTTTCTTTTATAAACTACTAAACGCTATTCTAAATGAACTTTTTAAATGTGTCCTTTGCATAAGCTGAAGCTTCTGTGCATGACGATTAAACGCCCTGTAAAATGTAATTGAATTCTGAAGTGACTGCTCAAGCACCAGAGCAGACTGTGGTTCCTCATTCTCCTAATCAGGTATTAGAGGAGCAGCGTTATAACACCAGGGGGAACTTACTCATGTTCTGTGCCCCACTTTATTAACAGCCTCAGTGGGGCCTCCCCGTTTCTCGGAGACACTAAGCAAGAAACATTAGCGAACGTATCTGCTGTCAACTACGAATTTGAGGAAGAGTACTTCAGTAATACGAGTGCCCTAGCCAAAGATTTCATAAGAAGACTCCTCGTCAAGGATCCAAAGTGAGTGGCCCTTATTCCTGAAAGTCGCCTAGCCGCAGCCTCAGCTAGATGAGGGTTAGCCCCTATCCTGTACACGCAGCTGTGTTTATTCCTCTCTGGTTGTTTCCACCTGGGAGAGAGAAGCATGCCCCGTGAAACGCTTAAGAAAATGCAGGCAGGGCCCTTGGCACCTTTCAGTCAGTCCCGGTGGGCACAGTGAAATAATCACACAAAGACTGACATTATTTTCAGCTTGCTTCCGTGAAGCAGGCCCCGAGCTGCGTTTTCCAGAGCATCTGCTTGGTAGAGCCAGCCGGCATGGAAACAATCTTAGTGTTTGCTTCTATGGTCACCACATTTTTTTTCTTTCCCCTACCCCCCCACCCCCAAAGGAAGAGAATGACAATTCAAGATAGTTTGCAGCATCCCTGGATCAAGGTGAGTTGCATATTGCAGTTGGTTTGGGGATCATAGGGTGTCCTGGAATTCATTTGCCCTGGGCTTTCTGGGTAGCTCAACTGGTAATGAATCCACCTGCAATGCAGGAGACCCTGGTTCGATTCCTGGGTTGGAAAGTTTCCCCTGGAGAAGGGATAGGCTACCCACTCCAGTATTCTTGAGTTTCCCTGGTGACTCAGATGGTAAAGAATCCACCGGTGATATGGGAGACCTGGGTTCGATCCCGGGGTTGGGAAGATCCCCTGGAGGAGGGCATGGCAACCCACTCCAGTATTCTTGCTTGGAGAATCCCCATGGACAGAGGAGCCTGGTTGACCACAGTCCATGGGGTCTCAAAGAGTCAGACACGACTGAGCGACTCAGCACAGCACAGGCTATCACGTGGCACTGTGGGTTCTAACCACGGCCACGTGTGGAGTATTCTGTTTGCTGTTGGTGCTGTATCTTAAGACAGCTGAGAGAATCCTCATGATAACAGAGGTAGAGAGGAGTGAGCTACCCCAGGGCAGGATGGTGATGAGAAGCTGAAGGACAGAGCCACTCAACCGCCTTGCGTTTGATTGTGGGATATTAGCCCAAACACTGTCTTTGTTAAGTTTTTAATTAAATTCCAGCATTTAAATATGATATCAAACCTAGATTCCCAGCTTCTCTTGAAAAATCTGAAGTTCTGCCAACACAGAGACCTCATTCCTCAAGGCTGCCAGAAACTCTGCTGCCCTTGTGCCAGGCCAGCGGTCACCCCCACCATACATATACCTACCTGCCTGGCGCCTGTTGGCATTTGGGTTAGAGAACCAAAGTTGCTTCAGCTAGAGCAGAAAGGACTAAGGGTGGGGGAGCATGGCAGTTGCAGACTAAAATCATGGAACCAGTAAACAGATTGCAATGCAGTAACTTGCATTGCAGAAGTAGGTTTGGGGCAGCGGACAAAGTCCGCCTGTGCCAGCTCCCAGCAGTTACCTCGGCTTCCTTGGAAAGCAATGCCATCTCCTTCTCTCAGAGGTAGAGCTTCATGGCCTTCTGAAAAAGATACAGTGGAGGAGGGATTTTAATGCTGTGAGATAGTGAGTTTGCTAACCTCTGAGGTCTCAAACAGCTCTAAATTGCTTGACGATGTTAAGTTTACTTGTCTCATAACATGGCCTCACCATGAATCATCCCATTCCCAGACTCTTTTTTGGAGAGTTGTAATTCAGCTTGGTCCAAGCTCAACTTTTCAACTTTCCCCCAAGACCCAGTCTTTATGGATTTTTCTCAAATCTTTAGCCACAAGAGTTAGCCTTTGGAGACTAGATTCTTAGATCTGCTGTATTATACCAACTTGTTTTGCTACTTCAGCAAGGTGAATAGGTAAGCATCCCAAATAGTGAGAGGTATCCAGAAGTGGTCATGTAACACATTTCTGTGATTTGAGAGCTCTAAATTGTTTGTCTTGGATTTTCATTTTAGCCTAAAGATACCCAACAAGCACTTAGTAGAAAAGCATCAGCAGTAAACATGGAGAAATTCAAGAAGTTCGCAGCCCGGAAAAAATGGAAAGTAAGATTGTTTGATTTGAAGGGATTAACTAATTCAATTTCCTGTATGGTTCCCTCTGCTAAGGGCGCATGTCTTCTGATCTCAGCAATGCAAAAGTGCATCCTTTTTTCAAGTTCACATCTGTACCATTACTCTATTTTCAAAGACAAGCAAAAATAGTATTTCAGTCCTATTTAGCTCATCTTTCTACATGTAATCTTACATTTATTTTTTAAATCAAAGCCATTCCCAAGGCACATTTTTAAATCAGTACAATAAAATTATAGTGCAGTTTTTTCTAAATGCAACAAACCACATTTTAAATAGATTTGTTCCTTGTGGTAAGCAGCATGGCATTATGATTATCCCAGAGTTTGTGTAAATGGTTCTCTAAATCCAGCTTTGGTCTGTGAGTGGTTGAGATGAGGGTAGGGTGGGCCAGGAGCATTCACTACGATATCTCTTCTCAGGGTGGATGGTTTCTGCAGGGGCTGAGTAGGATGTGGCTCCAAAGAACATTCCATCCAACTTGAACAAATACAAATTCAGGGTTCAGAGGGGGACAGGATGGCTTCCTGCGCATAGGGTCACATCAAGCCCAGAGGAAGCAGATACTTGCCATATCTCCTCATCACTGGCCCAGAGGTATACCTACCTCATTGTCATGCCCATCAGGTTGGGATGCCTTGATAGAGATGAGGACCACAGCAACAGATTATTCAAGACCTGACTCTTAGTTCTCAAAGAAGCCCTGAAAGTAAGGCTTAAATGAACCACCGTAACTTTCTTTCTTTCATTCTCTTTCTCACACACACACACACACAGAGTCTTTACATGTTGCTTCTGCCTTTGAGAGTAAATGCAGAGCTGTTTGTCCTATTGGCAAAAATGTCCCCCCGCCCCGCCCCCCGCCGCTCATTTCTAACAACTATAAAAGTTTTGAGTGTCTCACCGTCTGCCGTTACCAGCTTGCCTGGCCACCACGGACTCGGGGCCCTTGCCTGCCATGCTTCTCCAGGGGGGACGTCCACAGGCTTTGTTAGGGTCAGATCACATTCCTCAAAGAGTAGAGAGTGAAATACGGAGAGAGAACAGACATGTCCACCTCTATGGTTTGACAATGAAATGCAGAAGGAGAATCTCTCTTTTGTTGTCTTGATTTATAAGACCTTTAGAAGTTTCTTTAAGCAAATATAATCCAACCTGCTTCTGGGATTGCCCACCCCTGAAGAGTATGTGCTGTCAGCAGTGAATGCTATCTCAAAAGACTTTGTCATCTGCACTAATTTGAGTATTGTTGTATAAGCTCTCTCTCCTCCTTTCTCCCTGCCTTTTATTCACTCTCTCTTTCTCTTTTTTTTTTAATAAAGCAATCTGTTCGCTTGATATCACTGTGCCAAAGATTATCCAGGTCATTCTTGTCCAGAAGTAACATGAGTGTTGCCAGAAGCGATGATACTCTGGTAAGCAATCCTTTTCCCTGGATAGATTCATTCTTAGCACTGTGTATTTACAATGTTTAAGCTATTTGACTTGTTCAACAACCCAGAAAACCTGAAATCTTGGAAATGTCAGGTGCCGGAGCCTGCCGGCAAACGAACCGGTCACGGGCGCAATCGCCGAAATACCTGAGAAATAAAAGACTAGAAAAGATGGGGTTGAGAGGGACAGAGTCAGCTCTCGACTGAAACCGACGACTTTATTGAAGAATACCACACCTATATATGTGCTAACAGGAGTTACTAATAGATTAAAGGTTTGCATATGTGCAGAGCTACAGGCACAGATGTTTTAAATTCCTCCACTTAAGGACAGTAAAGTATTACCCTAGCACCCAACATGACTGAGATCAATAGAACATTAACTAGATAGATAACAGGCTTCAATCATGACGAGTTTATCAGCACCAGGAAAACAGGTGAAAGATCGCTACAGCAATTTCCTTGAGGGAGGTGAGAAAGGCCAACCTGTGCTTTAATAAATCAGGGGTGGCGGGACAGAGAGGGACCTCTTGATCTCTCTCAGAGCCGAGAAGGAGCCTGAGCAGTCAGGCTGGCTCCCCGCAGTCAGGCCTGTTCTTCCTCCTCTCGAAGAGGGAGTTGGGATGGCTGATTTGATGTACTCTATACTTTTTGGTCCTTTTTCCTCTTTGTTTTGATTGGCTATACCCACTACCTCCAGCCTCCACCTTCCCACCCTCCTCCGCCCCTCCAACACAGTTTGATAAAAGAGAGGCTGGCCAGTAAAGGGGAAGGAGCATCTAATTTTCATGAACTAAAACGAGAGCCCTCTGTTTCCGCTGACCTTGGAGGATCTTGAACTGTAATAGTACAAAAGGGACAGACAACCCTGCTTCTGAATATACACACACACACAAACACACACAGCAGAAAATCAGGGCAAATGCAGTGGGGCTTGATGATATAGTTCATGGTAGATCAGAAGGCTAAACCCACTCTCTTTGTTGACATTGTATTGACTTCCAAAGGGCCTTGAGAACAGCTGCACAATTTTTTTTCCCTAATCCAAACTGAAACCTAATCATAGATTAACTCTTGAGATATAGTGGACACATCAAAATTCAACACGACTTCACCAGACAGTCAGACAAACGGGACTTTGTGAAGCCTGGAGGAGAAGCAGACTCCAGAAAAGGCAGGAAGGGTGGTTCTGTGGGAACCTGCGGGTTCATATCACTGAGAAGTCAGGGCTTCCTGAGTGGAATCTGGGGACACCAAGGGCAAGGTCACATGTCAGCAGACACCAGTTCTTTTCTTAATCCCCTGAAGCTAACAGTTTTACCCAAGTTCCAGGGCTAGCCTTATAGAATGAAAAGAGTTAGGAAATACTAAAAAGAAAAAAGAAGTTGGAGAGAAGCAAGTTAGGAGAAGAGAGGAGAGGAAGAGGAAGAAGTCTGGATTGGGAAATTGTCTGAGGGTGACAGTGGAACCAAGGCAAGATACAGACTATTCATCTAAGGGAGAGGATGAGAATGATTAAATCTTATCAGTTAAAATCACAGAACAGTCAGTCGGGAGAAAATACGTTGCCATGAAAAGTTTAGGGTAGGGGAGGGCCTGGGCTTGTGAAGGAGCTCCAGGTGGAAAGACCCCCATCCGCAGCCCTCAGATTCTGTCTCATCATCTCAGTATCCTGTTGATCATGAGGTCTTACAGCAGCCTGCTTATTCCTCCATTCTCCCTTTCTCGTCACTCACTTTCAGGCAAATGTCTCCTAGTCTTCAACTTGAAAAGGAAAACCGATGGTAATCTTAAGCACATACTATCTACAAATAGTATTACAGCCCTTGTGAAGCTTGTTTGAATTCAGATTTACAAAGAGAAAGCAGAGTTCAGAGAAATGCTTTCTCCATACCACCCCCACAGGCAGAGGTTCAGTCTCTGCAGCTATGCTTTTCCGGGTCTGAAATTGTAGTAGCCGTACCTGTATAAGTCCAAAACTTTTGTGTGGAATTTTTCCAGCTTAATTTTTGGTTTTAATTTACCATATTTTACAAATATCTTATTATCAGTCAGCTCAGTCGCTCAGTCGTGTCTGACTCTTTGCGACCCCATGAATTGAAGCACACCAGGCCTTCCTGTCCATCACCAACTCCAGATATTTAAGAAAGTCTTTTGACAAAGTAGCAAAAATTTAGTAAATTTATTGTTCAACAGTATCTAGTTATTTTCTCTTCATAAATAGAAATGCATCCATTTTACTTTGTTTTATCTGGCCTTTATTTTTACATTTCTCCCCTTTTAGGACCTTTTTTAAAAAAAGAAAAAACAATTGTGACCAACTTTCAGAGAATTGTATTATGCTATAGAATACAGGAATTTCTAGTAATCAAAAAATGACAATCTGTAATTGCAAAAATGGCAAAGTAAGTCCTTCTTATTCAAAGACATCATTTCCTTGGTTCAGTGGTTTTAGAGTCTGAGTTACACCTGAAATTTTCTACAGTGGTTTCTGGAACTATATGTTTTGAAAGATTCCTATGATAAACACAAAGAGTAGTTTGTCATCAATCATTGTCCTAAATCTGAATCTTCAGAGCTGTTTGCTGTCTGGGTTATAATGCAGGTGACATAAAGTCAAAGGTAAATAGTAGGTGGTATTAGTTCCCAATGTGGGAGGGGCAAAAGGTGACCTCCTGCTTCATTCATAACCAGGTAGATTTGGGGATTAAATGGCTTACTTGCCCCGTGAAGGCTCCTTTTAACAAATGAGCCTTAATTTCTCTGATGCTGGTGAAAGGAGCAGTATAGCCAGCTGTATAAACCTTTTTCCCTCTTCCGTGTCTCTTTCAAGGATGAGGAAGACTCCTTTGTGATGAAAGCTATCATCCATGCCATCAACGATGACAATGTCCCCGGCCTGCAGCACCTCCTGGGCTCCTTGTCCAGCTACGACGTTAACCAACCCAACAAGGTCTGACGCTGTCCTGCCGGGGGGAGTAGGGGTCAGGGGTCATGGTGACTGTGCTCCTCCAAGTCCAAGGTGGAGAGAACCCATCTACTTCTCCATCCTCCTTTCCTGTATAAACTCCATACTGTGGGGAAAATCACTTCTGCTTAGAAAGTGAATTGAATTAGAAATAAGGTCTTTTTGCATTGAGGGCCTTTCTTCACACAAGGCCTTTCTATATGCAGCTAGCATGCAGCTCTAACCATGAAATTCTATATGTATTCATCTTGCAAGTGAAAATGTCACTTTTGGTTGTGAATCTAAAAGAGGGCAGGCTACCGTGTTCTTCTGTTTCCACTCCTGTCAGGCACGGCAGGTGTGTGTCTGTGAAGACCCAGGAAGGTGTCTGGGGCAGCGGTGGTAGTTTAGGCTTTTCCTTCCCTATCAAACCTGAAAAATTGTATTTTTTTTCTCACCTTTTCCAGCATGGGACTCCTCCGTTACTTATTGCTGCTGGCTGTGGGAATATTCAAATACTACAGTTGCTCATTAAGAGAGGCTCAAGAATTGACATCCAGGATAAGGTCATAATTCTGTTTTATTGCAAAAGGAATTATTTTTTAAGTATTTCCAAATGTCTCTAATCATAGAGGTAACAGAGAAAAATACCACATATGCCCTACTTCATTTCTCAGTTTCCTGTAAAGGAAGATGAACTGATTAAGTAGTCTGGTCCCGTCTAACAGGTTATAAGGGAAAAGGCAAACATTCATCTTCCTCGAGGCTCTGTTACTCAGCGTCTGCCTTTCTTTGCATCCTGCCCAGATTGACTCCTTACTTATCACATTGACTCAGCGTTGTTAATTGATGCTACATTTGGAGAAGTTTTCATTATCCAATTAATCTCATCAGAAATGTATTTCCCCACATGTTTATTAGGGTAACAAAATGAGGATATGCTTTGAGGTGTATACCTCACTTGAAGTGTAGACACAAGTGATAACCAGCTAATTGTCATTACAATGGATCTGTCATCAGCTTCCATAGACTTTCAACAGCACTGTTAATAGCCTAGAACTGGCCCTTGACAATACAGGGAATTCTAACTGGAAGTTGAAATGAAGGTTTTAGGAAAAGAAAAAGAACTTTTTTATTTTGAGATAATTCTAGATTTTAAAAAAAAGATCTATAGAGATAATATAGAAAGCTCACTTATCCCTTTCACCCAGCTTTCTGGAATGTTCATGTCTTACATAACCTTGGTCCCTTTGTCAAACCAAAAACTGAAATGGGGTTTTATTCCTCTTGGGAGTTGCTCCTTTGGCATTTGCCATCACATAGGAAAAGAAATATAGCAACTGAGTGATGTGTGTGTTTGGATCCACCTGGGAGCATGACACTGCCTTGGTTTTTGTACAGGGTGGGTCCAATGCCATCTACTGGGCCTCTCGGCATGGCCACGTGGATACCTTGAAATTTCTCAATGAGAACAAATGCCCTCTGGACGTTAAAGACAAGGTAAGGCCACAACTCTTCTTATGGAAAGTGATAAAAGACTGCATTTGAGTGTCGGCATGCCATCTGCATCATGACCCAAAAAATAAGGATTCAGAACCACAATCTTCCTACAGAAAATTTAATTTAGAAGTTTCTTTTTGCTGGGGACTTGGTCTAACATTAAAACCTGATTTTAGCTGAAATATGCCAAGTGGTTGTTATATTATGTGAGCTGTGAACTATCTTCCCCATAACATGAAAACTCAAAAGTTCTGCTAGAAGGACAACCAGAAAGTGACCTGAGTCCTGATCCTCTTCTCACCGCGCCATATGCGTGTCTCTTTACTATCTTCTTCGTCTTTGACATGACTGACTCTGCTGACCTTGACCACTGGTACTAGAGGGGTAATGAGACAGTGCAAGTAAAGTTAAGGCTTTGGGGATAAAAATGTTATAAAAATTATCAGTTTAGGAAGATACCCTACTTTCACATACCAGGTTTCATTCAGTCCACACAATACTCCTGTGAATCAATTGCAAGGCTGGGAGTTGCATGTAGGGTTCCTACTTTCTCCTCTGTATGTATTCCACTGTGTATGTAACCCTTCTCTGCTTCTAATACTAGTAGACTGATTTGTTATGTTCAGTCAGGGCTGTCATGTACAGTTGTATGGATTGTGCACTGTACTATATCTAAGGGATAAGGGATAACATTCACATTCCATGTTCAGTTGCTCAGTCATGTTCGACCCTTTGCAACCCCATTGATTGTAGCCCATCAAGGTCCTCTGTCCATGGAATTTTCCAGGCAAGTATACTGGAATGGGTTGTCATTATAGCAGTTTTCTGTCAGGTGGCAACAAATATCTCATTCTGTTTTAGATCAGTTTATTCTGACAGTTTTATGGCAGATATAAGTCAAATATCTTAAGAACTTGCATCTATTACTAATTCACAGAATATGTTATTGTAGGGGCTAATGGTAATATTTATAAAAATCTCTGAGGATGTAAGAAATTGTATTAAACATAGACAGTGAAATCAGAAACTTGCTAATAAATAAAACCTTGTGTTTAAGTAACTTAATATTAAACAAGGAATTTTGTGTTTTGAAAAAAAATCACATAGCTAGAAGCATCAGTATATAAAGATTAGGAACATCCGTCACAGAAAAGGGAATGGATTCTCACCTGGCGGGGTGGTTAGGGTGGGTGGTATTACACACGAGAGAGGCCAGGTATGTGAGTTTAACACTAGCGACTTGGTGGACACCCCACTGCAGGGTCCCTGGCCCAGTCACCAAAGGGGCATCTGGCCTGAGAGGGGCAGGCACCGCCTCAGGGGAGGACATGGAGCCAGGCATGTGTGAGAGTGGGCCTCCAGTCCTGCATGTCCTAGTCCCTGGAGATGATTCTCAGGGGGCTCTGACCCTTTGGCTGTGTCTTTTGCAGTCTGGAGAGACAGCCCTTCATGTGGCAGCTCGCTACGGCCACGCTGACGTGGTTCAGTTACTGTGCAGCTTCGGCTCGAATCCCAACTTCCAGGACAAGGTGGGTCATGGTAGCTGATGTCCTCACTTCTTCCGACTCTGCATGGATGCACAGATAGCCAAATGATAGGCTTGAGTAGCTTGGAGGTGCATCCAAGTTAGGTTTTCTGCTTAAATTACAGAGGGCAGGGACTCAAACAAAAGCACTGCCGTTCATTCATTCATGAATCCTCTGAACAACCCTTCAATTCCCATTTTACAGATGAGGAGACTGAGGCCGAGAGACGTTCAGGAGCTTGCCTAAGATAGCACAGCTCGGTAGTGGTGGAGCCAGTGCTCAGACCCACACAGACTGGTTCCAGAGTCTGTGTTCATAACCACTACAGTGTAACAGCCTCTTATAGACAGATTTCTGTGTGTCTGATGATGTTGGTCATGAATATGTAGACCTGATGACCACTCCTTTTTGTTGAAGCGTGGTTATCTTGACCCTTTCTCTGCCAGAACAATAATCCATTGATGTGACTCATCTTTATGTGATGTTCGTGTCAGGAATCTTGAGACAGGTTTGTCAGAGGAGTTCTTGCTCAGATCTCCCTCTGTTAGTAATCGCAAATGAAGTCAACTGTTGCACTTTCACAGGAAAGATGCTGTACATCACACACGCGGGGCCTCCATTGTTCAGAAGAGCTGAGCCCAAGATGCCAGTGGGCTCTGAAAAGTCAATTGTCAGTAAAATGCTGAGAAAGCTGAGTTTGAATTAAGGAAAGGCATCAGACCCAGCCCATTACTTCATGTTCATGTTTTGCTCCAATAGCTACAAGCCCTTTCTCTCCACTGCCTTGAGTTTGCTGCCAAATGTGGTTAGGACGCTCACCACGCCTGTACTTTCTTTCATCTCGTTGCCTTCTCTTCTCTGTGCCTCTCTCCGTGGCCAGGAAGAAGAAACACCCCTTCACTCTGCTGCCTGGCATGGCTATTACTCTGTGGCCAAAGCCCTTTGTGAAGCCGGCTGCAACGTCAACATGAAGAACAGAGAAGGCGAGACCCCCCTCCTGACAGCCTCTGCCAGGGGCTACCAAGACATCGTGGAGTGTCTGGCTGAGCACGGAGCCGACCTTAATGCATCCGACAAGGTGCTTTGTGGGTGAACGTATCCCACTTGCTGAAAAGTCATCTAGTGGGGGCTCCAGGGACCACAAGACTGCTCAATTCGTTTCCCTAAAATAACTTAGATGCAACAAGTTATAATTATCCTTTCTCTTCGGTAATCTAAAGATTCTGTGATTCTCGATTCTGTTTCGTAATTAATGTTCATTTGTGAGATGCAGCAAAATTTATGAGATGATCAAATAATTCA
This sequence comes from Odocoileus virginianus, assembly GCF_023699985.2. NCBI lineage: Eukaryota > Metazoa > Chordata > Mammalia > Artiodactyla > Cervidae > Odocoileus > Odocoileus virginianus. Next base: position 30,063,281 of record NC_069704.1, on the reverse strand, counting down.
AGTCTCTATTTTATTTTTAGCTTTTTTAGCTTTGGAGCAGGTACAGTGATGATCGTGGTACCCAAGACAAATCCTCATTTAGGACTGAAATTGGCAGCACACTATCGATTTGTAGATAGACAAAGAAATAAGTGGTCTATTTACTTCCATCACCTGCTATTTTGTAGAAAGACAATAAACTATTCTTATTTGTTTGATAACAATTCTAGACAAGGTTTCCCTTCTTTAATTAAGCAAATTCAACATAATCTTTTCTTACTGTGAACTTATGCTACAGTGAAGCTGATGCCACCATCCATGGTGGTTTGGGCATACCGTGGTTCATTTAGTCACTGCCCTCTGGAGTATTCTCTTGGTCCAGAGCAGCAGTTCTCAAGTGGGCAGTGACTTAGCCCCCAGGTGACATTAGGTAGTGGCTGTAGAAGTAGTTTGGGGTCATCAGAGCCAGGATGGGACATCTAGAAGATAAAGACCAGAGGCTCTGTTGAACAGCCTGCAATTCCTAGGACAGGCCCCAAATGTTAACAGTGCTGAGGTTGAACAACCCTAGAATAGATGAGTTATAGAAATGCTTCTAAGCTCCCTCTACCCAGCTCCTAAAACTCAGCACATATCTTCACTAGGGGCTCTACAACAGGGAGAATGACTCCCAGGCTGGTGCTGTGTGGGTGCAGAGATTAAATATGTTATATTTGCTTCTCAGGGCTTCCCTGGTGGTTCAGTGGTAAAGAACCTTCCTTCCAATGCAGGTGATGTGGGTTCAGTCCCTGGGTTGGGAAGATCCCCTGGAGAAGGAAATGGCAACCCACTCCAATATTCTTGCCTGGGAAATCCCATGGACAGAGGAGCCTGGCAGGCTACAGTCCCTGCGGTCACAAAAGAGTCAGACATGACTTAGCGACTAAGCAACAACAGTTTGCTTCTCATCTATGTGATAGCCAATCACCTCGCTTTCTCAGTTTCTCAGAGTATAAAATAAAATAATAAACTCTCTACTTAGGAAGTTAGTAAAGATCACTGAGCAGATGTTTTCAAAATACTTGATAAAACAGGCCACTGGAGAACCAACAATGATTTATGTCCCATGAATTCACACACAAGAAGGAGTGTGGTGTCTTCCCACCTGAATGTAGTGGCCAAGCCTAGATTAATTAAACTGATGTTCAGCTCAGCCCGTGATTATTCAGAGTGAGACATGTGGGGCCTCACCTCAACCCCGCCACGAGTAAAGTTTCTGGTTTTTAATCCTCCTTCAGGTTTGGTCCCATTGCCAGTTAAACCTGACCCAGTGAAGCTAGAAAGGCAACCAGCCAGTCCCACATGCCCGGTCAAAAGCACTCATGGCCCTGGTGTTTGTTACAGGATGGACACATTGCTCTACATCTTGCCGTGAGACGATGTCAAATGGAGGTCATCCAGACTCTCATCAGCCAGGGCTGTTCTGTCGATTTCCAAGACAGGCATGGCAACACCCCCCTCCATGTGGCCTGTAAAGATGGCAACGTGCCGATTGTAGTGGCCCTCTGTGAAGCTAACTGCAATTTGGATCTCTCCAACAAGGTAAAGCTGCAGGGAAGATCCCCGCACAGTCCATCCATGTCTCTGTGTCTGCCTGCTTCTGGGTTTGGGCAAGTTTCTCTCTTCACTGTTCAAAGTCAGTATTGCTTTTATGGACCTGTTCTTTTTCATAGGGCTCTCCACTTTAAGTGTATTTTGCATATGACTTTTTAATAATTTCCTATAGTTTAGTAATTTAATTGTTTAATAATTATTTAATTATTAAATAAATATTATATAGGAAATTATTTAAATTAAATTATTTAAATTCCTGTAGACTATTAATTTAATAATAGTCCCAGGAAAGTATTACATTAATACTTCCTGCTGAGACTGGCTTACCATTTATGAACATTTAGAAAGAGAAAGAAGGAGGGAGGGCGGGGGAGAGAGTGTGTGTGTATATGTTCTCTTTCTGGAGAAGAATCAAAGAACATGGTATAAATAGGGGCACTGAGTCTTCAGGAAAACACCTAATGAGTTATGATATGATTGAAATCCCTGGAACCAGATTTCTCCAGCTTCCCCCATTTGGGTGTTTTATGGTCAAAAATTCATAACATCTTTCTTGTGCTAAATACATTTGGTAAGACTAAGGGTATACTATCATTTGGTGAATGACAAAGAAATAAAAATCCCCATATGTTGACTTCTAGAAATTCTAGAAATTAGCTAACACCTTCTCTTTTCCCTGAATGCCATCTAGATTTTCACTACCAAGTATGGTAGAACAGTTGGATAGTCATGTGGTTTCAGCTCTGTAACTGTATGAAAGGCAAGCACTATTCTGTTACCATTATGTTAAAAACAAAGTCCAAGTAGAATTAATTTTGTAGTTGCAGGAAATGTTGGTTTGTAAGTGGCAGACATGATACCAGCAGAATTTAATATGGTTTGTTTAAGGTAAAAGAATAACTGAAATGCCTGGAAAATTATGCTTCTACCAAAAGAAAAATATTCTTCTTGCATATTATGTGATTAATTCTAATAGAAATTGAAATAGGTAATCTTCATATTCTGGAAGTATGAAAAGGCAATAGCCTAAGTCCTAGCCATCAGCTGCTGGTTGCTTTCTTAGTTTATCCTTTTCTAATCTTGCCAAGTCAGTTATGTAAGTGGCTTAAGGAAGAAACTAAGTGTAATATAATATTAAGCAGCATCAAGAGGTTGGCTTTCCTTCTAGGAGTCTTTAAATGAATAAAAAGCAGCTTTAGGGACCTTGTGGCACTCATTTGAATGGCTTTGACTTGGCCATTGTACATGGTGACTTTGTGGGTCTTGCATCTTCAGAAGATCTGGTGTCAGCTTGTTTTTCTCTTCCATTTTTTTGTTGCTTATTTTAGGAAAGATGATGAGGTCTATAGAGGAACTTAAAAAATGTGCAGAAAAGTAAGAGAAAGGCCTTGTTTCCCCAAAAAGCATATCTGACTTTACATGGACTGACCCTGGTAACCGACAGCGTGGCCATGGCACAGTGACGGCCACGTCGCCCACGTCGCCCAGGCAGACGGTCACCCCTTTCCCGTGCCCTGCCGTTTCCTCACCTGAATTCCATTCCCCAGAGACACACACGGCCATTCAGATCCTACCCCTGTCACCAAGATGTGACAGGAGCTTGTCACGATTTCTGACAGTCATTGCCATGAAACAGGCATTTCTCTATCTGCATTCTTCTCACCTGAAAATCGGGAGACTGGCTATTTAACTCGGCTGTGTTGGGGAACATGGTAGAAGGGAGGAAATGGACTATACAGAGAGCACACCCTTAACCCTTTGTTCCCTTCTGAATTGGCTCTTCTGATCAGCAAAGGGAGAAAAAGCATGTTGACACATGCCTGGGTGTACACGCACATACACACACACACACACACACAGATGTGCACACACACCCAGGACATTTCACTATAAGAGCATCTCGTGTTATAACCACTACTGTGATAGAGACACTGGCGCTCCAAAAGCATGGGCATCTGGAGACTAAAGAAACTGGGAAAAGCTGTTCAGAGGTGATTATTTTAAATGATTGGGATTTGGACAGATGGAAAAGAGGGGGAATGCAATATTTCAATAAGACGGAGGCAGCCAGGAAGGGGAATTGAGTCCAGATGGTGAAAGACCTTGAATATAATGCTAAGGAGTTTGAGTTTTTTTCGGTCAAACATTGGAGGCCATGAAACTGTAAACTCTCCTAGTCTTTTATTCATCATATGTCTCTTCCTTGACCTTTTTCCCTTCTATAAAACAATGCATCTTGTTACCCAGGACTATCTTCCTTACACAGAAATCCAAACACTTCCTCCAGATCTTCCAAACCAACTCCTTACTTTTCACTTTAGCTCTGTGGTATTTGAAAGCTTCATATCTGCTTTCTAAATGACTCTAGGAGTTAACAGTAAACAAAAGATAAATATGCACACACACTGCAGCAATACTTATAGTAGCAAGAAATGGAACCACCTTAAGTGTCCATCCTCAGCAGGCTAACTAAATAAGTTATGATATATCTATATATTGAATATTATTCAGGTATCTGAAAGAATGTAATAGATTTCCTTATAGACATGGAAAAGTATTCAGTCTGTTGTCAGATGAATAAAGCAAGTTGACAGAATGTAAGGTAGAATATGATTATGTCTTCACTTTTAAAATTATTTCTCTCCACTTATGAATTCATAGAGAAAAGCCTGGAAGGTTTGCGTGGGGCTAGCTCTGAGTGGGGGAACTTGGGGGAACGGAAGAAAAGGACTTCATTTTTCTACTGTGTATCCTTCTATGTTGTTTGGATATTCTAAATGAGCTTGTGTTAACTTCTTAACAAAAACCTACATTTAGTTGCAGTACAAAACAGAGAGAGCCAGACTTGCTCAGTTCATAATTTCCATTGTGTAAAGTAATTTATTTTTTTCTGATTTCCCCAGAGCAAAAGAAAAACCTTAAGTTCCAGGAGTTCCCTGGTAACCTAGTGGTTGGAATTCTGGGCTTTCACCGATGCCATGGCCCAGATTCAGTCCTGGCCAAGAGCTGAGACGCCACAAGCTATGTGGTGCAAGCAAAAAAGAAAAAAAATTTGTTTAAATACCTTTGTTGTTCAGTCGCTCAGTTGTGTCCAACTCTTTGTGACCCCGTAGACTGCAGCACTCCAGGCTGCTTACGTTCTGTTTATTAAGTTATTCAACCCAAACAACCTAATATTTCAGGAGCTGATGGAACAAATGATTCACATAAATTGAAAGAAAGCTATTTTTATTTAATTCTCAGTTGACCACAGTTGTGTACTAATGGAAGGTGTGTGCTTGTTGGGCGCCTCACGACTCTTTAAACTTTGGACTCAGAGTGGACACCACCACCCCGTATCCTGTTCTGTGTGGATCTTCACAAGAGACCTGCTTTGTATCACAGCCGCCACCAACCCCATTCTGTGCATACACAATGTCACTGAAAGGAAGGCAGTCCCAGCTAATTTGAGACACTGAACTACCTGAAGCTAGTAGTTTCCCTGGTGTCTGAATCTGCTGGTTCCATCAAAAATTTAAAATATTCCTCAGCACCCCCTTGAGTATACTGCAGTGCCCCCAGATACCTTGGCACATGGTGTGGGAGCCGTAGGCAATCAAAAATGCTGGGTGTGGCCTTGGTGTTTCACTTCATTAGAGCATCTTCACTTTCTGTCCTTCCATGCCTTCTTCCCTTGCTGTATCTAAATCTGAGCCACAGTGCAAATCTTTCCGGAACTTTGGGGCCTTCAGCCCTGACTCATGCCTCCTTTCTGCCAGCACAGCAGGAGACTTAATTTAGTTATTTTATGATAAGCCTCCCACTCTTTCAGCCTTTGAAGTTTTATTTTAAAGTCACTCTGTTAGCTGAGAAATACTTGAAAACATTTTGTTTGGCTTGCCTCCCCGAGGAGATGGCAAGTTTCTGGAGAGAGGAGACCTCGCCTCCTGTCTCTTCCTGGTGGCTCCCAGATCCTTACACAGTGCTGGCCCCGTGAGATCCCTCCACACACGTCATCCTCGGCAGCAAGCGTGAGGACTCTCCCGGGTCTTTTTGTCTCCCGCAGTATGGACGGACGCCTCTGCACCTTGCCGCCAACAACGGGATTCTGGACGTGGTCCGCTACCTGTGTCTGATGGGCGCCAATGTGGAGGCGCTGACCTCGGTGAGTGGCCCTCTGGCAGGAGAAAATGACTGCAAATGTCTCAGGCCTCAAGGGCACGAGAGGAAAGGTATTGCTTGGCAACTGCACTGCAAAGCAGACAGGCTGCTATTAAGCTCCAGCTCCTCCACAGGCAGTTACGTAAACATCTGCCCACACAAAGCCAGGGTAAGATCTTGTTAATGCCTCATCCTCTTCTTTCCCCAGACCCGCACTGCCAGGAACACCTGCTGTTTCCCACTGGCCTTTTCATTTCCTGTGTTATACAACAGGCCTTCATGTTTTGTGTTAGCTTGTGTGTTTATCTTTTCTAAATGTGCCCCCTCCACTGGGGGGGACTGGAGGGGCCATGGGCTTTCAGAGAGGGAGGAGGAAGGCCCCTCGGTGTGGGGGGGAACAGGTGACAAGAGCTGTCCTCTCGTCTTTGAAAAGTCTGGCTTTGCTCTTGGGCCTGCGTGCATGCAGTCGTGTCTGATTCTCTGTGACCCCATGGACTGTGACCCGCCAGGCTCATCTGTCCGCGGGATTCTCCAGATACTAGAGTGGGTTGCCATGCCCTTCTCCAGGGGATCTTCCCAACCCCAGGGATCTAACCCACATCTCTTATGTCTCCTGCATTGGCAGGTGGGTTTTTTTACCACTAGCGTCACCTGGGAAGCCACAGCATATTTTAAAATGAGGTTTCTTTAGTTTCTCTCACTCCTGACACTCCCTATTCCAGACCTGGTACCTCCCTGCAGAAGAAACCCTTTGATCCTCATTTCAAGGATACCAGAGAGGAATAATGTGCCTGCGGATGAGATAAGGTTGCTGTTTTACAGCTGCACTGAAACATTATCTTTTGAGCTGTTTCTGGCCTGGCAGTGGGTTGAGTCTCCACTGGCTCATGTGGGAGATTCCTAAAACTCAGAAGAGCTTCGCTGACATAAATTGTTTCTTTAGAGGAGACCCCCTGGAGTTTTAAAACATGGCAGCTAACCTTGGGAAAATCAAGGATCTGAAGCTGGATACAGGGGATGGCAAACTGTGGACCACAGACCAAATTCAGCCTGCTGCCGGCTTCTGTTAATAAAGTTTTATTGGGACACTGCCATGCCTGTTGTTTACATATTGTCTGCAGCCATCTTCACTCTTCAAGGGGAGACTTGAGCGACTGCAGCAGAGACCCTACGGCCCTCAGAGCCCCAGATATCTGCTCTCAGGCCCTTTACAGAAAATGGTTGCTAACTCCTGGCCTAGGGCATTGCCTCCCTGGCTGTACAAATGTGACGAGAATGTCACTCCCTCCCCACAAGCAGGGGTTCTTTTATGCAGTGTTGAGCCCTGAGCTGGGCTCCTCTGCAGGCCCAGTGATGACCAGTGCTCTACATGGGACTGGACCTTCTTAGGGCACCTGCTCACCTATCACAAGCCCACCCACAGCCACCTATGAACCTGATGTGCCATTATCAAAGCTTCCCCAGCCATGTCTAGGCACTCAGTCTAGTTACTCCACAAGAGAGCACTTATAAACGTTTTTACGAGAAGAAATATTTTTTTTTTACAGATGTTGCCTCATAAAAAGTAAACTGCCGCCAGTGGCTCTGAAGATGCCAGCAGCTGCTCCTACCAGCCTGGCAGTGTGGGTCAGTCTTGGACTCTGCTGGGTCCTCAGGCTTCCCCGTGGCCTCTGTGAAAGTGAAATGAAAGTTGCTCAGACATGTCTGACTCTTTGAGACCCCATGGACTATAGCCTGCCACACTCCTCTGTCATGGAGTTCTCCAGGCAAGAATACTGGAGTGGGTTGCCGTTCCCTTCTCCAGGGGATCTTCCTGACACAGGAAGGAATCAAACCGGGGTCTGCTGCATTGCAGATGGACTCTTTGCCAGCTGAGCTTCCAGGGAAGCCCTCTGTGAGGCCACAGTTACCTCCCCGTGCCTTCCCCACAGCAGCTGCCCCCCAGCCTCGGGCTCCCCCTCTGGAGGCTCTCAGGTGAACCTCCACTCCCTGCCCACCCCAGCTCACTGCAGATGCTCCTTCTCGGTCCTGCGAGTCCGCTTCCTGGGGGCTCCATTGTTTATTCAATCAACAGATAACTGAGCAGGTACCGCACTCCAGACAGATGCGGGGACACAGCGGGGCTGCGATAGGCGAGCTGCCCTCCCTTGAGAAACTTCCAGTCTAGTGGGAGAGAGTCAGAACCAAGGGTCACAGTGAATATGCAGCTGCAGAGTGGGACCTGAGCCAGTTGGGAGCCAGGGTCCCCAGGAGTTTCCGGAGGTCAGGAGCACTCCTCAGAGAGAGAGGAGGACAGTCTGAGCCCAGAGGAAGGTCTGTGGGCTGGAGCACAGGGGGATGACGGGGCTGGGTGTGCCTGGCCTCCCCAGCAGGCACGGTGGAAACCACGCTTGCTCCACCAGGACCGGCGTTATCATGGAGGTGCCCCAATGCAGGCCTAGGCTGGCTCCATAGAAGGACAGCGTGCTGCCTGAGTCATTCTAAACTCTCTAATAGCCACATCTGATGAGGAAAAAGACAGGAAGTCAGTATCAGTCAGTTACTAAAAGTAATATATGAAGTAATATATTTTGCACATCATATGCCGAATATTATCATTTTGACTTGCAATCATTATTTTTGAATTACTGAGGTATGTCCGGTTCTCCGATTTAAGTCTTCAAAATCTGTCTGATTTAAGTTCTCTGATTTAAGTCTTCATCCACAGCACATCTTAGCTCCACATTTCCAGCCCCAGGAGCTGCATGGGGAGTGGAAAGTGAAAATGAAAGCGTTAAGTCGCTCAGTCGTACCTGACTGTTTGTGACCCCATGGACTGTAGCCCACCAGGCTCCTCTGTCCGTGGAATTCGGCTGCCGCACTATGGACAGCACCCTCCAGCCCGTTTTGTCAGCGAGCTTTTCTTCTCTGCTGGACCGCACAGGTCTTCCCCGCCAGCACCACCGCCCTCGACCCTACAGCGCCTCCTAGCGGCTATCTTTCCTCTCCCAGCCTGTCCTCCGCCAGGATGGCTGGAAAGTCTTCTGACTGTCTGGTTCTCTTTTTCCTTGCTTCCCACTTCTCCTCTACCCGCCACAGTCTGTCGTCGAATCCCTGAGACTCAGCAGAGGGAGTCACCTCGCTTTTTTGTTGTTATTTAGTCGCTAAGTCATGTCTGACTCTTTGTGACCCCATAGACCGTAGAGGCCAGCAGGCTCCTTTGTCCTTGGGATTTCCCAGGCAAGAATACTGGAGTGGGTTGCCATTTCCTCCTCCGGGGGATCTTCCCGACACAGGGGTCGAACCCGTGTCTCCTGCTTGGTGAGCGGATTCTTTACCACTGAGCCACCTGGGAAGCCCCTCAAAACTTCTTTGTTGTAAAATAAGACAGATTTTCTGTTTAAGAAAGGACAGGGACAAAAGAACTTGGTGAATTTGACAAACGCCTTTGTAGCCCCATTGAGATCTAGAAACAGAACTTCAGAGGCCACCCCAGAAGCCCCCAGTGGCCTGTCCCAGCCACAGTGCACCCCAACCCCCCACCCCAAGTGTAAGCCCCACTCTGTAGTTCTCTAAGCATTTCCTTCCTTGCCTTTCTTTGATGTCTTTCTCACCTACGAGCCAGCAGTCACATCTAGTTATCTCTTCAGGACGTGGTGCTTCCTTGACATCCACCCCTGCCTTGGATGAGAAAATCCTACTTGCCCTTCTTCCCCTCCCACCTGTGCTGCCCTCCTCCAGCTCTAGGTCTTCTTGCTGCTGTTCCACCCAACCTGGCCAGCTACCCTCCCACTCTCTGCCCCCTGCTCCTTTCAGAAGTCCCATGGCTGCAGCTGCACCTGGGAACTCAGACCTGCATCCGGTATCTCCAGCCCTGTTTGACCCCTGAGCACTAGGACCAAGCCTTGCTATTTCTGCTGTCTCAGGGCCTTTGCACTTGCTGTTTTGTTGTTATTGTTATTGTTTTTGTTTTCCTTTTGCAAAACTTCCTTGGGTATCCAAATGGCTTGCTCTCTCACCTCCTTCAGGTTTTGACTCAAATGTCACCTTCTTAATGATGTCAGCCTCCTAGACCACTGTGCATGACGAGGAAGGCAGAAAGTGCTGGGCTCACTTGTGGGCCAGCTTCAGAGCTGGCACCTTGCTTAGCATGAGACTGGGATGAGGAGATCTAGCTCCTACCCCTTTCCTTCTTGGACGGAAAGATGGGGAGGGGGACGCTGGGGACACTCTCAGCTCTTTTTTTGTTAATGACTGCCGCTTCCTTTTTCTGCTCTTGGTGCTTCATTTATTTGTTTTTCTCTAATCTGCTCAAGAACCATTGCCGTAGAGTGTCATTTCTCATCTCATGGATGAAGAAACCCAGGCTCTAGGAGGCCAAGTGACTGACCACAGAGTCTGGGGGGGGCGGAATCTGAATTAAACCTGGTGCTTCTCACTCTAGAGTTCAGCCTCTTTCCAAACACTGGCAAAGAGTTCTTTTGGAAGCTGAACAGTGTCCTTCAGAGCAATACTTTTTGCAAACTGTAAAGTACCATGCAAACATAAGGAAGTATTGGTGGAGTTTTCCTGTCATTTGAGAGACTTGACTGCAGATAGTAACTTTGCCAGTGAACAAACATCCTGTGTCTGTGTGCTATGCAGGTCGAAGGCCTTTGAGAGAAATCTATGGTCAGTCACACCAGAAGACAGAAGATTTTAGGTTGGGGCTCAGGTTTCTTCCAACTGAGGCAATGGTTCCAAAGCCTATTGGAACCATTGCCTTAGTTAGAAGCCATTCTGCTGGCTGCACAATAGAATCACCTGGGAGGGCTTAGAACCCTGATGTCCAGGTCACACCTCAGAAAGGTAGAAGCTGAGTATGCGGGTAGGAACCAGGCAGCAGAAGTTCTTAAAGACCCCAGTGATTCCAGGGTGCCATGAGGTTTGAGAAGTAAGGCCTGTCCTTATCATGTCAGTATGGACCTAGACAGTTTGGTATGACCCCCTTGTTTGGATGCAGTGTCTGAAAACTTACCTCATTCACCCCAAAGCAAACTAGAAGCTTTTATCTGCCCACGGGGGCCACTGCAGGACTTGACAGTGGGGAGTGGGCAGAGAGAGGTGGGCAACAGGAGTGTAGAGCATGCCTCTTGGGAGCACCCACCAGAGCTCCGACCACAGCCTATGACCATACTTCTCAGCTGGGCAGTTTCACTGCTCAGGAAACATTTGGCAATGTCCAGAGACACTGACTTCCCTTGTGGCTCAGATGGTAAAGGGCTTCCCTTGTAACTCAAACGGTAAAGAATCCACCTGCAAAGTGGGAGACCTGGGTTTGATCCCTGGGTTGGGAAGATCCACTGGAGGAGGGCATGGCAACCCATTCCATTATTTTTGCCTGGAGAATCCCCATGGACAGAGGAGCCTAGTGGGCTACAGTCCATGGGGTCACAAAGAGTCAGACATGACTGAGCGACTAAGCACAGAACAGAGACGCTGGGTTGGCACAGCTGGTGCAAGGGAAATCTGCTGGTGTCTAGTGGTGGAGGCCAGGGTACTGCTTAACATCTCACAGTGTACGGGACAGCCTCCCACGGCAGGGAATCGTCCTGGCCAGAATGTCAGCAGTGCCAAGGCTGAGATGATGTGCTGGTTGGGATTGTGACCTGGGCTGCGAGATTGGCAGGTGTGCCGTCAGGCAGATCCGGGCATCCCCCCGCTTCCTCGGGAATGGTGCTTGAACTGTCCCTAGTAAACACTGACAGATGGGCCAAAGACTGCTTAGTCTTCTCATTTAAGAAATATTGCTTTTATCTCTTTGGAAATTGCTTCTCACCTTTTCTACTCTTAAATTTGTAATGATTCCTAAGCTGCAGTAGAGCAGTCCCTCAGTCTCCGATCCCTGCTCTGTGGTGGGTGAACAGCCAGCATTCCCACCGCCCGGGAGCTCTTCGGAGGTTACTACGCCCAACGCTCTGACACTATGAGGAGGCGCTCGGAAAACGTTAGCCGTCATCGTGCATGTTCACAGCCTGGAAACAAATTTGTTCAGTATGAAACTGCAGCCCTGTGAAAATTCCCCAATTAAAATGCAAACGCTGAATTGCTGTGGACCCTTATTTCCCCCCTTTTATGTCTCACTGAAGATCTTCAGATCCAAATTGTCTGTAAAACTCAGCTTTTTCTTTGAAATGCACAGTAATTAACCAGTAACTAGCTTGATAGGAGTGCTGAGGTTTGTCCCTGGAAGGATTCTAAGACATTAGCTTCCACTAACTAGAATTTGGCAGCTAATGACAGTCTTTATCGTTGGCCTAATTGGAGGGAGGTTCAGGATGCAGAGTAATCTGCCTGCTAATGAGGTTCCTGGCTTGATTAAAGCCTGTGGACCTGAGACATCTTGCCTTTGGACCTCAAGCACCAATGCATGTTTTTTCCTACTTTTCTCATCTTCCTTGTCTGGACAGTCAGTGAAATAAGGATTCCACAGAAAAGGGAATAATTCAGGACAGGGTCTTTTGTCCACCTTATTTGCTTCTGATGCCTGTTACACTGTTTCTGTCTCAGAAGGTGATGTTGGTGTGTGGAACACACAGTTCTCTGCAGTGAAGGAAAAAACTAATCATTTATCTCCAACAGGATGGAAAGACAGCAGAAGATCTTGCGAAATCGGAACAGCATGAACATGTAGCTGGTCTCCTCACAAGACTCCGAAAGGTGAGAAATTTTGTGCTCTGAAATGCTCTGTGCTTTTTATGTGAAGAATGCTGTCTTGTCCCTTATGATCGCTGAAAATGAACACTCTGTTAGACACACAGGTGGTACCGAAAGGCACCTGTCCTGGGCTGTGGTTTGCTTATCAATTTGCATAAACGTGTCAGCTCCCTCTCTGGTTTCTTCTTCTGTGTTAGGACTTGGAAATCACTGGCCTCTTTTTGTGATGTCTGTGTCCAATTTTCCTCCTCTCACCCTGTCTATAATACCTGCCCCCTGTGAAGTAGAAGGGAAATGAAAAAGCCGACCCTGCTTCTTTCTTTCTTAATGTTTCGAGCTCCAAAATATCACATATGCTCCAGCTTATCCAACATCATGGCTTAAGGTTTAAGAAGACATGACAAAAATAAATAAATGCAGGTATGCCATTTCAGCCCACATCACAACAGTGTGTACTGAGAGACTTCAAAATAGTCACACCCTTTAAGTTAGGGATTCTCTGTCTGTGACTCTATCCTAGAGAAATGAAAGAAAGGCATTTAAAAAAAAGTTGTATGCACGAAGATGTCCATTGTAGCATTATTTATAAAAATTGACAATAAAAATTGTAAATGTTGGATGACCAAAAATAATGTCTGATAAACTGTCATACAGCTATAAAATAGAATGGATTTTGGCCTTTAAAATGTTCTTGAAGAGGTTTTAGTAACAGGAATTTAATGTTTAGGATGTTCCTAGGCTGCAAAGCAGAAGATGAATTATGTGCACATTATAATTCCAGCTATGTTTGTTAAAATACATAGAAAGAAAATGTTAACAGTGGTGTCTTTGGGTTTTGCTTTCTTAATTAACAGTCTCTTCTTTAAACATAACTTTTTCCCAAACTTCCTATAATAATCACGTAATAATTTTTTTAAAAAGGAAAAATGTTATAGAAATTTTAAAAATTACTCAGTTAATTTAAGTGTTCATGAAACAGTATTATTATTTAAAATAAGCTCAGGGTATCCTACAAAGATCCTGCCATATAAATTGAAAAGTGCCTGGGGGAGGGATAAAAATGTCTTAACTTTCACAGCTACTAAAAGTTTGAATTGTCATAGTGGTCCCCTGGTCCTGATTACAGGGGAAGGGCAAGGGGACACACGCAGAGGTTGCAATGATTTCAGTGCTTGGAGTTGGCCGGGAAGATAATGGACTTTCACACCTTTGTGCTTTGGAGTCTGTGAGCTGATCAACACAGATCCTCCAGGCCACTGCTGGGATTCAGTCTCCCCTTTGATCTAGAATTTCTGGAAAGAGACCTGCCTTATTCACACGTTCTTAGAGGAAAAACTTAAATTAACTCTGGACTTCATGTTCTCCCACTCTGTACCACCACAGACTATCTCACTGTGAGGGAGAATTTGAACTAGAAAAGCAAGGGAAAACTTTGTTTACAAGCAAAACAAGAGGCAAGGGGTTGGGGGGGCGTAGGGTTGCAGGAACCTATGAGTCTGTCAGCAAATCAACAATGAACTTTCGCATAAAATCTCCTAATCTTAAAATTCACTTTATTTGAAGTGATATTCAGCCAAATGAAACACAACTTTTGGCCAGATTGACTCAGAGGCCACCAGTTGCAACCTCTGACTTTTGGTGGATTTTATTTTAGGGACCCCCGCATTTGAGTATAGAATTCTGTTTATAGACAGATTATCACACTTTAAGGGATTTTTTTTTTAATGTAAACAGTATCTTTTGCTTGTTTTTTAATATTTATCTATTTGGCTGCACCGGGTTTTAGTTGCAGCGTGTGGGATCCAGTTCCCTGACCAGATATCAAACCCGGACCCCCTGCATTGGGAGCACAGAGTCTTAGCCAGTGGACCACCAGGGAAGTCCCATAATAAGGGCAGTTTTAAATTGATTCCCCGTTATAATATTCATTCATCGTGGAAAGAAACCAAAGCAAATCTGGCCTTTCCACAGTTTGGGTGAGTACACATTTTTACAGTTAATACCTCTAGTATGGTCCACTATGAGGAAGAAACACTTTATTAGGCTCAATACCTTAGCAGGTATATAAACATGCTGAGTCAGGTATTCTGAGGTTCCCCGAATTCCACAAAGCAGGATTTTGACCTGCCTGCCTCCCCTGGTGCCATCGTCCTGCTCTGAGCCCAGTGTCGTCCTTGCGGGTATTTTGTGGGCTCGGCTGGTGCACGGGCAACCCCTCTCACAAGCGTAGCACTCTGGACAGTACTGTTGCCTCTTACTTTCTTGGCTTGGAGTGCGGTTCATCATCTCAGAAACGCCTGTTACATAGCAGTTCTCCAGGGAAAGGAGCAGCCTGTTCATCTTAAAGCAGAGATCAGCTGCAAGCCATGATCTTCCATGGTTTAATGGTCACCCCAGGAAACACCCTCTTCTGGCCAAGGGACAAGGCTCTTCCTTGGACTGTGCTGTATTTTAGTGCCCATCTACCCCTTAGGAAGATACTTTTATTTAAAAACGTTACTATGCTAGATACAAGCCCAGATGTCCATTACAGCAGGTCAGAAACCACAGACAAATGCCATTAAAAAAGACAGGAAGGACAGCACTCTACAAGATAGCCACTGTTGGGTGGATTGGATGGGTGGGGCTCAAAGCACTTCTTCCCGTTATCTGATTCCTGTATTTCTTACTGTGCTTCAGCTACTTTTATCATTAGGAATATAAATAGTAAGTGACACCACATGCAGTTCAGGGAAGGGTGGAGGTCTCCAGACTGGAATTTTGAATTCGGTGTGGCATGGGTTCTTATACGGTCACAGTTTGGGGCTTTCCTTTTTTTTTTTTTTCCTTCCATTAATTTGTACTTTTGCTTTTTGATGTCTAGATTTTCTCAAGAGGGGTGGAGAAGGAATATTACAGGGTTTAGTCTTTTACCATTATCCTATGATTTTTGTAAGGAGATAAAGAAAGTCATTGCAATGCCTGTGAAACATCGTACATCATCCCTCTTGGAGCCCAGAATCTACTGGGAGATTCCCCTCTTGTCTTTGTCTTCAGAGGAAAAATATAGGGTAAAGGCTGAGAGCACAGACTCAGGAGTCCCCGCTCTGCCACACCTTCATGCTGGGTGAACTAGCAATCTGCTTATCAGGCTGGGCCTCAGTTTCCCTGTTTGTTAAATGGGGAGTACAGTGTTACTCACGGGATGGTGGTGAGGGCCAGGCGGGTGGTGTAAATGATGTCCTTAGAGCAGTGCCTGCACGCCGTGAGCACCGTGTGTTTGCCACAGTCGGCATCCTAGCTCGCATCCTGCAGACCACCCTCCAGGTCCAGGGGAACCATGGAGGTTTCCGTGGGGGCCCCCTCTTGTGACCCAGCCCCCAGGAGCAGATGTTGGGGTGTCAGCAATGGCAGCCGTGGCAGGGTACGTTTGAGAGTCGTTTTTAGTAACAGCCACCGTCGATGTTCAGTGTGTGTGACAGCACTGTAATTTTACATCCCTGAGATGCGGATGTTCCTGCAGGAAACCCGGTCTCCACGAGGTTAAGCAACATGCTAATTACAGAGCAGAGACCCAGACCAAAACAGAAGTGCCTGCTTCCAAGGCTTGATCAGGGGCTCAGGACTCCTTCAGAGTCAATTCTTCAACAGCCCAAGATGGTCCTTCCCTCCAGTGGGGTCACCCACTTGGTGGCAGACACAGGTCACTTCCCTAGAGGTAATGCAGAGCCCTGGGCCCTTCAGCGGTGCCTCCCCAGCTTCATGTTCGACAAGATCCATATAATCATTTGCTTTAGTCATGCCTTCAAACGACTCTAGACCTCAGCTTTCCCATTAGCCAGAAAGGGAGGAGTTGACTGCCAAACATTTCTGACCATCCTCTATCTTTAAAAAAAAAAAAGTAAATCCCAAAATAAATAACTGCTTGGGATTTCGGGACACCCAGTACTGGAACTTGGTTCTTGAAAATGATCATGATGTCCCAATGTGTCCCTGGAGAGTGCATCACAGAGGACTCGTGGGCGGTTGCCTCAAGGAGCAGGCTCTACCTGCAGAGAAAGCCAAGAAAGGCGATTTGTTTGCAATCGTAACCTGGATCATCTGCAGCAAGAGACTGCCCACCACCCTGTACAGAGGGTGAGGGGAACGAAAGAAGATAATTTACACTGAGGGGCATTTTATCACCATTTCTTTCAGTGTCATTTTCTGTTCCAGGTTGTAGTGTTTCTTACCAGGATGCTGTCAGAATTTGGGGGTGGGTGGACCTTCCTGTCCTTGCAGGATGCAAGGACCCCCAAGGATCTAATGTCAAGCATCCCCTCCCACATTCATTGTGGAAACCAAAAAACTGCCTCTGTACCTTTCCTGACACCCCCAGGGTTGGTGCCACCCTCTGCCCACCCACCCCACACGCACCCTAAGCGCAGTCACTGGGTGAAGTCTGTGTCTGGGACAGCAGTGGGGGTTGGCCGTAAGTTGCCTTGCTCTGCCATTTGGTTTCTCAGGGCCAAATTAGCAACAGAAATGCTACAGAGAGGTGTTTTCACCTCTCACCAGTTGTCAAGCCTAGGAACGTGTTCTTAAACATCTGTTAAGGGTAAGCCATGGAGCTGGCTCTTCTGAAAACAGAACCAAAGTCATCTTGTTGAGCTGCATGGGGCAGCGGAGGGTGGGCTGGAGGAGAGTGAGGGGAGATGACATCCCTAACGCAGGGGGCTGACCATGGGAGGTGAGACCTGCGGCCAGTGCGTCTGCATCCGGGCAGGTAGGGGAGATGGGAGCCGAGCTGGGGCTTGTGAGGGAAGGAAGAACACAGCACATCTTCCTCTCTGACCCAGTTCAACAGGAGATGATGGGGTGGTGGCATGCAGGAGCCCCTGGTAATGTCTGGGAGAGCCCACCATACACGTCTCTCCCCAACTGCATGTTCAGTGCCATCACATTCGGGGCTGAAATCAGCTGTGGTAGTGGTATTTACACCACAGGAATCAGCAAACACTGGTCAGGCTTCACCTTTTGCCCGAAACCCCAGCCCACTCCCCCCGCCATCCCCTGCACTGAGCTGGTCTCCCAGCACACCATTGCTTTAGGGGTCTCTGGAGGCCCCCTTAGCTCCTCCATGCATGGTAGGTATCACTTTCTTATAAGACGCTGCACCCTCTACTGTCCTCTGTTCACCCCCACTGCTAAACAAAGCCCCCTTCAGCCCTCCAAACCTGCTCAAGAGCTCTGTGGTTACTTAGCCAAACCAGTTCTCCTCCTAGAAAAAGGGGAGCTTGTTATAACAGGCGGGGAGGGGGGTTCCACTCGGGTTTTGTACTGGCATCCATTTTTGCTATCATATCAAGGTCTATTCTTTCCTGATTTTAAAACACTAGTTTTAAGGGGTTTGAGGAGTCAGCTTATTTTTATTTTGTTTGATTGTCCTTCTAATCAGCTTTTCTGCAAACTGATATTAAAAATAGTTGCTTTTCCTAAGTCTGAGACTAGATGGTGAAGAAAGATGCCCAGGAATAGTTTGAAAAAATAGGACAAAGTTGGGAGCTTGCCCAAAATTTAGAATTCATCACAAGTAAACTGCATTTGCATAATTAAGAGTTGCTGCTCCCATCCTGTGGGTCTAATTGCATCCTGCCACGTGCAGAGAGCCACGTCACCACTCCATTCTCTTATGTATCTTTCCCAGACAGGAGATGGCTCTCGATCTCCCATCAATCTGCTGTTTAGTCACTTTTGCCAATGAGAAAGTGAAAGCTGAATTGCCAGGGGGTAGAAGGTGCTGGAAGAAAGGAAACTAGGAACCGGTGTCGACTAAAAAATATAGTCAGAATGCGAAAGTAGAGTTATTTTATTTGGTGGGAATGTTTAGGACTCTGAGCCAAGGAGACAGCATCTCAGTAGCTCTGAGAAAACTGCTCCAAAGAGGCAGGAGGGGAAGTCAGGCTGTATACAGTTTTGTAACAAAGGGAGCAGGCATTTTGAACACCTAACATTGGGTATCAAGTTAAGGAATTTAGCATCATATGTATGGGGAGATGCAAGCTTCTGGGCTCACTGAATTCATTCCTTTCAAAGGCAGCTGAGCTTTCTAGGGCCAATCCTGTTTCCTTGTTCACCTTGCTTCTTGCATTCCCCTAGCTCCTCAGCAATCACCCTTGGGGGTGGCAGCATCTGCACTTTTGGGAGCTCTCATTCACATTTGGAGGCCAGAAATCGCTGGTGGCTGTGACATTTCTGGTTTATTAATATGGCAGGAGATATTTTAATTTCACACCAGGGTTCACCAGGGCTTCAAAAGGCAATACAGTTACCAAAGAATACTCCTTTAAAAGATAATCACAGTATCTACCATAGGTCAAGAACTATGAGAGACCAAGGGAAGGAAAGAGGCAAGACCAGTCAATAAACAAATAAGAAAATGTGAGATAGGTCAGGGGGTGGCAAACAATAACCATAGAGCCAAAACCGGCCCCTCACCTGCTTTTGTAAATAAAGTTTTATTGGAACAGAGCTACACCCCTCTATTTTCTCCTGTCTATGGCTGGTTTCTAGATGCATACATGGCAGTCACAACAGAGACCCCCAGGTTCTTTACAGGAACTGGCCAGAGGAGAAGGCGGAGGGAGCAGTGAGTGAAACAGGTCTGAGAAAAGTAAAGAGTTAGAAATAGCTCTAAAAGGAGGGAGCGACTGGGGCAGCAGCAGAGTTCGAGTGTGATTGTTGGGGCAGAGGACGGTGCCGGAGGTGAGCAGAAAGACAGGCCTGGCTTGGAAAGATGATCGGGTACTGGCCCAAGTGTGTTAAGTAAATTGTTCAATCGCTCAGTCGTGTCCTATTCTTTGCGACCCCGTGGACTGCAGCACGCCAGGCTTCCCTGTCCTTCACCAGCGCCCAGAGTTTGCTCACACTCATGTCCATCGAGTCGGTGATGCCACACAACCGTCTCGTCCTCTGTCGGCCCCTTCTCCTCCTGCCTCGGGATTTCCCTCCGACTGCTCAGACCCAGAAGCCAGAGAGAAGGTGGTCTTGGCAGCCAGGCGAGATGGGACGGCTGCTTGGACTGGTGCTGTTCAGGCTGTTACTTTGTGAGCTCGGGGCAGGAATACAAATGAGAGCCCGCTTTCCTGTGTAAATATTTGAAGTATGTGGTTAAAGCTAACGGGGACGTTCTGGCCTCCCACTTTCACAAATGCCCCTCTGTGAGCACCTGGGAGCCTGAGTTCTGGTTTCAGGGTCTGGTTCCTCAGGGTCCCCGCTGCTTCCCCTCCCACCTTCCCAGCCTGCACGCGAGGCCTTGCTGCGTCCCAGCCACACCCACCAGCCTGGGGGGTCAAGGGGGCCGGGACACACGAGAATATTTTGAGGTGTGAGTCAAGACTTAGCGAACCCAGAAGTCCTGACCCTCCTCTCCTCTGGGCAGCGTCCCTGCTCACGCTACCCTGGCCCGGCCAGTGAGGGCCTGACCAGACTGGGCACTGGGGCATCTTGGAGCTTCTGTTAAATACAGACCACACTCCGCCTCCAAAGAAATCCACATTCTTCCACCTTCTCGAGCTAACCAGGAGCACACTCTATACCTCTTGTTGCTCCCTCTCTGCATCAAAACCAGAGTGTGCATTGGAGGGCACACACACTTAGGCTGCTGGAAGCTGCCTTCTTGGGGACAGATGCTAATCTGAGCACGCCACTCGTCCCTGCTGCGGCATCTAATGGTGAAAAGTGGAAGTGCACCACCCAACAGCAGGAGAGAGACGGCAGAAACTTCTTGTTGCAGAGTTGTTAAGTCACTCAGTGTCTTTGTGACCCTTTGTGACCCCATGGACTGCAGCACACCAGGCTTCCCTATCCTTCACTGTGTCCTGGAGTTTCCTCAAACTCATGTCCATTGAGTTGATGGTGCCATCCAACCATCTCATCCTCTGTCACCCCCTTCTCCTCCTGCCTTCAATCTTTCCCAATATCAGGGTCTTTTCTAATGAGTTGGCTCTTCGCATCAGGTGGCCAAATTACTGAAGCTTCAGTATCAGTCCTTCCAATGAATATTCAGGGTTGATTTCCTTTAGGACTGACTGGTTTGATCTCCTTGCTGTCCAAGGGACTCTTAAGAGTCCTCTCCAGTACCACACCTCTGTCACAGAAGGCTGTCTCAAATTCTGTGTTCAGATTCTTCGCGGTTCTTAGTGAGCACCAGCAGGGAGGGGCCCTCCTCAAGGATGAGGTTAGATTTCCTTTGACTGAAGACTCTAGTATATTCTGCTTGTCCTAGACTTTAAGCAGTTTCCCAGGCCATCTCCCAAAGGGCAAAGTAAAAGGTGAGAGTCCCTCCCAGTCTAGGCCAGCAGCTCCTGACTGCAGGGGAAGGGAGGGCAGGGAGATGTGTGAAGGCCTTTGGCAGAGAGCAGGAATGTGGGATGGCTTGCAACCCCTAGACCTGTTTCTTCGGCCCTCGAAATATTTTTCTCACCTGCCTGCCATTCATCTCCACTTGAAAGGTGAGAATGTGTGTGTGTTTGTGTGATCATCCCAGAATCAAGGACACTGTAAAAGCTGAGCTGTCAGTCCCATGAAGCAGTATTTTCTTGGACAAAACAAGATTTCTTGAGGATTGTTATATTTGGGAAACAGCATGAGAGCTAGTGATGGGTTCTGACATGAACGCAGTCCCTGCAGAAAAAGGTTCAATCTGTATTTCTGATTAAAAAAAAAAAAAGACGCTCCCCTGGAGCTCCCCAAGGGCATGGAGCCTGTTAACACAGGCCAGCAGTCCAACTCATTTGCTTAGGAAAAATGAGGTGCCCGAGTGTACCCTTTGTCCGTGCAAATCCAGAGTGGGGAGGCAGGGTGCACGCTCATCCTACTGACCCTTTTCATAGCAATGACTTATAAGCCTTACTTTAAATCAGGACTCTGCACTAAGTGGGAAGTGTTTTCTTAGTGGAACAAACTGGAAATGACCCTTGTTGGCTATTCATAGTCCTTGTTGGATATTCATATTCATATTCATATCATATTCATAATAACTGAAGCACAACCCAGCTTTGAGTATCTGTTCTCAACTTTGTAAATCCTTGTTTACTCCACCTTGCTCACCACTCCCCTTCTAGAAACCCATCACCTCCCTTTCAGGGACAGCAGTGATAGAAAGGAAACCTAGTTCTGTCTTCTCCTTGGTCAAGAAAGGGCCTTGACCTCTCTGAGCCTTGGTTTCCACATCTGAAAGGTAGAACGACCACATTAATCACAAAGGTTTCTTTGCAGTTTAATGAGGAATGTGAGTAAAAGCCCAGCATAAGCTGAAAGATACAAACCTGAAAGTTACTGCTGCAGACAGGAACTGCATCTGTCACAACTCCTAGGCGTGTTCATGAAAGAATACTTCAGGACCCTTGTTGAAAACAGTAGGATTGACTATTTGGGGGTATTGCAGTGGGTGTGGAGCAGAGGAAAGAGATCAGCTCAACCCCAACTTCAACAAGGACAAGCGGGGATTTACAACCAAGGAATTGGGTGGGGTTCATGGATGGAAAATCACTAAGGCAAAACCCAAAGGCTAAGGGGTTTCTTGCTAGACCCATGCCTTGGATTCTTTCATGAGATGGTCAGCCAGCTGAGGCCACAAGAGGAGAGGGAAGGGAGGCTTGGGGGAAATGCAGTTGTTTATATCATTGGTCCCAGAGAGACAGGGATTAGGGTTGGGTCATGGAGCTCAGACTCAGTTAAGCAGGGGGAAGCAGAGAGCCGCTGGGGCAAGTGCTTTCCTGGGGTCAGGGTGGGTACACAGGAAAGGTGCAGGGCGTGTCACTGGGGTCACAGTGGGAGGGTAGGAAGGGGAACCTGTGGCTGAGCCCACTTACACACGGGTGCACCTGGGCTGGCGCTCACATGTTTTGTTTGTGGGGACATTGAAGCTGCAGAAACATAGAAAGCTTTAAAGATTATAATACTCATCAGGATTCTTGCTGAAGGCAGGGCAGGTGCTCAGATATCAATGTTGGGCATCATGAGTTTGCTCAGATATCAAGGGTAGGAGAATTCCTCGACTAACCAGGCTGACACAGCCCACCGTCACCAGTCCCTCTTCCCTCTTTCCTCCATTTCTGGGGCTGACTTGGGAAGCAGGCAGACAGACCACCAGCCACTGCTAGCCCACCACTGCCCTGAGTGGAACTGGAAGGAGCGAGGAGGGCTCTCAACCCAGGCAGCACTGAGCAAGGCCGGGACACACCCTCTCGCAGTGGTGGGGGACAAGCCCACGTTGGTTCAGAGCAGCTGCTGGAAGCAACGGGGTAACACCTGTGTCCAACGGTTACCGCAATCTGCTCAGACTTGGGCTCAGACCTGCGGGACTCATGCAGGGGGAACAGAGGTGCCCTCACTCTTTCACACAAGACAGATGTGTTGGCCCAGCCTCACAGTGTCAGGATCAGGGGACACGGAACAGAATAGAGCAATGCTATGGGTAATGCCCCCAGATTCAATAATGGGACTAAAGCCAGAAGCAGGTTCTCTGCCTTTGCCCCATCTCAGGAGAAGCACATACTAGCTTCACACAAAGAATCTGTCCATGTTAGTTAGCCATGTGTCATGGACTAGGTGGAGAACCTCTTTATTTATTTGTGAGATACTCCTAAAGGAGGGAGCTGCTCACAATTCAGACACTCACTGTGCAGTGGGTGATGCTAGTGGTAAAGAACCCCTCTGCCAATGCAGGAGACATAAGACACGTGGGTTCGATCCTGGGTTGGGAAGATCCCCTGGAGGAGGGCACGGCAACCCACTCCAGTGTTCTTGCCTGGAGAATCCCATGGACAGAGGAGCCTGGCGGCCACAGTTCATAGGGTCGCAAAGAGTTGACACAACTGAAGCAACTTAGCATGCAGCACACACTACTTGAAGATAGAAGGGCTAGTTTGAAGATGAAATTATAATGAAAGGTGGTAAATTGGCTTCAGGGTTCATAGGCTTATCTGCCACAGTAAATGGCATCAGGGAGAAGCCAGTGCCCCATTTCTTCTTGCCTGATCAGCAGCACCCCAAAGAGTAACTGCCTCAGAACTTTTCAACTCCTGTGCTGACTTGGGTCATAATTCAGGGGAAGGGCTGGCAAGATACTCCAGCCCTTTCCACCCAATGCAGAGTTTTGTCTCAGTACCTGCTGAGATTTGAGGTTAAAAGAAGAAACCCAATAAGGACAACCTCAAGTTCTACAGATCACTGTCCAAACTGTGGT
This sequence comes from Odocoileus virginianus, assembly GCF_023699985.2. Taxonomy (NCBI): domain Eukaryota; kingdom Metazoa; phylum Chordata; class Mammalia; order Artiodactyla; family Cervidae; genus Odocoileus; species Odocoileus virginianus. The sequence continues at coordinate 30,039,685 of NC_069704.1, read as the reverse complement.
TTCCAACCCTAGGAGAACCAATACTTTGTAACAGCGGTCCCCAACCTTTTGGATAGGGGAGTGGTTCGGGCAGTAATTCAAACCCTGGGGAGCGGCGGATGAAGCTTTGCTGCTCACCTCCTGCTGCGCTTCCTGGGTCCTAACAGACCAAGGACTGGCGGGGGGTTGGGGACCCCTGCTTTATAATGTACATATTGTGATGCCGCCGTTACTGTCCTGAAATAAAACTCAAAGATAACAGTATACCTACTGAGGTAATTTTAAAAGATCAACAGAATGGCCTAACTGTAATAGAACAAAGACATCAAAGTAATATACATGTGGTATCATAGAATGTGTTTCAGTCTATAAGTGCAGAGCACAGGCGATGAGGAGGCGTTGTTAACTTGACAGACGCTTGGGCCCATCCACAGAATCACCGGATGTAACACTACAGATGCCGTGGATGTTGGAGGGACAGCAACTCGAAACAGCAGCAACAGGCTGACATTTTAGAAGTGGGGATCAGAGCTTCTGAAAGATTAAGCGGAAAAGGATGTGTGTATAATTCCACCAACGTATACAATAGTTGCACTCTTGAGAAAGTCAGTATGTATTAAACCATACCTTCTCAAAACCCTCTGGGTCATATTAAAATGCAGTTAAGTCCTAAGTTCAGATGATCACAAACAAGTTCTTTCTCTTAGATAAATGCTCAGCAGACACTCAGAAGTCAAGCAGACTCGGGAGAACTCGTCCCACTCAGAACACTATTTGTACATGTCAGGAGCCCAGCACCACCCTACCCACCGCCCCCCCGAGCATCCCCCAGCGCTGAGAACTCAAACTGCCACCAGCCATCTTCAAAATGCCAGCTCCTGGGTGGTGTTCCCCTTGTCCAGAAAGATGGCTTGGAGTTTACCAGGAGGAAATGGGGGAGGGAAGGCGGGGGAGTTGTGAGTTTGTTACTAAGGCATGAGCATGCCCTAGGGCTCCCACCCTTGGTTGTTGGTGGGAAATGTAATAACAGCTCAGGCGGAGGAGATGAGCACTAAATCAGCACCTCCTAGGATTTAGGTCTGGAAGCAGGGGCCCAGCCAGGCCTGAGATCGCGCTGGAAGGACAAGGCAGAGCCTGAGCTCTGAGGCTTTCCTGCATGGGTCACGCTGAGTACCTCATTTATGCAGCACCTCTTTATTGTCCTACATGAGCCAGGTGCTGGGGATACCGTCCTGCCCTCAAGCTGGCCTCTGTTTTAGAGGGGAAGGGTATCACATGATTACCCTCCAGTCCAGTGGGGTCACGATGGAGAACCACATGTGGGCTGGAGCCTGCCGTCGAGGAAACTTCCGGGAGAGATCACAGCAAGACAGGTCTCCTAGGATGCAAGGAGTTAACAGGCTAAAGCCTAGGGCGCCATCGTGGGTAGGGGAGAAGGACTCGTCCTCAGGCTGCAAGGAAGAGGCTGTTATTACAGAGCTGGGAGCTGAGAGCCAAGAGGATGCGTGAGGCCAGGATGGAGCGAGGGTGGCATGACCAGTGTTCCGCCATGTAGCCCTTGAGGTGGGTTCTCCGGCTGCACAGAGCTCCTCGCCAGCACCATCCCTTCAAAAGCACCCGTGCTATATTTGATAGCACATTGTTCGTGTGTCTGTCTCTCCTCAAAGCTGTGGATCTGGGGCTGGTGTAGACGTTCCTGTTCTAGCACACAGGAGGTCCTCCACAAATGTTTATTGATGAATCTGTGCATCATCCAGGGCTGGGGAGACTTCTGCTTCTCCCTGTAGGGCTGAGAAAGAAGACAGCAGAAATGTTATCATGTCCTGCAGGCCCTTCCCCAACATTTAACTTTGTACCTTGTGACGCCCTTCATCTTGTACCTTCGGGATGTCGTCGAGGAGCAGGACTCTTCCACACAGAAGGGGCAGGTGCCCTGGCCGGTCTAACAAGGCCAGTCTAGACTGCTTCCCAGGAATTGTTCTCCCCAGTTCATTGTGTATCGAAGAGCAATAGAAGTGGGCAAATCCACTGAGACACAGCACATCGGTGGTTGCTAGTGGCAGGGCAGAGGGAGGGCTGGAAAGTGACCACCAGTAGGTATAGAAGTTCCTTGTAGGGCAGGTGAAAGTGCTTTGGGACCAAATAGCAGTGATAGTTGTACATGTAGTAAAAGCCGCTGAAAGGTCTGCTTTAAAATGGTTAAAATGGTGAATTGTATGTTATGCCTGTATGTGTGCTAAGTCGCTTCAGTTGTGTCTGACTCTTTGTGACCCTATGGACTGTAGCCCACCAGGCTTCTCTGCCCCTGAGATTCTCCAAGCAAGAATACTGGAGTGGGTTGCCATGTCCTTCTCCAGGGGATCTTCCCCACCCAGGGTTCAGACCTGCATCTCTTATGTCTCCTGCATTGGCAGCAGGTTCTTTACCACTAATGCTACCTGGAGAGCCTATATTATGTCTATTTTACATTAAAAAAATGTTAATGCAGTGGAGACAGAATAAGAAGTATCTACCACATGAGTAGAAATGGCAGACCTCCTAGAGTACAGACTTCCAGTTAGAAGTTAAATAAACCTTGGGGCTGTAATGCACGGCCGTTTGACTAGAGTTAATAATACTCTCCTGCACATTTGAAAGTTGATGAGAATAGATCTTTAATATTCTCATCACAAGAAAAAAAATATTTTTACTGTGGGTAGTGATGGATGTTAACTAGACTTACCATGATGATCATTTCACAATAGATACAAACATCAAATCATTTACATTGATTTGAAACTAATGTTACAAGTTACTTTTACCTTCATTTTTTTTTTTTTTTTTTAGAGGCAAAGAAAACTCACAGACCAAAAGGATGCATTGGGGGTCTTTTGTTTGTTTTGGGGGCTGTTTATGTTTTTGTTTATCTTCTGCCCTCGCTGCACAGCTTGCGGGATCTTAGTCCTCCGACCAGGGATCGAACCTGGGCATGGAGTCCTAACCACTGGACCCACACCCCCAGGGAAGTCCCAAGTAGCAGGGCAATCAGCCCTTGAACCGTGGCAATCAGCATGTGCGTTTTGCTCAGGGCCTGCTCTTCTCCCTGACTGAGGGCCCCGTTTCGTCTCTATTCAGGACACGCACCGAGGACTCTTCATCCAGCAGCTGCGACCCACACAGAACCTGCAGCCGAGAATCAAGCTGAAGCTGTTCGGCCACTCGGGGTCTGGGAAGACCACTCTGGTGGAATCTCTCAAGTGCGGGCTGCTGAGGAGTTTCTTCCGAAGACGCCGGCCTCGGCTCTCCTCCACCAACTCTGCCCGGTTCCCACCCTCGCCCCTGGCCTCCAAGCCGGCAGGTATGTGTGCACCCCACCAGCCCTTGTCTCTCCACTGGGTGCTTCCAAAGTCAAAGCCGGGGGGAGGGAGGGGGGGGGTGGCTTTGTTTTGAGCACGTGGCCAGAGGCTGACCGACTCCTGCCGTCCTGGTGGCTTCAAGGTGTGGGCCCCTGGCTCTTGGCCCCGTGTCCACCTCACTCTTGGACGGCAAGTACACCCTGCCCCCAGGCTAGCAAGGAAGGGCCTCGTTGAACTCACAGTCCACAGTCACAGACGCGCAAAATAGCACAACCGCATCGTATTCTGCTCAGGGACTCTGCCCTTGAAGACGCAAAGAACTGGGGCTGATACAAATTCAAGGCCGCACAGATGGGATACCGGCTCCCAGGATGGGTCTTCACCGCTAACGCTCTCTCCTTGGAATGCTGTGCACACATCCAGGAATGTGAGAACACAGAGCAACAAATCTGGGTGCATGGGGAGGCCCATCCACGTGTATCTGGAAGTGGGGTGGTGGTTTTGACATTTTCCTTAATGGTTTTTCAATTGGTCCATCTGCTCACCTGGACCCTGGTTGCAAAGCAGATGTTGCCATCTATCCCCACCTCCCACAGACACAATTTATCAGTGGGTCCACACCCAGAACTGCAGGGCGACCTGTCCCTCCCAGGGAGAAACACCTGAGATGACCAAGAGGAAGCTGAACAGTCTGGAGTGTTGTTTTTCCTGACTCCCCCCACCCCTTTTAGAGTAAGGGAATTAAGTTTTTCAAAGATAGGAATATAGACCTTCAGAGACTTTCTAAACAATGTCACTTTTGAAGCTCTGTGCCTCAGATTCGCTTTCTGTACATAATACAAAGCTGTCATATCTGTTACCTAGAATGGAAGCAGGTGTTTCAAAGTTTTGCTTCTGTGTAATTTCTCTCTCCATAAGGAAGGAGGTCTGGGCAGAATTAATAGGGTGAGGGACCATTGACTGAGATCTTAATGCCCCTTTCAACTTTTTCCCTCTGAGCACAGCAATAGGATTGAAACGAGGGTAAGAAGTACAGCCAACATGGACACATAATTAGAATGATTATAATATTGCTAACACATACTGCTAATGCAAACTGAGCCCTGACCGTGTGCCAGGAACTAGGCAAAATGTGGTACGTTTGACACCTCATTTAACCCACGTGACAGCTTTATTGGCAGCTTTGCCAGCCTTTTACTGAAGCCTTGCGGGGTCAGATACATGCCTAGAGTCACACAGCCGGCAGTTCATGAAGTGTCTGGCTCCGGAGCCAGGGCTCATTAATGACGCTTATAACTCCATCTGACTTGGGGCATATTTGTGCTCACATTTTCCATCTTCCACCGTAATTTTGCTCAATTTCAGGATGTAAGATAGGTTTATACCTTCTCGGAAGCCAGTAGCTTTCCGGATTTAACCATTAAGTTCAGCCTGTGTGTGTGGACGCTGCCAACCTTTGCTTGTTTCTAAGTGAGCTTCTCCAGCAGTTCCTGGTGTCGCCCCTAGAGGGAGCCAATTCTCACCTGCTGTGGGTAAGGTCACCCCAGGCTCAAGGACTTGAGGCTGGGAAGTGCAGCCGGAGGGAGGCAGAGAGAAACAAAGAGATGAGATCTATACAGATCCGTGATCTGGAATTTCCATTAGCCATATTAGATATGAATTTATGCTGCAGGGGGCTTCCCTTGTGGCTCAGCTGGTAAAGAATCTACCTGCAATGAAGGAGACCTGGGTTCAATTCCTAGATTGGAAAGATTTCCTGGAAAGGGGAACAGCTGCCTGCTCCAGTATTCTGGCCTGGTGAATTCCATGGACTTTACAGTTCATGGGGTCGAAAAGAGTTGGACACGAGTGAGCGACTTTCACACTTCACCTACGCTGCAGGAGCGCTTGGGCACACTTCAGGTGACACACAGGCTCTCCAGGAGGGAGAACAGCTCTGTCCTCACTTCTCAGAAGTCGGATCTCCATTCTTCTTCCTCTGATCAGTTCCCATGTCTGGAAGAATCCAGAAGTAGATTCTTGATAAAACACAGCTCAGGATGGCTAAAGTAAAGAAAGAGTTGTCGCTCAGTCATGTCTGACTCTTTGCGACCCATGGACTGTAGCCTGCCAGGCTCCTCTGCCCATGGGATTCTCCAAGCAAGAATACTGGAGTGGGTTGCCATTTCCTTCTCCAGGGGATCTTCCTGACCCAGGGATCAAACCAGGTCTCCTGCATTGCAGGCAGATTCTTTACCATCTGAGCCACCAGGGAGGCCCCTCAGGATGACTAGATTATCGGCAAATCTCACTGCATCTTCCAGCCAGGGCTTAGAGAGACGTGAGTCATGCGGCTGAGTGACAAGATTCTCTCAAGGACGACAGGTGCTCTGGACCAGAAGAGTGTCCCTGACTGTGAAAAGTAACTCGGGGTGCAGGGATGTAAGGTCAGAGGTCAGCAGCCTGGTAAGCTGCAGCATTCTGTGTAGTATGAGGAAGGGGAAGGAGAAAAGTTGAATTAACTTCCAGAGTTTGCAAATCAAGACACCTCACCTTAAAAGTTGGATATTTATTTGGTTTCTTGTGAAAAATAAAATTGGGAGCTCTGGCCACGCTGGATTCACATTTCTACCTGGAGCCAGTTAGTGGCTGGGGTGAGGGGCGTAGCAGCATATCGAGGGGCCCAGGCTCTGCATTTTACCCTGCCCCACCCAGCCCCCTAACCCCGGGACAGAGAGCTCAGGAGTAGACTCCCCACATCTGTGTCTGAAATTTCTCCCTGTGACAGAAATGACATTTCAGCAGTGCACTGGTGTGTGTGACCCTTGGGCTAAGGTCACTCCTAGTTATCCCAAATCTGTCTGACCAAGGCCAGGCAGCCTCCAGGAGGGCCTGGGCAAGGACGGAAGAGGCTCACCCGGCTTCGTGCCCAGGTGGCTGGTCTGCTCTGAGGGTGGCTGAAGTGTCTATATGGACAGTTCCTAGAGGTGACAAGATTGACTCGCAGCTAATTCTAGTCCTGCTGAGGCTGATTCACTCGCAGCTAATTCTAGTCCTGCTGAGGCTGATAAGAGCTGGGAGGCTGTGTTTCTGCAGGAGGCTCCTTCTCCGGCCCTGCCCAGTGCCGGGCCAGAAGGCCCCCGGCTGCAGAGTGCAGGCAGGAGGCGGCAGCACATGAAGCCAGGACGCCCGCAGCCCCAGACCAGGCAGCCTAACAGTCACTTTCTGACCCTCACAAAGCAGAAGGGGGTCCTCAGGAAAACGGAGCATGGCACAGATAAGCACCAGGAGGGCCGCCTGGGGGGACCCGGCTGGGGGAGGGCGGCAGGCTCTGGGGGCCTTGGGTACCGTAGGAGAAGGGACCGGGCAGCGTTTCTCTGTAAGGCATGAGGAAAGGCTGCTCTGGAGCATAGTCTTCAGCGCAGGAGGTCTGCTGCAGCCAGGCTCAGCTGTGCCCCAGCTCTAGACACCCCTGACTTCCGCTAGAGTGGTCAGGCCTTCGTCCTTTCCCCGGGAGAGGTGCCTGCGTGAGCACGTTTATATCCCTCAGGCGGCAGGAAGGTTCTGGGCTTTTAGAAACTTGCCTTTTGTGGTGTGCTGGAGCTAGAGGCTGAGCCACCAGCCAGGAGACAGGATAGCATGGCGTGCGGGACCTGGTGCAGCCGCTCACGGCACATGGCTGCCGCACACGCTCCCTTTGTGCTACAGCTGTGGAACTGTGATCCTGCGGTAGGAAGGAAACGCCTGGTGTCCGTGGGGGAGTGAATGCCCAGAAAGAGCCCTGAGGAGGCTGCTGCCTGCTTATCAGAGAGCAGTGTTTGCAGGAAGTCTCTTCTGACCTGGGTGCAAAAGTGGCTTCTCCATCGGGGCCTTCCACTTTTTACCACTGGAGGTCAGTTCAGTCGCTCAGTCGTGTGCGACCCCAAGAATCACAGCATGCCAGGCCTCCCTGTCCATCACCAACTCCCAGAGCTTACTCAAACTCATGTCCATCAAGTCGGTGATGCCATCCAGCCATCTCATCCTCTGTCATCCCCTTCTCCTCCTGCCCCCAACCCCTCCCAGCATCAGGGTCTTTTCCAATGAGTCAACTCTTCACATGAGGTGGCCAAAGTACTAGAGTTTCAGCTTCAGCATCAGTCCTTCCAATGAACACCCAGGACTGATCTCCTTTAGGATGGACTGGTTGGATCTCCTTGCAGTCCAGGGGACTCTCAAGAGTCTTCTCCAGCACCACAGTTCAAAAGCATCAATTCTTTGGCGCTCAGCCTTCTTTATAGTCCAACACTCATATCCATACATGACCACTGGAAAAACCATAGCCTTGAATAGATGGACCTTTGTTGGCAAAGTAATGTCTCTGCTTTTTAATATGCCATCTAGGTTGGTCATAACTTTCCTTTCAAGGAGTAAGCGTCTTTTAACTTCATGACTGCAACCACCATCTGCAGTGATTTTGGAGCCCAAAAAAATAAAGTCTGACATTATTTCCACTGTTTCCCCATCTATTTCCCATGAGGTGATGGGACCAGATGCCATGATCTTAGTTTTCTGAATGTTGAGCTTTAAGCCAGCTTTTTCACTTTCCTCTTTCACTTTCATCAAGAGGCTTTTCAGTTCCTCTTCACTTTCTTCCATAAGGGTGGTGTCATCTGCATTTCTGAGGTTATTGATATTTCTCCCAACAATATTGATTCCAGCTTGTGCTTCTTCCAGCCCAGCGTTTCTCATGATGTACTCTGCATATAAGTTAAATAAGCAGGGTAACAATATACAGCCTTGATGTACTCCTTTTCCTATTTGGAACAAGTCTGTTGTTCCATGTCCGGTTCTAACTTGCTTCCTGACCTGCATACAGGTTTCTCAAGAGGCAGGTCAAGTGGTCTGGTATTCCCATCTCTTTCAGAGTTTTCCGCAGTTTATTGTGATCCCACAGCCAAAGGCTTTGGCATAGTCAATAAAGCAGAAATAGATGTTTTTCTGGAACTCCCTTGCTTTTTCGATGATCCAGCGGATGTTGGCAATTTGATCTCTGGTTCCTCTGCCTTTTGTAAAATTAGCTTGAACATCTGGATGTTTATGGTTCATATATTGCTGAAGCCTCGCTTGGAGAATTTTGAGCATTACTTTACTAGCATGTGAGATGAGTGCATTTGTGCGGTAGTTTGAGCATTCTTTAGGGTTGCCTTTCTTTGGGATTGGAATGAAAACTGACCTTTTCCAGTCCTGTGGCCACTGCTGAGTTTCCCAAATTTGCCACTAGAGGTCAGTGGTTAGCAAAAATGCTTTCCTCATGATTTTATTGTTTCCCTGTAAAATTGTTCTTTAATAATACTGTATGCAAACAATGTCCTGATTTTCATCCTCCCAACAAAAACCGTCAGTGAGGTGCAGGAGTGCCTGTCACTTACCAAATCTAGTCTGCTCTTCCTCGGCAAGCCCACAGTGCTACTAAGACAAAACTTATTCCTAACAGTGGCCGTGCCAGACACAGGTTTTGGAGCACAGGAAAATAGACACACCCATTCTTATGGAAGTCACATGGCTTTTCTCAGACTTGGACTAACAATCTCTAAAGAAATACACTAAACTATCTCGTTGGCCTAGAGTGTTGGCCTTTAACCTTTCTGTTTGCCAGCAGTTTCTTTCTTTTATACCAGGGCTGGGGGAAGATTGTGGGGCAGAGAACATATATATGAATAGTTCTTTCCATCTTATTGCCCCTTCTTCCGCCCTTGTACCTGACCCAGCCTTTGAGCTCCAATTTTATCCTCCTCCCCCACAACCTCTTGAAAATTCCTATTGTCTATGTTCTCCATCTGAAATGTTTGGCCTTTCAACAAGGGTTGTCTTTGTGTTTGGATCACCAGTTTTAAAAGTCAAGTGACCCAGGTGTGATGACCTTGCTGTGTCTGTCACTGTTAACTCTGAACCAAAGGTACTGACTGTATAGTATGATTTAGTTCACTGAGCCCCGCCCTAATGCACTCCCAGAGCCCCCAGATGCACCCACCCAAGTCCTAGCCTTCACCATACTGCTGGAGGTCTGTTGGAGAGACAAGCAAGCCAACAGGCAGTCAGGACTGAGGACAGGGCTCTGCTCGTAGCCCCGGGGACCCAAACTGTGCTATTCAACTGATCCCCCACAAAGTTCTGCCATTATTATTCATGATACTATCTTTAAAACTGGTTCTTTTTATTTACTAAAATATGTAGATTTGAAAATGAAATCCTTACCATCCTTTCTGTGAATAGAAAACCAATACCACTGCTACCAGTAAATAAAAATAAATACAGTGAACAGTGATGTGATGAAAATCTAGCTATGCACTGTTGAAAGTGAACGTCTCCCAGTCGTGTCCAAATCTTTGCAACCCCATGGACTGTATAGTCTGTCAGGCTACTCTGTCCATGGAATTCTCCAGGCCAGAATACTGAAATGAGTAGCCATTCCCTTCTCCAGAGGATCTTCCCAACCCAGAGATGGAACCCAGGTCTCCTGCATTGCAGGCAGTTTCTTTACCATCTGAGCCACCAGGGAAACTCATATACTGTTACCCACTCCTTCCTTATTAAAAGGGGAGATTAGCAAGGATTGAAGACATGCTAAAGACTTAATGCCACAAACTGAGACTTACCGCTAAAGCAATTTAAAAACTTTCAAGGGGATCTTCTAAAGGAATAGCTTTCTCACTGTGATTCAGCATTAATTAATGCTATGGCCTGCTACTGTCTAAGGTCACTTTTCTTTCAATCTAACTTTTCATGTGCTGGAGTGATACTCATCTCACCTGTATCAGTCAGGCTCCTGGTGGGGATTTAATGAAAGGTCCAAGTCACAGACACAATTCATAGGTATGCACAAGAGAGCGTGAAGCACCCAGAGGCTAGGTTAGCTACCACCCCTGGGGCGGAAAGGGCAAGAGGAAGAAGTCGCAATCCTGGGAAAGCTGGAGCTCCAGGGAAGAAGCTGCTCAGGGAAGTCTAGAGTCAGAGACACAACTGGCATCAGAAAAGCAGCAGGCAGTGCAAGGGGAAATGGGCATCAACGTTTTTCTCCAGTGCCTCCCTTCGGCAGCCCCTAACTGGAGGCAAATGGTGAGCAAGCCTGAGAGAGGCAGTCCATTGAGTCAGCACAGGAAAGGATTCGAGAGGTGGAGTGAACAGGATCAGCACAATGTCCCTGGGAATCACTGATGCGCAGCATATGCAAGCGACACACACACACACCCTGGCCTGAAGGGAGGGAGAGACAGAGGGTAGAGGCTGGGAGGGACAGGGTGGGCAAGACCTAACGTGCCCGCTCTCTGGCCCACAGTGTCCGTGAGTATCAACAACCTGTACCCCGGCTGTGAGAACGTGAGTGTCAGGAGCCGCAGCATGATGTTCGAGCCGGGCCTCACCAAGGGGGTGCTGGAGGTGTTCGGGGCCCCGTCCCACCACCCGCACTGCGCCACGGATGACCAGTCCACCAAGGCAATCGACATCCAGAATGCCTATTTGAACGGTAGGCTCACCCTCCCCAAACGGAAAGAGTTTCCTGCAGGGAACCTGTCCTGGCGGGCATCTGCCACAGGTGCATTAAGGGTGGAGATAGGGCCAGCATGGGAGTGACCCAGGGCTGAGGCACGGCTGGTTAGTATCCCAAAAGTAAAGCTAAACACAGTAGGTGCTTAACAAATGACTGTTACGTTGTTGTTCAGTTGCTCAGTCGTGTCTGACTGTTTGCCAGACCATGGACTGCAGTACGCCAGGCTTCCCTGTCCTTCACCATCTCCCAGAGCTTGGCTTAAACTCATGTCCACTGAGTCTGTGATGCCATCCAATTGTCTTATCCTCTGAGCCCCACTCTCCTCCCGCCCTCAGTACCTCCCAGCATGAGGATCTTTTTCAATGAGTCAGCTATTTGCATCAAGTGGCCGAAGTATTGGAGCTTCAGCTTCAGCATCCTGAGTATTCGGGATTGGTTTCCTTTAGGATTGACTGGTTTGATCTCCTTGCAGTCCAAGAGACTCTCATAGTCTTTTGAGTAAAAGTGAAGAGTCTTTTGAGTAAAGAGTATGTTTACTCTTTGGAATAAATTTAAAGACTCAAATTCAAAGACGGTGAGTAAATTTTTTATGAAGACTTTACTCAACAGTCTTTTGAGTCTGTTGAGTAAATTAGCACATTTTTTAACCTCATAAAATAGAGTCGCATTAGCAGTTGGTATACCCAATTTGAAACCCAAGTGCTGGCTCTCCCTAGAGTTCCCAGGGCCCCAACCAGGAACACAAAGCTTGCTGAGATGCAGTTCATTCAGAACAGGGATAGAGCAGTTTTTCTGAGCCTCAGTTCCCTTAACTGTGAGGATTTTATGAGCTGGTGTCTATTAAAAGTACTAGAGAGAGGAACTCAGAAGAAATTGGGGGCATCTTCATGAAAGCCCTTTTATATACTAAACCCAGTTAAAAATAGAATACTCAGGGTGTTTACCTAAAGCAGCAGTTCTTAAACTCCAGCATACACACACACGCCCTGGAGCCACTGGAAGCACAGACTGCCAGGCCCTGCCCCTAAGCCTCTGATTCAGCCCATCTGGGGAGTTTCCTGGCGATGCTGCTACTGGGCCAGGGACCCTAAGGAAATAAAGTTCATATGCATTTTGCTCCCTTAAAAGTTGAGTGTTGTCCGAGTTCCAGGGAGCACAGCTGGCCCTGCCGCGTAGGGAGCGAAGTGTGTGCGCAGCACACCCTCACCCCTCCTCCTTCCCTGGTCTCACCCCCTTCCCGGTCTGGCTCCAGCACTCCGCAGGCTCAAAGGGCCTGTTTCTGTGTTCCCCAAACTATTCCCACTGAGGTCTTAGCTGCCAGACTTAGAGGGTCATGCTCCCCAGGAGTGCTGGGCTCTAGAAAAACCCTGTGGATCTTCCAGAATGTCTCGACTGCAGAATTTCTGCACAGAGTAAGCACCAAGGGGGAAAATTAGGGAAAAGGAGCCTGAAATCCTGTAACTGAAGTGGTCCTGCCTGACTCCCCAGAGGCCACTGGGTAGGTGTCACCGACCTTGTGGGATCTGGTGGTGTCCTGGTGTCTGGACGATCATGAGGAGGTTCTGGGTGCCCTAGAAACTCCAGGTCAGAATCTCGCCCATGACATTTACAGGAAAACCAGCCACACCATAGCCCCTGTGTGGGAAAGCGACCGCACCCCTACCACACACACACACACACACACTTCCTCCCCAGCCTGACCCTTCCACTGCCTCCCCCAGTGTGGTTGGCCTCTCGGACCCAGTCTCCTCACAGTTCCTCTTGCATCCTTCGTGTGCCAAGCCGCTAATCAGTTATTGCATCTTAAACCTGTGTGCAGTGGCCTACTCCCTTCTGACCATCCAGAACAGATCGCCCCTTAGCCGTAAAGGTGAATTTAGTCACTATTAAACCAAAATTAAGGTTACATTTCATAGTGAAGATTCCAGTGTTGGGGGATAGAAAACCAAGTGTTTGTACACATACACCTCTCCAGGTATGCTTATAGGCATGCACATACCCACATGTGTGGGGTTTGTGTGTGTTTGTACCACTCTGGGGTGTTATAAATAGATGTGATAGAGATACACATGTAATAATGATACAGATATGATCATGGAAGTGTCAAGGAAAATGGAAAAGCAGATTACAGATACAAGTAGGTTTACTGTAGTAGTAGTGTTAGTCACTCAGGCATGTCCACTTCTTTGCAACCCCATGGACTGTAGCCCACCAGGTTCCTCTGTCCATGGGATTCTCCAGGCGAGAATACTGGAGTGGGCTGCCATTTCCTTCTCCAGGAGATCTTCCTGACCCAGGGATTGAACCAAGGTGTCCTACATGGCAAGCAGATTCTTTACCGCCTAAGCCATCTATCGTTGTATAGATAAAAGGCATGAGTATAGAAACAGACATAAACAGAAAATATAGAGATATGTAAATATTCCATATGTAGATCTATACTTAAGTAGATGCATAAGTAAACAGATGAATGCGGTGGATGTCACTGTCCCTATTCATAATCCCTAAAGTGCTAAGAAAAATTGTGATTAAAATTTGGTGGCATTTCACGCTTGTTAATCTTTCCTTTCCTTTTTCTCTGTAGGCATTGGTGACTTCAGTGTATGGGAGTTCTCTGGAAATCCTGTCTACTTCTGCTGTTATGACTATTTTGCTGCAAACGATCCCACGTCCATCCATGTCATCGTTTTCAGTCTAGAAGAGCCCTATGAGATTCAGCTGAATCAAGTGATTTTCTGGCTTAGTTTCCTGAAGTCTCTTGTCCCAGTGGAAGAACCAATAGGTGAGCCACGACGCTGGGGGGCAGGTGTCCCTTCCTCCTGACCTTGCTTCCCGCTCATGCCCAGATCTGGCAGCTTGTGGCCAGTAAGCCACCCTTATTCCTCCTTCCTATCAGGAGATCTCCACTCGGGAAGCTTTCTAAGGCTCAGCTGTTGGTTTTGTTCTGCAAGGAGTTGTTTCATGACTGCATATTTCTGCCACAAAGACTCAGTTCTGAACAATTCCTTGAGAGTCATTTCTGACTTTCTTTCTATATTTCAGAGCTGTGGTCACTTTTGTTAGGTGCATAGGGGGCACCTTATCTGATAGCTGCTGTGCCTTTACCTAATGGGCATGTAGTTAATAAACAGAACAAGCTCCCCTTCATCCATCAAAAATGAAAGAAAGGGAACCATGTTAACTGAATGTAGTATTTTAGCCTTATTCCTAAAGGAAAAGACAGCATGGACAGACTTATTTTGTTCTTTTCATACAAAAAAAAGAAGCAGCCTTCCCTAGTGAAATGTAAAACTCAGCAGTCAATTCTTTTCTTGAGAAGCATATAACAGCAAAATAAATTGGGCTAATTCCCTTCAGGGTACCTCCACTTTTGCCTCCTCCTTCTTCATGTTTTCATTTTAAACACTGCCATAAGTGAGAGGCTCTCTGCTGATGTGAACTGCAGGAGTTTCCCTTCTGAGCCATTTCTGTGCTGTGCTGCATTCAGCAGCTGGCTCTGGTCTTGGAAAGGGCATCCCCCAGCCAGAAGCTAGATCTCCCCTCACTGTGCAAATAAGGCCTACTTGGAGGAAGATCTGAGAAGCTGTGTCACACTCTGTGGTCGCTTCTGGCCCACTTCTGAGCAGCCTTCCTTGAGGCCCAGGAAATAGGCTCATTCCATCTTTGGCCAGGCCTAGACCTTCTAGTGACCTTACAGGTCACTCCGATCAGCAGGCACAGGTTTGCAAGTCTGCAGGCAAAATGTACCAGTCTCATCCACCTAGCGAGGCAGCCCAGACCGAGCACCCCACCTCACCTGGGCAGGGTGGAGGTTTGCTCTCCACACCCGGGCAGGTGTGAAATGGCTCACTTTCTGCCCTCAGCCTTTGGCGGCAAGCTGAAGAACCCACTCCGAGTTGTCGTGGTGGCCACCCATGCTGACATCATGAACCTTCCTCGTCCAGCTGGAGGCGAGTTTGGATATGACAAAGATACCTCGTTGCTGAAAGAGATCAGGAACAGGTAAGGTGGCTGCTGTATCTTCAGGTAATGCAGCCGAAATCAGGTGACCCAGAGAGAGGAATGAAAGAACTGAAAGGTCTCTTTGGCTTGGCTGAAATTTTAATTGTATGTTTCATTGTTACCAAAGCCACCAATACACATAATAACAAATTAAACAGAAGTAAAAGGCACAGGATAAAAATCAGCAGCCTTGGAGTACCACTGCCCAGAGGTAACTCTTTTTAGTTGTTTTATGCATTTTTTTTCAGCTTTACTGAGGTGTAATTGACAAGTGAAATTTGTAAGCTATTTAAACTATACAAAGTGGTGATTCAATATATATATATACACAATGTGAAAGAATTCTCTCCATCTCATTAATTAACATATCAGTCACCTCACATATTTATCTTTTTTGTGTATGAAGACATCAATCAGTATTTCTTAAAATGTAAGTTGCAACCTGCTAGTGGATCATAAACTTTGTATCAAAGGCCTGCGGTACAAGGTACAATGTAGGTGAGAGGAACATGATAGAAAATATCGGAGTGCATTTTACGTCAAGTATTCTTGGAAAACTTTTTTTGTTTCGCTTAGAATCACAGTGTAAAAGTATCTATTTTTACTTAGTGTCTATCCCCCCCCCAAAAAATGTTGAACCTGCAGCTCTATTTAATATGCTAGTAATTTGATTTCTTGGTTTATCAACTCACACTTACCTATTATCTTCCTGATGTGAAAAGTTGGGCTTCTACTAATACTTTTTTTTCTGAACTTTTTTTCTGAACTAACACTTGTTTTTCTGGAGTGTAGCCGATTAACAATGTTGTGACAGTTTCCGGTGATCTACTAATACCTTAGATCTAAGGTGTTGGTGCATACTCATCCCTCTGTTCTTACTCCATCAGCTTCCACAGTATCTCCTCTCCTGCCTGGTCAAGTGAGTTCATTAGGCCTCCCCTTTCCTGTGTCGAGGGAAGCTGTGTTCCCCAGTTTTGTGGAACCTGGGGCACCTATCTGCACCTGGAGCAGGCGGTGTCCCCAGGCCTCCACACCAGGGTAACATTACAGAGTCCAGCCAACAGCAGGTGGGGGTGTGTCTCCGCAAGGCCACCAGCCCTTCCTTGCTCCCCCTCACCCCCAGCCCTTTGGACCAGCAGGAGCCTGGTCCTCTGTGGAAACACCTGGGGAGACTGCGTCACTCTCAGGAGGCCACTGCTCTTCCCCTAGGTTTGGGAACGATCTTCACATTTCAAATAAGCTCTTTGTTCTGGATGCTGGGGCTTCTGGGTCTAAGGACATGAAGGTACTTCGAAATCACCTGCAAGAAATACGGAGCCAGATTGTTTCGGTGAGTATACCTGGGGAGGGTTGGACCCAACCTTCAACCAGACCATGCAGTGACCAGGGAGTTGGACCTCTTTGTGCCTCTTTGTATGGTTCTCATGGTTTAGTCTGGTTTTCACGGGACCCAGTACAAGGTGTCTACATCGCCACATTTTCATCCTGTTGTTCTAGGGTGAGGAAGAGTAAAGAAATGAGGAGATGGCCTCGAGATGAAGAGTTGTTATGGGCAAGACAGACTACCTTAGAGTGTATGAAATTCTGAGTTTTAGTGGTTTATTTAAGAGTAAAATTGCTTCCTAAAAATTACAAAAGCAATTCAAAAGTGAGTAAACATATTGTGAAATATTTCAGAAATGCAGAAAAGTGGAAAAACAGTCACCAACAAAATTCACTGAAGAAATAATAGATGACCAAATGGAATGAGATGGTGTTCTTAGATGGCAAGATCTTAGGAAGTGTTTCATTTTCCGGAGTTATATAAACTTTGTACAGTTCTCATTAGCATCTGAATGGGATTGAGGACATGGGGTTTTTGTCTTAACATTTCAATAGAAGAATAAGTGAACATAAAGGCTCTGCAATCAGTAAATAAATGGAATAGATTAGTGAGGGTAGAAATAGTTCAGAACATCTGCAGAAATGTAATAGAAAACAGAGATGTTATTTAAATTTAATGGGGAAATTTAATAAATGACCTGGCACAACTGGCTATTTGCCTGGAAGGAAATAAGGTTGAACTCCTCCTCACTACGCAGCCCCAAAATAAAATGTAGGCAGATTAAAGCTTTTAAATGTAAAAAGTAGTATCTTGAATGGAAATGCAAGAGAATTTATTTTTAAAATACCTCCAGAGTGTTCGAGAAAACTTTCAAACCAAGACAGAGAACCTCAGAAGTTTTCAAAGAAAATACACCAATATTTTGTTCAAATACATTGGACAACATAAAAGTTTAAAAAGTTTTTTCTGGCAAATAAATTCCATAAATGAAGTTAAAAGGTGACATGGACTGGGGAAAAAAAAATATTCTCAATGTTTCTGGCATATGAAAGATTACTATCCATAATATTCAAAAAGCTCTCTGAAATGAGCAAATGTTCCAATGGAAAATGCTACAACAAAACAAAACAAAACAAAAAAGTGCTCCAGGGACTGTTTCTTCTTCTAAGCTCCAGTGTAACAACGATACACCTCTTATCCCCCTGCCTGGTAGAGGCCATCTTTAGTTATAGCTTACTGTTTACCTGATGGAAGTGACCTGTTTACAATACCAGGCTCCAGTTCCAGATGTGCTTTGGGAATTTTCAGGAACTCTTTCCTCTCTCATGAAGCCTGACCCTGACTTTCTGAAAAGGGCCACACTACAGTGCTCAGTGGGCAGCTTGGAGGGCCTCAGAGAACCTGGTCACAGAACCCAGTGGGTGGCGATCAGGAACAGCGGTCTGTGAAGGGCTCAGCGCCTGCGCACCAGGTGGGACAAGGGCCTGTGCTCCCTGCGGAGTTTTGAGCTGAGTGTGGCATATATCTGCTCCACGTCCCTGCACCCCATAGCTCCTGAAATCAGGCAGATGGAACTCACCAAACCCACTGCTTTTAGCCCTAGGAACGCTGTTAAATTTAGGAGGCATAAAAATGATTGCAGAAGGGACTGCCTAACGAATGATGCAGTGCAGTGTATGGCTTGTGGGAGGTTTAATTAGGAAGGTGTGTTGATTATATGAGTCTGTAACATAGACTGGTTTATTTAACCAAGTTAAGAGATGAAAAGCTCATTACAAGCCAATTACCAAGAATTAATCAAATTGGCTCTAATGGTAAAGATCCACCTGCCAACGTAGGAGACATAAGAGACACAGGTTCGACACCTGGGTCAGGAAGATCCCCTGGAGGTGGGCATGCAACCCACTCCAGTATTCTGGCCTGGAGAATCCCATGGACAGAGGAGCCTGGCAGGCTGCAGTTCATAGGGTCACACAGAGTGGAACACGACTGAAGTGACATAGCACGCGTGCATGTCTCAACAGTAATCCTCACCGATACCTAATTTTAAAAAAACCCATCTAATGTTGATATAATGATACTTAACTCTCTTCTCCTGTCTTTTTGTTCATAAAGCGGTCATCCCCTGGCTGAAACCCTCACTCCAAGGGGGTGGGGGGACATCAGAAGTTGGTGCACCTTAGGTCACTGAGTCCACAGTTCCAGAACCATTATTGCAAAGCCTCACCATCTGTTTAACATGAGCAGAAGTGAAAGCCTCTGTAAACTTGTAGATTTGTGAAATAGATTCTGCTTAAAGGCAAGTCTGAAAAAAGAACTGCCCCAGGCACCTAACACAGTGCTTTGCACATGGTAGTCAATCCGTGTTTGTTAAATAAAGCTATTAGTGTTGTTCAAATTAAAAAAAAAAAAAAGAACTGCCCCAGTACTTAGCCAAAAAAGCATGAGTGCACCCAAATAATTCCATGCAGCAGTGCAGATGTGAGCAGCATCATTTTTAATCCCAGCTCTCCCTGAGTCCCCACAGCAGTACCTTGACCTGCCCATCCTGCATGTTCTAGGTCTGCCCTCCAATGACTCACCTATGTGAAAAGATCATCTCCACTTTGCCCTCCTGGAGGAAGCTCAACGGCCCCAACCAGCTGATGTCACTGCAGCAGTTCGTGTATGATGTACAGGACCAGTTGAACCCCCTGGCCAGCGAGGCGGACCTCCGGCGCATCGCTCAGCAGCTCCACAGTGCTGGCGAGGTGAGAGCTCCAGCCTGGCAGGGATCTGGGAGGAGCCCCCCAGGATGCATTTCCAGCATCTGAAGCTAGGATGAGCTGGAGGGGCAGAGTGGCAACTGCGCACTGCCCATGATGCCTCACAGGAAGGCTTGGGTGATTTCCTAAACTGCGAGCCTCTGCTTTCCTGTTCACCTTAAAAGCACAGTTCATTTGTTATTGTTGTGGTGGTTTTTTTGTGCTTTTTTTTTTTTTTTCTTTTTTTTCTTTGCTTTGCTTGGTCGATTTTCTGGCTTCTCTTAGTTTGAGGGCAGAATTCCCATGACACTGGGTGACTGGGCCTCTCCTCCCTCTCCCCATAGCCCCTGGTGCTTAGCTGTGATTCCTGCAGCTCGGATGACTGATCCCCATGAGCTGTGTCAGCTACACACAGACCTAGTGGGTTCACAGACAGTCAAGAAATGACAGTGATGTGTCCTCATGGAGATGACATCTGGAGACAGTAAGATGTAGCAAGCAGTGGTCCCCAGAAATGATCAAGAAATAGAAATCTCTGTTTCTGGTTATGTTACATTCAGCACTGGGATGTAGTTTGGGAAGTCTGTTCTAATTGCTTCATATGCTGCCTGTCCCACTAAAGAGGGCGTAGCCTTCACATGCGTCCATCTTGTAAAATCAGGAGACAGTATAAGCTAGTCTGGACCAAGAAGAACAGTTCTGAACGTGAAAAACCAGAAGCAGTTCGGAGAATTTACAAACAAGAAGTTTGCCTCCCCATTCTCAGGGGCCACATTGGGCCCTTGGCCATGGATCATATAGGCTTGAAATTCTAATTAAATCAAGAAGCCAGTGATCCTAAAATACTAGAGCCTCAAGCAGTGATTGTGTCACTTTGACTCCCCATGAAACTACAGGCTAAATCTACTAGCCCCTCCAGCGGTACTTTAAATGATTGCCTCCAAGGATGGGGAAAATGAAGGACCAAAGCTTACCTTATAGTGCTACATATAAATTTATATATTTTAACAAAAATAATAAGCTCACTCTTTTTAATAAAGTATTCTCTTGTCTTCTGGCATTTGATCAGCAACTTTCTAGATTATGGAGATTTGGCAATTCATCTCTCCCTGCTCTTGAGACTTTAATAAGTAAATAAAGGTAGAAAGAAAAGAAGGGAAATCTGAATCAGGCAGCCTCACTCTGACTGGCTGCCAGCCCCTCTCCAGTACTGTTCTGGTGTCTAGGAAATAATCTAAGGATCTTACTCAGATTTCATCAGTTGTTCTGTCTTCTTCTGGCTCAGGATCACACACTGCACTCAGTCATCTGTCTCCTTAGTGGCCTCCAATAAGGCACAGTGTATCTGTCTGTCTTCTGTGACCCTGAGGAGATAGTTATGTCTGAGACTGAATTGCAGACAGCATTCTACCAAAGTGAAAGTGAAAGTCGCTCAGTTGTGTCCAACTTTTTGCGACCCCATGGATAGTCCATGGAATTCTCTAGGTCAGAATACTGAAGTGGGTAGCCTATCCCTTCTCCAGTGGATCTTCCCGACCCAAGAATTGAACCAGGGTCTCCCCTATTGCAGGCAGATTCTTTACCAACTGAGGTATCAGGGAAGCCCATTCTACCGAATGTCTTATTAAAAACTAAAAGGTACTGCTCTACATTCCAGAAATGTCTCAAGTTTGAACAGAGGGCATCTCAAAGACTTAGACTCGAGGAGAAAAGTGGGGCTTCTCCGGTGGCTCCGTGATAAAGAATCTGCCTGCAACCCAGGAGACCTGGGTTTGATCCCTGGGTCAGGAAGATCCTCTGGAGAAGGAAATGGCTACCCACTCCAGTATTCTTGCCTGGAGAATTCCAAGGACAGAGGATATAGTCTATGGGGTCGCAAAGAGTTGGACATGACTGAGTAACTAACACTCTCTTTCACTTTTCATGGGGAGAAAAGTTCTCCCAGTGCAAACAGATCTCAGCCTCCATGTGAGATCCCTGATCTTTGTAGAACTAACCCAGGACAGAGAGGCAGGGAAGGAGGGGTAAGTGCCAAAAAGGAGAAAGGTGCTTCTATTTGTGTGTATGTGTGTGTCATTTTTTTAAATTCTTTCTAACTTCTGCTTTTTAAAGAAATGAATATGACAGGAAAAGCTGAAGTCCCCTTTGCCATCACCTCTCACCTCATTCCTCCCTTGCCCCTCCAGGGCCAACCACTGTGGTGGCATATCTTTCCAGAACAGTCTAATGTAACATTCTGAATCTTTTTTGAAAAATTTCAAGCCTTCAGAGAAGTTGCAAGAATAGTAGGATGTATCCTCATATCCTCCAAACCTAATTTAACTAGCTGTTTACGCTTTGCTAAATTTACTTTGTCTCTCTTCTGTTCATGTATTTGCTTCGCAAACATCATGACCTTTCACCCCTAAATAATTTAGTTCGCATCTGCTAAGGAGGACATTCTCCCACATAACCATAATATATTTGATTATCATAACCTGGAAACGTAATGTTGATATAATACTATGGTTGAATTTATAGTCCTCATTGAAGTATTTGCCACTTGTCCCAGTATTTTCTTTTACAGCTAATTTTATTCATTTGTGTATTTATTTTGGGATTCAGAATCCAGTCAAAAGTCACCCATTGCATTGGGCTTCTGTCTCTCCCTCTCTCTTTTATTGCATTGGCCTTTTATAATAAGAGTCAAAGGTAATCTTTTCAGAATCTCCTTTATGGCATTGCCAAATGGTATTTCTTGGTTCAGTGTTGATTTTGAGACCCCTCCATACGAATGTCCTGGGTCGTTCCTTATAGCATCTGCACAGATTTCATCCCTGCTCAGGCCCATTAGTGGTTTGAGCAGCTGGGTTATCTGGTCCTTTATGTTCCTAATGCATGACTTCCTGTTGTCCCCTGGGACAGATCAACATCATGCAGAGCGAAACCGTCCAGGACGTGCTGCTCCTAGATCCCCGCTGGCTGTGCACCAATGTTCTGGGGAAGCTGCTCTCTGTGGAGACCCCACGGGCCCTGCACCATTACCGCGGCCGCTACACCATGGAGGACGTCCAGCGCCTGGTGCCCGACAGCGACGTGGAGGAGCTGCTGCAGATCCTGGATGCCATGGACATCTGCGCGCGGGACCTGAGCAGTGGGACCATGGTGGACATCCCCGCCCTGATCAAGACTGACAACCTGCACCGCTCCTGGACGGACGAGGAGGACGAGGTGCGGGTCTACGGCGGCGTGCGCGTCGTCCCGGTGGAGCACCTCACCCCCTTCCCGTGTGGCATCTTCCACAAGGTGCAGGTGAACCTATGCCGGTGGATCCACCAGCAGAGCGCGGAGGGAGACGCGGACATTCGCCTGTGGGTGAACGGCTGCAAGATCGCCAACCGCGGGGCCGAGCTGCTGGTGCTCCTGGTCAACCACGGCCAGGGCATAGAGGTGCAGGTGCGTGGACTGGAGACGGAGAAGATCAAGTGCTGCTTCCTGCTGGACTCGGTATGCAGCACCATCGAGAACGTCATGGCTACCACGCTGCCCGGGCTGCTGACGGTGAAGCACTACCTGAGCCCCCAGCAGCTGCGAGAGCATCACGAGCCCGTCATGATCTACCAGCCACGGGATTTCTTCCGGGCGCAGACCCTCAAGGAGACCTCGCTGACCAACACTATGGGCGGGTACAAGGAGAGCTTCAGCAGCATCATGTGCTTCGGCTGTCACGATGTCTACTCGCAGGCCAGCCTGGGCATGGACATCCACGCGTCAGATCTCAACCTCCTGACCCGGAGGAAACTCAGCCGACTGCTGGACCCACCCGACCCCATGGGGAAGGACTGGTGCCTCCTTGCCATGAACTTGGGCCTCCCCGACCTTGTGGCCAAGTACAACACCAATCACGGGTCTCCCAAGGAGTTCCTCCCAAGCCCAGCCCACGCCCTGCTCCGGGAATGGACTTCCTACCCCGAGAGCACTGTCGGCATCCTCATGTCCAAACTGCGGGAGCTGGGGCGTCGGGACGCAGCGGACTTCCTGCTGAAGGCGTCCTCTGTGTTCAAAATCAACCTCGACGGCAACGGCCAGGAGGCCTACGCCTCAAGCTGCAACAGTGGCGCATCTCACAATTCCATTAGCTCGGTCGTGTCCCGGTGAGGGCAGCCTTCGGCTTGGGCAGGGTCTCTTCCAACTGCAGGGGCGAGGGGGACACAAGCCCATCTTTCCCACCAGAGATTCTGGCGCGTTCCTTCCTACGCCCACATCCTGAAGGACGCCCCCTCCCTCCCCGCTTCACCTACTTCTCTGCCACCGCCTCCCTCCTCTCACACATTCCCTGGTGTGTGAATGAATGGTCTTTCTAGTTCAAGAGCAGACCCTGTCCTTTAAACCTTTGGCCATTTGAAAAGCTAGCCACCCTCCACCTCTCATCCTCTAGTACCTTGCTTCTTAATGATAATTTTACTGGAATTCCTAACTTTTCAATGAAATTTTTTTAAACTATTATATTAAATGTCCTTTTAAAAAAAAAAAGTGCACATTTATCCAAGATGTGTATTTCTTATACTCTTTTCTTTGTTATACCATGTCCTCAGCTTATCTCTTTTATATTTGTAGGAAAAACTCCCATGTAAGGAACCCCACTGTATGATTTATAAACAGAAAATATGTGAGTGCCTTTTGCAGAAGAGGGTGTGTTTGAAATCATCCAAGTCAGCCCGAAGCTGTCGAGAAAGAAACACTCCCTCTCTGTCTCTTCCTGTATGCTGATCATCGCCAGAGGTGCTTCACCCGAGGGTTTTTTGGTTTTTTGTATTTTGGTTTTTTTTTTTTTTTTCTTTTTTTGGAAACTTTTGTGTTTCCTTTGGCAAGGAAAGGGGAGAAAGAAAACCTCCTCTAGAGCAATTTCATGGCCAGTGTTGTTACTACAAGACATGTTCGTGTTTGCTTTTGTTTCAACGTCAGTGTGAACATTCACGTGGAACCTGCAGGCTGTCTTGCTTCTTCATCCCCTGTCGTCTCAGGTAGAAGGTTGACACGGTCATAGGGAGCCAAGACCTGTGTGAGAATTCAGAAGACCCCGACTCATGATTTGTGGCAGTTTGTTGTCATGTGCATAGCAGACGGTTCTCCACATTTAGATCCTGGTTTGAAAACTTCCTATACTTGAAGTCTCAAAAAGAAAATAAAGGAAGCAAGTTTTCTTGCAGTGATTTTGAATTGTGATGGAGTTTTAAATTGAAATAAGGGAACATGTCCTAATTCTTCTGTCCTGAGAAGCATGTAATTTTAATATTATATCATATGTATATATATATATGCAGTATGTATATACATATATATTAATACAGGTATTTTTACTTAATCTTTAAGATGTAGTAAAAAAAAGTTTTCTTTTTGGTTTTTTTTTTTTCTTTTCCTTTTTTTTTTTTTATAAATAAACTGTTGCTTGTTGCATTAGCTTGTTGGTCTTTAATTCAAGAAGGATTCTTTTTGTCATGTTTTCATTTATCAGTACCCTCGTGGGACCAGCCAGTCCAGAAAGTGATTAAACCTAAACTCTTAGGGCTGGAAATCAACAGCAGTTTATTAGGTGCTTAATTATTACTGAAGTTGGGAATGGTGTGGAAAAACAGAAAGAGCTTGGATGATGTCACCTGTGTTTTTGCTTTAAAGAAAAGAAGCTCTTTCCACTTCCTTGGGTGAGCCCCAAAACCAAATTGTATCATTTAGTTCTCAGCTATGGGGAAACAGGAAGCTTTCTATTTCTGTACAAAGATGGAGAGACTAGTGCTCTATGGGAGCAAGAGAAAACTTGCTACAAAAGATACATACCTGCCTGCCTTTACTTAGAGACCACACTGCCCCAGGCCATCAGATTTTGTCCTGCACGAAAGTATCACTATGAACAAAGCTAGTGGATATGATGGAATTCCACTTGAGCTATTTCAAATCCTGAAAGATGATGCTGTGAAAGTGCCACACTCAATATGCCAGCAAATTTGGAAAACTCAGCAGTGGCCACAGGACTGGAAAAGGTCAGTTTTCATTCCAATCCCTAAGAAAGGCTGTCCCAAAGAATGCTCAAACTACCACACAATTGCACTCATCTCACACGCTAGTAAAGTAATGCTCAAAATTCTCCAAGTCAGGCTTCAGCAATACGTGAACCGAGAACTTCCAGATGTTCAAGCTAATTTTAGAAAAGGCAGAGGAACCAGAGATCCAATTGCCAATATCTGCTGGATCATCGAAAAAGCAAGAGTTCCAGAAAAACATCTATTTCTGCTTTATTGACTGTGCCAAAGCCTTCGACTGTGTGGATCACAATAAACTGTGGAAAATTCTGAAAGAGATGGGAATACCAGACCACCTGACCTGCCTCTTGAGAAACCTGTATGCAGATCAGGAAGCAACAGTTAGAACTGGACATGGAACAACAGACTGGTTCCAAATAGGAAAAGGAGTACATCAAGGCTGTATATTGTCACCCTGCTTATTTAACTTACATGCAGAGTACATCATGAGAAATGCTGGGCTGGATGAAGCACAAGCTGGAATCAAGGTTGCCGGGAGAAATATCAATAACCTCAGATATGCAGATGACACCACACTTACGGCAGAGAGTGAAGAGGAACTGAAAAGCCTCTTGATGAAAGTGAAAGAAGAGAGTGAAAAAGTTGGCTTAAAGCCTAACATTCAGAAAACTAAGATCATGGCATCTGGTCCCATCACTTCATGGGAAATAGATGGGGAGACAGTAGAAACAGTGTCAGACTTTATTTTTTTGGGCTCCAAAATCACTGCAGATGGTGACTGTACCCATGAAATTAAAAGACTCTTACTCCTTGGAAGGAAAGTTATGACTAACCTAGATAGCTTATTAAAAAGCAGAGACATTACTTTGCCAACAAAGGTCCATCTGGTCAAGGCTATGGTTTTTCCAGTGGTCATGTATGGATGTGAGAGTTGGGCTGTGAAGAAAGCTGAGCACCAAAGAATTGATGCTTTTGAACTGTGGTGTTGGAGAAGACTCTTGAGAGTCCCTTGGACTGCAAGGAGATCCAACCAGTCCAGCCTAAAGGAGATCAGTCCTGGGTGTTCATTGGAAAGACTGATGCTGAAGCTGAAACTCCAAAACTTTGGCCACCTCATGCAGAGAGTTCACTCATTGGAAAAGACCCTGACGCTGGGAGGGATTGGGGGCAGGAGGAGAAGGGGACAACAGAGGATGAGATGGCTGGATGGCATCACCGACTCGATGGGCATGAGTTTGAGTAAATTCCGGGAGTTGGTGATGGACGGGGAGGCCTGGCGTGCTGCGATTCATGGAGTCGCAAAGAGTCGGACACGACTGAGTGACTGAACTGAGCTGATAGCTGTAAGTGACAAAAACTCTTAAGTGACAAAACCCATCTTTAGTAAAACCTCAAAGCTTCTTTAAAAAAAAAAAGTAGCAAAGGAAAAAAAACTGGAAGGAAAATACTACAATGGTGTGGTTGATGTTTTTCTGTGGTGGTGGAAGTAGAATTCATTTCTGTTTTGCCTAAATTGTCGTTAGTAAACATGATTTACTTTTATAGGGAGAAAATAAATTTTAATGGAGTAAAATTTAAAGCTACATATAGACATGTGTCAAAAGGATGGCGCTGAAATTGAAATCACAGTTGCCTTAGAGGAATAGAGCCTCCTTTTATTTTGGGCCACACTCAGCTTACAGGAATTCAGTTTCCTGACCAGGGATTGAATTCTGACAGTGAAATTTCGAAATCCTAACTACTAGGCTGCCAGAGAACTCCCAGAACCTCCTTTTCTTGCGTTAACTCCCTCCTGAGTGGCAGCTTTGTTTCCTCCTGCTTCAAAAGTGCTTCACATCACAGGTTCTAGCACCAGGACATAGCACCCAGGAGGCAAGGACTGTGTCTGGTTGCATCAGTAAGTAAAACCCCAGAGAAAGATTGAGTGCTCCAGTCTGGGTCATGGTCCCTCCCAGTGTCTGGAAGAGAGAGAGACAGAGTCAAATGATTGGCCTGGCCCTGTGGACCCTGGGACAGTTTTGGGAAAGGAGCAATTTCGCCCAAGAAGGGAGTTGTAGCAGCAGGAGAAAGGGACAGAAGGAGGATGCTGGGTAAATAAAGCAGAGGATGCAAACATCCCGCACGAGTCTTCATACTTTTGTTTTACGCAGGTGCCTGTTCGTAAGATTATGGGGCCACCTAAGCTGCTGAAATATTGAAGCCATACTTCAGAATCATTACTACCCAGAGTTTAAGGACCATTGAGCTCACTGCCCTGCCCCGGCAAGTGCTGTGGGGACATTCCAGGCCACATTTGCGGGTCTTCTGCGCCATGAACTCTAGCCAGGCTGGAACCGTCACAGAACCCCAGCATTAGTAGACGACTCTGCCTCCTACAGGAGGGAAGAAGCCAAGCCATTCATAGCCTCCTGCACCACAGTGAGAATCAAGTATAGGTTCTTCGGAGCCAGAAAGAAGCCCTTTGTGGACCCTTTATTAGAGTTGCTGTAAAATGCACTTGGGCACATGTTCTTCATCCCCTGTGGTTGCTCTGGGGTGCCCAGGGTCCCCCTGTGGACAGAAGCATGCTAATGACCCAAAGTGTCTAAGGCATGGGCTGGAGGGGACTTCTGGGAATTCTTATTGGTTCAAAAATCTGGATCCCACACCTATGAAAAGGAATCAGAATTCTGGGTGGTCTTTTCTGCAAAAAGCAGTTTACAATTACACTTACAGGATTCTCTGAAACCATAAAACTACCCTTGGCCCTTTCTGGGATTCCTTGATGGCTCACTGGATAAAGAATCTACCTGCCAAAGCAAGAGACGCAGGTTCAGTGCCTGAGTTGGAAAGATCCTCTGGAGAAGGAAATGGCAATCCCCTCCAGTCTTCTTGCCTGGGAAATCCCACGGACAGAAGAGCCTGGCAGGCTACAGTCCAAAGGGTCGCAAAGAGTCAGACTCGACTTAGCAACTAAACACTCTCTCTGGCCCTTTCAGTGTCCAGAGTCTCCACCAGTCTTTCTAAATCCTGCTTGTGTGACCCCAGAAAAACCACACCAGAGTGGAGAGCTGGGCCTGGCTACTCCTGCATCAACAGCACTAGATGCTAGCCAGGCTGTAATACCAAAGGGTAGCCAAGAGATCTGAGCTAATAGGGGAAGACCTTCATTAAGAATAAAAGGCAAGCTGCAGTTTTGCAAGATGAAAAAGTTCTGGAGGTGACAGTGGCACAACAATACCAGTGTATTTACTGTCACTGCACCATGCAGTTACAAGTGATTAAAATGGGAAAAAAAAATGTTATATTTATTTTACCGCAGTTTTTTAAGAACAGATAAAAAAGAAAGCTGGAACCTAAAAATACCCAGGTAACTGTAAAGCTTGCTGAGTAATATACAAGACTACTCATGTGTTTGTTTAGTAATATACAAGACTACTCATGTGTTTGGTAATATACAAGACTACTCATATGTTTGGTAATATACAAGACTACTCATGTGTTTAGTGCAGCCCAACAAAGCATGTGCCTCCCACTTTGGGGGGAAGGTGAAATAAAAACACGAAAGATTGCCTTTTGAAGGATTTGATATTTGTTATTAAAAAAAAAAAAACTATAAAATGGTTATCATGGGAGGAAGAAGTCAGAATTTTGTTTGACTTCTTTTTTCATTTACTGTTCAGGTTTTAATTCTTTTTGTTGTTGAAAAGTTTGAATTCATACTTGTGAAGGCGACAGTAGTCTTTTCAGGACTTTGGATTCTTGAAGATTTAATTCGGCCACACTGTTCCCGGGGATAAGGTGCTCCGATTCGTCATTCCCCAGATGTCTGCTGGGCACCTGTTGCTATGAGAGGTGCCAGCCCTGGGCACACGGAGCCTGGTGAGTTGGCACTTGATCCCCAGGCTGGCCTTGGGGCTCAACTCAGCTCTCTAAGGAATTTGCTCTCAGTTCAGTCGCTCAGTCATGTCCAACTCTGCAACCTCATGAACCACAGCACACCAGGCCTCCCTGTCCATCACCAGCTCCCGGAGTCCACCCAAACCCATGTCCATTGAGTCGGTGATGCCATCCAACCATTTAATCCTCTGTCATCCCCTTCTTCTCCTGCCCTCAATCTTTCCCAGCATCAAGGTCTTTTCAAATGAGTCAGCTCTTAGCATCAGGTGGCCAAAGTATTGGAGTTTCAGCTTCAACATCAATCCTTCCAATGAACACCCAGGACTGGTCTCCTTTAGGATGGACTGGTTGGATCTCTTCCAGTCCAAGGGACTCTCAAGATTCTTCTCAAACACCACAGTTTAAAAGGATCAATTCTTCAGCACTCAGCTTTCTTTATAGTCCAACTCTCACATCCATATGTGACTACTGGAAAAACCATAGCCTAGACTAGACAGACTTTTGTTGACAAAGTAATGTCTCTGCTTTTTAATAAGCTATCTAGATTGGTCATAACTTTCCTTTCAAGGAGTAAGCGTCTTTTAATTTCATGGGTGCAGTCACCATCTGCAGTGATTTTGGAGCCCAAAAATTTGCTCTCAGGGGGCTATTTTCAGGGACTGTGACTGTGTCTGCAAGGCCACCTGAGGTTGAGGTCCATTTTATCACTGCAGCCAAAGGTCATGTGCAGGTGAGAGGACTCAGCAGCTGCCAGGCAGGGGCCAGGTCAGAACCAGCAACTTCTGTCCCTGCTGAACACCTGGTCAGGGAGGTGCCCCTGGAAAGGGATTTCAGGCAGTAGTCAGCCACTTCCATCCGCATCTCTGGAAATGCGTGTAGTGGAGCAGGAAATGACCCAAGAAGGAAACAGCTGCTAATCCTAGCAGAAACACCTCAAACGGGTGCTTGTGTCTACTGTTCACAAGGCAATTCTCTGATCAAAAGAAATGTGTGGGGGTGGAGAGGAGGGCAGGAAAGAAGCTCCACAGATACTACAGCATAGGTTTCCATGGCATTGGACTCTGATGCCCATCACTCTAGGGGCTAATGCTTGGTGAGTGTGGTCTGGCCAGGTGCCCAAGGCGGATGCTAGCCCATGGGGATCCTGTCAGCAGGACCATGAAGGGACCGAGACAAACTCCTGGTGAATAATGTGTCTTGTCCCAGTGAAATCACAGAATTTTACAATGAAAAGAGATCTTACAGATAGTGATTCAACCACACTGTTTGGAGGGAAAGTCTTTTAAGAGATTTAGACCAAATAAGTGTGGTTCAATTAGTCATAATTTAGACTACGTGTCGGGCCCTCTGACAACTGGGGCCGTTTATACTCCTCTGCTAAGTGTTTATATTGTAATGTAGTATGAGTGTCATGAGTGCATGTGTATGTATGTATATTGCGTGTGTATGCATAAGTGTGCACAAGTGTATGTGTATATGTGTACGTGTGCGGCATGTCCATGTGTCCATGCCTCCATGTAACTGTGTGTACCTGTGTCTAAGTGTATGTGTGCTGTGCTTACTGACTCTTCGTGACCCCATGGGCTGTTGCCCACCAGGCTCCTCTGTCCATGGGGATTCTCCAGACAAGAATACTGGAGTGGGTTGCATGCCCTCCTCTAGGGGATCTTCCCAACACAGGGATGGAACCCAGGTTTCCCAAACCCAGGTCTCCCACATTGCAGGCAAATTCTTAACTGTCTGAGCCAGCAGGGAAACCCAAGAATACTGGAGTGGGTAGCCTATCCCTTCTCCAGCCAATCTTCATGACCCAGGAACCGAACCGGACTCTCCTGCTTTGCAGGCAGATTCTTCAGCAGCTGAGCTACAAGGGAAACCCAAGTGTATGTGTATATACATGTATAAGTTTGTGTATGAGTATATGCGTGTGTATAAATGTGTGTGTTGTGTATTGTGTATAAGTGTGTGTATATGTTTAATGAGCAGCTGTTCTGGGCAAGAGCCTCTGTTCCTGCTAATTCAGCCTTGAGGGCCCATCTCCCACAGCCGGGGTGACTAACAGCATCACAAGAAATTTCTTGCCCCACCCTGTGCCAACCTCCCACACCAGTGTGACCCTCTGGGGTTCTGCACAGCCCTCAGATTGCATCACAGCCAGTGTTGATGCCGAAGTTACTGTCTTCCCAGAAGGGAGAGGCAGTCACCCTAGACGGAGGCCAGGGCTGTTTCCTCTAAATCACGGGATTCTGTGACCAGTCCTCGCCTGGGAAGGAGAAGCCCCTGTGCTGAAGGCAGCAAACCATGCTATGCCGGCCCTCCCTGGGGCTCAACTGTGTCCTTCGGCTTTCGAGGCAATTCCATGCAATGGAAGTTGTTTTTTCCTTTCACTCTTTCTCTAGACATATTTTAATGGACATTAAGATGTACAATTTTATATGCTGCTTTAAAAAAAAATTGAAGTGTAGTTGACATATTCTATCATTTAGTTTCTGGTGTACCTGCTTTTTCTTTGATGTAACGTGACAGCTGCTTCAATGTTACTAGAAGCTCTTCAGAAACATTAGTTTTAATGGCTGCATAATACTAAAATAGCATTGTCATATCCCACCTAACCTCACTGTTCCTTACCATGAAATACTCAGGTCTTTTTCCCGCATTATAAATAAAACTGGGACAAACATCTTTATGCATCTTCCCCCCTGCATTTTGGATTAGACTTGAAACATTCAGGGTGGGGGTGAAGCTTTGTCACATGACAATTAAAAATCCAAGGTCGGAAACATTTATTGCTGAACAAAAAAACTGCATTCGTGTTGCACTCTGTCTGGATTTCTATTTTCCCAGAAAAGTGTTATTTTACCTATTAACTGTGAACACACCTTATGATGGTCTCTTATTACATTTTTTGCTGCTTATAACAACTTTTATAATATCATTCTTTTAGCAAGAATGGAAAGAAAATTCAATCTTTCCACTGAGAGATGAAATATTTCTTGCCATATCAGTAAACAAGGCTGTCAGAGTCATCAGTGACTACAGCCCTCCAATGTGAGCTGGTGAGCCTAAGAGCACTGGGGAAGGAGAAGAATACCCGCCATCAGCCTCCATCAGACTGCGGCCACTCCCTACCTATGGTGAGCCCAAAGGAGCTCAGGGTGTGAAAACACGGACCCTGGCCTCAGATAGCTGAGATGCATTTATGAAAGGAATGACTTCTGTGAGCCCAGACTCTTGCAACTTCTATCCAGAGAAAAATTTTAAATTCCTGAACTTGAGATGCTTGGTTTTCTTTAATTCACAAAAATACTTTTGACCTTCAGATTACCCGCCGTTTGTTCCAAAACTTCTATATAACCTGACTCCTCGCCTCACCTCCTAGGAGCAGTTCTCTCAGGGTTCTTCAGATGCTACCTCCAGACTGAAACCCTAAAAATTTCCTCTAAGTAAAAGATCACTCTCAACTTTTAGGTTGTGTGTATTTTTTCAATCAACATCACCATCATGAGACATGAAAATGATTAGTTACTAATTATAGTTACTGATTGTTTAGAAAACCTTCAGCTTTAAAATTCACTATCAGTAATGCCATATAAATTTTGAGAATTGTTTTCAAATCCAAGAAAATTCTATCAAGTATACATATGAACTGTATCATTTTCTGACATGCCAAGTTTTCTTATTTAGTAACTTATTTTATATGTTCATTTAACTGTACACAGTCACCAACCAGTCACAGTGGATGTCCTTCTCCATCTGATTGAGTGTGCTGAGTTTCTGTGCAGACTTCCCTCACTGGGGAGGCAGCCTTCCTGGTAGTGTGGTCTCTTCTACCTATGTGGTTCCCCAGCCATCCTGCCCAAGAGTCCCAGTTCTCCAGTAGACACACATTGCTGACCCTGGGAGCCAGCTGTACCATTGGGTCCCTATCCAGCATACTGGGAACCTACAGGATGAACATCTCAGTCAAAACAAGCTGTAGGTAGTGAAGATCCCCACTCAAGACTACATAGAGGGCACTCCACCCCAGTGCAAAAATGTGAAGCTGGTTATTTTGTAGAAGGTTCTAATTTGTGGATTTAGCTGACTACTTCCTCCTCATGACGTTTGACTTATCTCTCCATGACAAAGGAAGACTAAAGCTTAGATTTGACTCTCATCCATCATTTAGCAAGAATGTGCATCCTGAAAATAAAAAATAAAAGTGAATTCTGCTTCTCTCTGGTCCCAAAAGCTATAGCCTGAAGCTTTTCCCCCAAAAAGTAGTTTTTTGTTTTG
The DNA here is from genome assembly GCF_023699985.2 of Odocoileus virginianus. Taxonomy (NCBI): domain Eukaryota; kingdom Metazoa; phylum Chordata; class Mammalia; order Artiodactyla; family Cervidae; genus Odocoileus; species Odocoileus virginianus. Next base: position 30,006,620 of record NC_069704.1, on the reverse strand, counting down.
CCTGCTCTTGAACTCTGAGACATACTACTGTGTCAGTGGCTCCATGCTTTGGGAAATGCATGGACTACTAAAATGTCATAAAGGACATGGGCACCGGACACTTTGTTTTGCAAAGTAAGACCACTTAGGTACAATGACTACCAAATATTGTCACCAGTCTTTGACAAAAAATAAAAAATTTAATGTTATAATGTAAAAAAAAAAAATAGGTAAGTTAGAGTCTTAGAATAAGGGACATTTCTTTCCGTTGAATTTCCATTGAATCTAAGTGTAAGGGAAAAAACCATCCAGTGGTCCTCATTTTCTTCATGTCATGAGACTAGTGACCAGTTAGTCATGGGCAGTGTGGCTTTAAAATTCATTGTTTTGTTGGTCCAGAAGGCTTTGCTCTTTGCTACATAGAGAAGTACATCTAGAGCCCCACAGACTCCTCCCATGAAGTATTTTATAGCCATGTTGATTTTATCCCCTGAAAACTATAAAACTCACCTACTGTTCTCTAGGCAAGGCCAGGTTTTAGGAGACACAGAAATTCTGGCTGCTCTGGAAAGAAGGTCACAGGATCTCAGCGTTGGGGGAAACCTGGAAGTCAGGAGGTTTGGCTAGGACATGAGGCTGCCAGGAATGGCAAAGGTCAGTCAGTTTCTGCTCCAACAAGCCCCCGGGCTGAGGAGCTGCGAAAGCTGGTGTTAATTCCTAAGTGTGCTAATACTTGTCATTTTTGTTCTCTTTTGCTGATGTATACAAATCTTGATTCATTGACCAAAATAGCCATTTAAACATATTTTTTTTTAAGTTATCACGCTGCTTGCTGACTTTCTATGTATCACGGGAGACCAGAGGACTGGAGCCAGGTCATCCTACATGCCTACCTCACTTCTCAGGAGCCTTTGGGGTTTGGAAGGACATTTTGTCTCTCTCTATAATAAAAAACCTCTAGATTTCTACTGAATGTCATGAGCTTAAAATCCTAATTTGGAAGTTAGAGCCTGAACAGTTGACTTTTCCCTTACATTTCTCTTTTTTAAAAAAAATTATTATTTTTATTGAAGGATAATTGCTTTACAGAATTTTACTGTTTTCTGCCACACCTCAACATGAATCAGCTATAGGTATACATCTATCCCCTCCCTTTAGAACCTCCCTCCCATCCCCTCCCCATCCCACCACTCTAGGTTGATACAGAGCCCCTGTTTGAGTTTCCTGAGCCACACAGCAAATTCCCACTGGCGCTCTATTTTACACATGGTGATGTAAGTTTCCATGTTACCCTTTTCCATACATCTCACCCTCTCCTCCCCTCTCCCCGTGTCCTTAAGTCTATTCTCTATGTCTGTTTCTCCACTGCTGCCCTGTAAATAAATTCTTCAGTACCATTTTTCTAGATTCTGTATATGTACATTAGAATACAGTATTTATCTTTCCTTTTCTGACATATTTCACTCTGTATAATAGGCTCTAGGTTCATCCACCTCATCAGAACTAACTCAAATGTGTTCCTTTTTATGGCTGAGTCTCATTCCATCGTGTGTATGTATCACAAGTTCTTTATCCATTCATCTGTCAATGGATATGGTTGCTTCCATGTTCTAGCTATTGTAAATAGTGCTGCAATGAACAATGGGATACATGTGTCTTTTTCAATTTTGGTTTCTTCAGGGTATATGCCTAGGAGTGGAATTGCTGGGTCATATGGTGATTTTATTCCTAGTTTTTTAAGGAATCTCTATACCATCTTCCATAGTGACTGTATCAATTTACATTCCCACCAACAGTGCAAGAGTGTTCCCTTTTCTCCACACCCTCTCCAGCATTTATTGCTTGTAGAATTTTTGATGATAGCCATTCTGACTGGTGTGAGGTGATATCTCATTGTGGTTTTGATTTGCATTTCTCTAATAATGAGGAATGTTGAGCATCTTTTCATGTGTTTGTTAGCCATCTGTATGTCTTTTTGGAGAAATGTCTGTTTAGGTCTTTTTCCCACTTTCTGATTGGGTTGTTTGTTTTCCTGGCATTGAGTTGAACGAGCTGCTTGTATATTTTGGAAATTAATCTTTTGTCAGTTGTTTCATTTGCTATTATTTTCTCCCATTCTGAGGGTTGTCTTTTCCCCTGCTTATAGTTTCCTTTGCTGTACAAAAGCTTTAAGTTTAATCAGATCCCACTTGTTTACTTTTGTTTTTATTTCCATTACTCTAGGAGGTGGGTCATAGAGGATCTTGATTTGATTTATGTCATCTAGTGTTCTGCCTATGTTTTCCTCTAAGAATTTTAAAGTTTCTGGTCTTACATTTAGGTATTTAATCCATTTTGAATTTATCTTTGTGTATGGTGTTAGGAAGTGTTCTAATCTCATTCTTTTAATTGTAGCTGTCCAGTTTTCCCAGCACCATTTATTGAAGAGGCTCTCTTTGCCCTATTGTATATTCTTGCCTCCATTGTCAAAAATAAGGTACCTGTAGGTGAATGGGTTTGTTTCTGGGCTTTCTATCTTGTTCCATCTGTCTATATATCTGTTTTTGTGTCTTGATGACTGGAGCTTTGTAGTATAATCTGAAGTCAGGAAGGCTGATCCCTCCAGCTCCTTTCTTCTTTCTCAAGACTGCTTTGGGAGGAACAAGATGGCAGAAGAGTAGGTGGACATGGGGATACATCAGGAATACACTTTCAGACACAGAAATGCATGCAGAACAGCAGATGAAATCAGGCAAGAGTACCTGACCAGCAGAAAAGAATATATAGTCCCATGCAAAACTCGGTAGGATGAAGGAACTAGTTATTCCTAGATATTTAATTCTTTTTGTTCCAATGGTGAATAGGATTGATTCCTTAATTTCTCTTTCTAATTTTTCATTGTTAGTATATAGAAATGCAAGTGATTTCTGTGTATTGATTTTGTATCCTGCAACTTTGCTAAATTCACTGGTTAGTTCTAATAATTTTCTGATATTGTCTTTAGGGTTTTCTATGCACAGTATCATGTCATCTGCAAACAGTGAGAGATTTACTTCTTCTTTTCCAGTCTGGATTCCTTTTATTTCTTTTTCTTCTCTGATTGCTATAGCTAAGACTGCCAGAACTATGTTGAATAATAGTGGTGAAAGTGGACACCCCTGTCTTGCTCCTGATCTTAGAGCGAATGCTTTCAGTTTCTCATCATTGAGAATAATGTTTGCTGTAGGCTTATCAGATCTGGCCTTTACTATGTTGAGGTAGATTCCTTCTATGCCCACTTTTTGAAGAGTTTTAATCATAAATGGGTGCTGAATTTTGTCAAAGGCTTTTTCTGCATCTATTGAGATTATCATATGGTTTTATCTTTCAATTTGTTAATGTGGTATATCACATTGATTGATTTGCATACATTGAAGAATCCTTGCATTCCTGGAATAAACCCAACTTGATCATGGTGTATGAGCTTTTTGATGTGTTGCTGAATTCTGTTTGTTAAAATTTTGTTGAGGATTTTTGCATCTGTGTTCATCAGTGATATTAGCTCATAGTTTTCTTTTTTTGTGCTCTCTTTGGTTTTGGTATCAGGCTGATGGTGGCCTCATAGAATGAGTTTGGAAGTGTTCCTTCCTCTGCAATTTCTTGAGAGTTTTAAAAGGATAGACATTAGCTCTTCTCTAAATGTTTGATAGAATTCTCCTGCAAAGCCATCTAGTCCTGGGTTTTTGTTTTTTGGGAGATTTTTCATCACAGCTTCAATTTCAGCGCTTGTAATTGGGTTGCTCATAATTTCTATTTCTTCCTGGTTCAGTCTTGGAAGATTGAACTTTTCTAAGAATCTGTCCATTTCTCCCAGATTATCCATTTTATTGCCATATAGTTGTTCGTAGTAGTCTCTTATGATCCTTTGTATTTCTGCATTGTCTGCTGTAACCTCTCCTTTTTCATTTCTAATTTTGCTGATTTGATTCTTCTCTCTTTTTTTCTTGATGAGTCTGGCTAAAGGCTTGTCAATTTTGTTTATCTTCTGAAAGAATCAGCTTTTAGTTTTATTAATCTCTACTATTATTTCTTTCATTTCTTTTTCATTTATTTCTGCTTGGATCTTTATGATTTCTTCCCTTCTACTAATTTTGGGATGTTTTTGTTCTTCTTTTTCCAGTTATCTTAGGTGTCTATTTAATGTTTTTCTTGTTTCTTGAGATAGGATTGTATTGCTATAAGCTTCCCTCTTAGGACTGCTTTTGCTGCATCCCATAGGTTTTGAGTTGTGTTTTCATTGTCTGTTTTTTTATTTCCCTTTTGATTTCTTCAGTAACCTGTCAGTTATTTAGAAGACTATTGTTTAATCTCCATAAGTTTGTAGTTTTTACATTTTTTTCTTGTAACTGATATCTAGTCTCATAGTGTTGTGGTCAGAGAAGATGCTTGATATGATTTTAATTTTCTTAAATTTACTTAGGTTTGATTTGTGACCCAAGATGTGGTCTATCCTGGAGAATGTTCCATGTGCACTTAAGAAGAAAGTGTATTCTTCTGCATTTGGATGGAATATCCTGAAGATATCAGTGAGATCCATCTCATCTAATGTATCATTTAAGACATGTTTCCTTATTAATTTTCTGTTTTGATGATCTGCCCATTGGTGTGAGCAGGGTGTTAAAGTCTCCCACTATTATTGTGTTACTGTCAATTTCTCCTTTTATGTCTGTTAGTGTTTGTCCTATGTATTGAGGTGCTTCTATGTTGGGTGCATAGATATTTACAATTGTTATATCTTCCTCTTGGATTGATCCCTTGATCATTATGTAATGTCCATCCTTATCTCTCGTAACCTTCTTTATTTTAAGGTCTATTTTGTCTGATATGGGGATTGTTACTCCAGCTTTCTTTTGCTTCCCATTTGCATGGAATATATTTTTCCATCCTCTCACTTTCAGTCTATATGTGTCTTTAGGTCTGAAGTGGGTTTCTTGTAGACAGCATACATCTAGGTCTTGTTTTTGTATCCATTCAGCCAGTCTCTGTCTTTTGGCTGGAGCATTTAATTCATTTACATTTAAAATAATTATTGATATATGTGTTCCTATTGCCATTTTATTAATTGTTTGGGTTTGATTTTGTAGATCTTTTTCTTCTCTTGTATTTGTTGACTATATAAGTCCCTTTCACATTTGTTGTAAAGCTGATTTGGTTGTACTGAATTCTCTAACTTTTGCTTGTCTGAAAGCTTTTTATTTCTCCATCAATTTTGAATGAGATCCTTGCTGGGTACAGTAATCTTGGTTGTAGATTTTTCCGTTTCGGTACTTTATATATAGCCTTCCATTCCCTTCTGGACTGCAGAGTTTCTGCTGAAAGATCAGCTGCTAAGCGTATGGGGTTTCCCTAGTATGTTACTTGTCGCTTGTCCCTTGCTGCTTTTAATATTCTTTCTTTGTGTTTAGTCTTTGTTAGTTTGGTTAGCATGTGTCTTGGTGTGTTTCTTCTTGGGTTTATCCTGTATGAGACTCTCTGTGCCTCTTAAACTTGACAGACTATTTCCTTTTCCATGTTGGGGAAATTGTCAACTATAGTCTCTTCAAACATTTTCTCATACCCTTTCTTTTTCTCTTCTTCTTCTGGGACGCATATAATTCTAATGTTGGTGCGCTCAATATTGCCCCAGAAGTCTCTGAGACTATCCTCAATTCTTTTCATTCTTTTTACTTTATTCTGCTCTTCAAAAGTTATTTCCACCATTTTGTCTTCTAGCTCACTGATTCATTCTTCTGCTTCAGATATTCTGCTGTTGATTCCTTCTAGAGTATTTTTAATTTCAGTAATTGTGTTGTTTGTCTCTGCATGTTTATTCTTTAATTCTTCTCGGTCTTTGTTAATTGATTCTTGCATTTTCTTCACTTTGCTTTCAAAGTTTTTGATCATCTTTACTATCATTATTCTGAATTCTTTTTCAGGTAGTTTGCCTATTTCCTCTTCTTTTATTTGGACTTCTGTGTTTCTAGTTTGTCACTTCATTTGTGTAGTATTTCTCTGCCTTTTCATTATTTTTTTTTAACTTATTGTGTTTGAGGTCTCCTTTTCCCAAACTTCAAGGTTGAATTCTTTTTTTTCTTTTGGTTTCTGCCCTCCTAAGGTTGGTCCAGTGATTTGTGTAAGCTTGTATAGGGTGAGATTTGTGCTGAGTTTTTGTTTGTTTGTTTTCCTCTGATGGGCAAGGGTGAGTGAGGTGTAATCCTGTCTGCTGATGATTGGGTTTGTATTTTTGTTTTGTTTGTTGTTTAGATGAGGCGTCCTGCACAGGTGCTACTGGTGGTTGGGTGATGTCTAGTCTTGTATTCAGGTGGTTTCCTTTGTGTGAGTTCTCACTATTTGACACTCCCTAGGGTTAGTTCTCTGGTAGTCTAGGGTCTTGGAGTCACTGCTCCCACTCCAAAGGCTCAGGGCTTGATCTCTGGTCAGGAACAAAGATTTCACAAATGGTTTGTCATGGCATTAAGTGAGATTAAAACAAATATCCAAAAACGAGCAACCAAAAATGAACCCCAGACAAATGACAGTTATAAAATCAGACAAATTAAAAAAAAATCAGATAAATAATAATTAAAATATTGGAAAATATACATATATGTATACACCCATGAGCAAAGTCAAAACAGTTCAACAAAAATAAAGTACAATAGATTGACCTGGCAAACAAAGGAAATAAAAAATTATATTTACCAGTTAAGAGCAAAACTAACTAAAGCACAAACTGAAGAACAAAACAAAAGCAAGGTGCCAAGTGGGGAATAAAGCAATGAAAACAAAACTAACAAATATGTTCAGAGGAAAGGAAAGAAAGAGTAGATGTGCAAAGTTAAATAGGGGTAGATAAAGAAGATTTATATGCATTAAAGATTAACTGCAAGGGGAAAAGAGCAGTAGGAAAGGCAAACAAAGGAATAAATGTGGGAAAATGTAATAGGTTGAAAAAATTAAAAGTTAAAATTATATAAAAGAGAAAAAAGAAACAGAAGAAGAAAGAAAAAAGGAAAAAAAAAAAAAGAGGAGAACTCCACAGAACTGCAAAAGCCCAACATAGAGGCAGAGGTTTATAAAAACAATAAAAAGTGTGACTGAATATACACACATACATAAACACCCAAAAGCAAAATGAAAACAGTCCAACAAAAATAAAGTACAATAGATTGACCCAGCAAAAAAAGGGAACCAAAAATTATGTCTACCAGAACAAAACTAACTAAAGTACAAACTGAAAAACAAAATTAAAACAAGGTGCCAATTGGGGGATAAAGCAAGGAAAATAAAACTAACAAATACGTTGAGAGGAAAGGAAAGAAAGAAAAGAAAGAAAGAATAGATATACAAAGTTAAATAGAGGTAGATAAAGAAGATGTATACATATTAAAGATTAAGTGCAAGGGAGAAAGAGCAGTAAGAAAAGCAAACTAAGAAATAAATGTAGAAAAAGTAATAATAGGTTTAAATTTTTTTAAAGGGAAAAAAAAAAGAAAGGAGGAAAACTCCCCGCAACAGCAAAAGCCCAATGTAGAGGCAGAGGTTTATAACAATAGTAAAAAAATGTGACTGAGAAAAAAAAGAAAAAAAGTTTAATTAGATTTCATAGTGCCAATAAAATTGACAACTATAACAGAGAGTGGAAAAAAGAAAAAAAAATCAAAAATAAGCTACAGAACAAGTCAAAACATAAGAATAATAAATGTTTTTCTTGAGTCCCTGCTGTCAGAGTCTTTTCCCTCTCTGGGAGGCAGAGTCCACCTCACCTCCCTAAGTGAATGTCAAGTCCCTCAGTTGTGTCTGACTGTTTGCGACCCCTTAGACTGTAGCCCACCAGGCTCCTCCATCCATGGGATTCTCCAGGCAAGAATACTGGAGTGGGTTGCCATTTCCTTCTCCAGGGGATCTTCCCGACCCAGGGATCAAACCCGGGTCTTGGGCACTGCAGGCAGACACTTTACCCTCTGAGCCACCAGGGAAGCCCTCATCTCCCTCGGATGCCTTCTAATACTGTGCTGATCTCTGGGCCTGCTATAGGGGCAGCTGAGATTCTAATCTGGCCCTGCTCCTCTGTTTTCTTGCCTCCAGTGTCCACAGCTATGAGGACTAGTGTGTTTTCTTTTGCGGGAGCTCTCAATGGCCTTTTATATATTCCATAGACACAGAGTCTGCCTATTGGATTGTGTGGATTTAATCTGCAGCTTGTACAGGTGGTGGGAAGGTTTTGGGTCTTCTTCCTTAGCCACACTGCCCCTGGGTTTCAATTGTGGTTTTACTTCCACCTCGGCATGTGGGTGGTTCACCAGGGTTTGCTCCTGAGGCTGCCCTGGAGGACTTGGATCTGCCCCAGTGAGGGCCAGGTGTGGAGGTGGCGCTGCTGCTTAGGTCACAAGGGTTCTGGCAGCACCAGGTACTCGGGGGAGTTGGCGGCTAGGACAGCGGGAAATACAGTGCTCTAGCCGGGTTGATGCTGGGAGGGATTGGGGGCAGGAGGAGAAGGGGACGACAGAGAATGAGATGGCTGGATGGCATCACCGACTCGATGGGCATGAGTTTGAGTAAACTCTGGGAGTTGGTGATGGACAGGGAGGCCTGGCGTGCTGTGATTCATGGGGTCGCAAGGAGTCGGACACGACTGAGCGACTGAACTGAACTGAACTGAGCCGAGTATAGCAACCAGTATTGGCCAATACACTCCAGTATTCTTGCCTGGAGAAGCCCCCTCCCTGACAGAGAAGCCTGACAGGCTGCAGTCTACAGGGTCGCAAAGAGTTGGACACAACCGAAGTGACCCTGCATGCATAGGTGCAAGACTTTTTTTGACTCGGCAGCTCTGCCCCAGTGAGAGTTGGGCATGAAGGTGGTGCAGCTGCTTGGCTTTCAGGGACCCTGGCGGCGCCAAGTGTGCGGGGACACAGATTGCCTCCACCACAGGGGTTATGGCCCTAGCAGAGTCTTTTTTCAAGCCTCTTATAGCTAGCAATCAGAAGGCCTGTTTGGCCAGACTTTCTCCATAGCTCCGCCTGTTCCAGCACTTAGAGGGCTTCCTTGCCGCGGGTCCTTCCTTCTCTGCTGTTCGGTGCATCAGACACATAGAGGGGCCCCCTTGTCTGGGGTCCTACTCTGTAGATTGGCGCGTCAGGCATTTAATGGGCCAGCCTCTTTATTGTTCAGCTGCCAATGCTGGCTGGAGAGAGGGGAGAGGGGCTATGGTGGTGGCTCCACCCCCGCTATGTGTGACTCAGCACTATTGCCTTGCTTCCACGGCTGCCGGTTTACCCCCAAAGGCATTTCCCACCACAGTCTCCTTCCTCACATCCCCTCGAGCCATCTCTTCGCAGTCAACATCAGCCCTCGCCCTGAGATTGCTCCACAATCTAAACTCCAGCTCCCAGCCACTGTGTCATCTGGGGTATGGATGGCTGCGGCAAGGACCGTCTGATTCTCATTCCATTTAGGCTGCCTCAGATCAGCTGTTTCACTCTAGCTGTAAATGTTTCTCCTCTGACTCAGACAATTGCCCTGATGTGGGGATCGAACCCCTGCTTCAGTTAACCCACCCGCCGAGGCCAGGTCCAATCCTACTAACACTCCTGTTTTTCCCCTTAGTTCCTTCACCCTACCGAGTTTTGCATGGTTCTCAATATTCTTTTCCTCTGGTCAGGCACTCCTGTCTGCCCTCAGCTGGTGTTCAGCATGCACTTCTGTGTCTGAAGGTGTATTCCTGATGTATCCGTGGAGAGAGAAGCACTCCACGTCCACCTACCCCTCTGCCATCTTGTTCTCTCCTCATTTCTTCTTTAATAATCCTAACACTTTCCAATGAATGGCAACCTCTGGCTGAATCAAGGGAGGGTTGCATATAAGAAAGTCAGTAAGAAATGAGCTTTATCATTTCAAAATACTATTCTCATCACAGCTGAAATTAAGGGACCAAGAGGAAAGAGGAATGAGAAGTTAGTGTTTAATGAGCACAGAGATTCAGTTTGAGACGATGAAAAAGTTCCGGTAATGAATGTTAGTGATGGTTACACAATGAGGTGAATGTACTAAACCAAAACTGGTTCATATGGTAAATTTCATTAGGTACGTTTTACCACAATAAAAAATACAAAAAGGTTGCTTCCCAGTGAGCAGGTGAGTAAAGGAAGCTCTCTTGCTCCATATCTCCAGGAGGACAAGAAAGAAGTTGGAAACAATGGTGGTGGGTGCTCTTAGGAGGGCATTGGGGACCCCCTGGGAGAGAGGAGGAAGCGACAAGACTCATCTACTGGTGCTATAGTTTGTGTGACAGACCAGCCTTGACTTTCTGCCTGCCAGATTATCCTCGATTGTGAGTTCTTAGCAAGCAGGGGTAGAGCATTCTGTGTATTTTACACACAGCAGCCTACTTCCCATCCAACTTGTGCAAACAGTAATGCACTTTGGGAACTGCTCAAAGGTGCCTGTAAGAGGGGGCTGTGGGGGGGGGGGGGCACATTTCACTACATTCAACTCAAGCTATGTGCTCACAGCCCGTGGTTCCCATGTGTATAGGTAATCGTTGGCACCAAGCCCTGACCATTCTAAAGATAGTATTTGGCATAGCCTGGACTGGATTTGTGCCTAGACTATTTAGATCCCTCTGAATTCAGTGACTATTCCACAATACAAATTGTGGGGCATCCACCAAGAACAGCTCCATTTTGCAACAGAAATGTACAAAATTCAGGGTGGAAGAGAGTGGGGCGTGGGAAGGGAGTTCACCATCCAGGAAGCACAAACCCAAAGCAGAACACACGTGCCTGATATACATCAAGTGTCCTAACTCACTAGAGAGACTGGCATGCTCTTCTTTATATTTGTCAGTTCACCTTGTTAGTGTCTGAGTATTTGCTGGAATCATAAGACTAGCTTTAGAAGAAATTGAAAACTTGAACTCTCCAGATTTCATGCACCCTCTACACTTCCTTCCTTTTTCTAGGAACTACTTACCCCCTTTCAGATTCATCCATGACTGTGACCCTGCCATTGGAGCTAGTTATTCTCCCACACTGTTGAGAACCATCATATTCCTTAATTCTTAAAATATATCTTATTTGGACCCCCCACTCATGCAAAACCTAGCCTCTTTCATTTTTCATGAAACCACTCTTCCCTGAGGTTGTGCAAAGGGCCTGGGGTCTCATGGGAAGTCTGTTTTGCCACCCTTGGTCATCCCAACATGCAGGACCTGCCCCCTCCAAGCCAAGTCAGTGCATGGGAATCTTCTAGAGTCCACCATCTCTAAGATCAGCCTCGGTAGGATTTCCCCTTAAGTCAGAGGAGAATCACAGTACAGGAAGCCCCTTCAGGAAATGTTTCGGTGGGGACAGTGACAGAGGGTTGGGGTCTCTAAGTACCTAGAATGACCTTGTATAGGGCACTGAGAAGGATGTCGGCTCTTGGTTGTTGTTCCACTGCACTGTGAGAAAGGTCCTATTAGCATAATTGTCTTGAATGATTTTTAACAACCACCAACCTTCAATCCAAGACTGAGACAGCCCTGTGGCGCTGCATGCTGACTTGTCTGGAGTTACACTGACTGTCAGCTGAGGAAGTCCCCAGACTTCTCCAAGCCTCAGTTTATTCTTCTGTAAAATGGAGACAAGAGTTATTATGGTGAGCAAATGCCATAACTGAAAGCAGCGTGTGCATGACTGAGCGATATATTTTGAGTTGTCTACCGATGTCAAGAGGTCAGTGGGATTTTGTGTACTTTTCTTCCCCACTTTGCTTATCTGTATTTTCTAAGTTTTTCATAATGATTACTTGTGTTTTAACCAAAAAAAAAAAAAAAAAAGAAGAAGAAGGAAAGGAAGAAACTGCTGGGAGGATAATGGCCAATGTCCCTCTGAAAACCCTTGTAAGTAGTCACTACCAGCTTCCTAATGAAAGGATTCATGGGAGGAAAGCAAGCTATGCCAGGCTCACTGTCCCTCCGCCAGGACGCACTCTAGGGAAATCATGACATTACTGCTCCTAAGCCAGACAACTGGTTTGGTTCATTGATCCACTTGGTAGTGAAACATTCACATACTTCATATTTTTACAACAAACCAATGCTTTTTTATTGGATTATGAGTAGGTCAGGACCTAGAGGCTAAAACTTTAATGCAGTGATTTGCTCATGTCAGCTCATAGGTCCAGTTTACCAGGATAATTTGGATCAGCCCACTAGAAGTCAAGAAAGTCATTTTGGACTTTATCTTTCTCAGGCTGTGCAAAAGAGGGGGAAGAACAGTAGCTTCCCCCATGGAGCACAAGTCAGCCAGTTTCACGAGGCAAGGGCTGGATTCAACGCTGCGTTTTGCCAGAGATCTGCCCACAATTGGCCTATGTCAGTGCTTCCTGCGTATATGGGGATCAACAACCAAAGAAAAGCTGGGGGGAAGGCAGTGATGATGGAAGTGGCTTTGACTGAGAAACCCCAGGGGCATAGTAGTTCTTTAGTTCCAAATTGAACCACGAGAACAGAGCACATCTGAATCAATGTCTGGAGATGGCGCCAGGAGAGAATTTGTGGCTCCGGGTGAATGTTTGTGTATCCCTAATCTTCTGTTCATCTCTGCTATGTCCTAAGGCCTCAGGTATGTGGCAGGCCTCAAGGGCTTGTCACATGTCCGATTATTTTTCTGTATTGTCTGGGAACTCACAAATCTTCAGTGATATATCTTGAGGTATGTCCCCCACAAGGGCATTTTGATGGTATGAGGGCACTCTTAAATTCCAAAACATCATTAAGAATAGCAGTAGCTATATGCTAAGCACTATGTCAATTATCCTCTATAGTCCTTACAATACCCCCAGAGATGGGCATGTTTCATCTTCCCCCTTTGGCAGATGAGAAAATGGAGGTTCTACAAAGTGAAGTGTGTTGCCCAAAGTTATAGAACTGTTAAGTGACAGAACCAAGACCTGAACCCAGACCTATTTGATTCCAAAATCTGGGGCCTTAATTACTGCATTATTTGTTTATTTGATGATCATCTCTCTTTGCCCACCAAGTATTGTGTTCAACCATCACCTGATATATGTGTCTGTGTCTGTTAGTTGTTCAGTCATGTCTGACTCTTTGTGACCCCATGGACTATAGCCTGCCAGGCTCCTCCGTCCATGGGATTTTCCAGGCAAGAAAACTGGAGTTGGTTGCCATTTCCTTCTCCAGGGGATCTGATATGTAATAGAGCCTAAATAAATACTTGTTGAATGAGATAATGCTGTGCACGTGTGCATGCGTACTCAAGTCACTTCAGTTGTGTCAAACTCTTTGCAACTCTATGGACTGTAGCCCACCAGGCTCTCTGTCTATGGGTTTCTTGAGGCATAAATACCAGAGTGGGTTGCCGTTTGCTACTTTAGGGAATCTTTCTGACCTGAGGACTGAACCCACATCTCCTGCATTGCAGGTGAGTTCTTTACCACTGAGTCACTGGGGAAGTGAGAGAACTCTGTCTCCCCTCAAAATCACAGGAGCAGAGATAAAATGGTGGTATGGCAGGTCACTGGTTATTCAGAGTTCATGAAACTCTCAGGGCCAGTTGCTATGGCTCCTAAGAAGTCCCGTCAACCCTGGGGTTCCCTGACACAGAAGCAAGAATATTTTGTTGCATTGCAAAAACACTTCATGTCAAGACTTTTGTAGAATTTCTTTCCTTTTTTTAATATTCTACATGCTAGATCAATCAGCTCAGGCTGTTAGAAAGCTGGAAAATCTGAATTAAGTAGCAGACATGAACAAAACATTTTCCAGGAAGGGAAAACTAAATCTAGCCTCAAATGGGAAATTCTTTGCCCTAAACATTAAAGTCTCTAAAAAACATGGCTAGCATTTTCCCCCCACCAAAAACTAATGTCAGTTCTGCAGACTCATTTTCAATGAGATAAAATGCCTTTTTTCTGATACACCTCACTAACCAGTCTTACCTCCCCTCTTTCTCTTTAGTCTGGAAAGGTGATCGAACACTGTGCTTTCCATCTGCACTCCTTCCTTTTCCACCCACCCACTTGCCTTTGCTCCTCTGGCCATCCAGTCTCTTTTCCCCTGGACACTCTGGCCCACACTCAGCAAATGTCTCTACCTCTGCCCCTCTCTTTCTCCCGAATGCCTTCCTTGTGTTTCTTGAAACTATAGACTTCTTTTTTTGTTTTTAATTTTTTAAAAATTGGGGTATAATTGCTTTACAATGTTGTGTTGGTTTCTGCACAACAACATGAATCAGCCATATGTGTGCATATATCCCCCTCCTCTTGAGCCCCGCTCCAACCCCTCCACCATCCCACCCCTCTAGGTCTTCAGAGAGCACTGAGGTGAGCTCTTTTTGTTATAGAGCAGTTTCCCATTAGCTGTCTATTTTACACACGGTAGTGTATATGTATAAAATAGATTCGTCAGTGTTACTCTCTCAGTTCATATGGACTTCTTTTGAATGCTACCAATAAATATTAAGCTTCTTCTCAAGACTCAGGTTTCCAGGGAAGGCAAGTTGCTTCCCACCTCCCAGGAACACTGTGCTATGGAAGATGATGTTTATGGTGCATAAGGCCACTAGGGGTCTTTTAAGAACAATTAGGAGGAGGAGTTATTAAGTCTGACTTTAAAGGATTCCATGCTATCCACCGATTGTTGATGAATATTTAGAAAGCCTTCTGAAGGTTTCTTTTCGGTCGCTCAGGATGAAACAGCTGAATCCCTCGGAGGCATAGATGAGAGGAGCCAGGCAAGAACGCGGCTGGAAGTGGGAGACCCTGCAGCGGCCCTGCACATGCTCGAGGAGGCCCAGCTTAATGAGTGAGGCAGCACGAGCAGCAGCGGCTGGCCCCACGGACCTCTGTCAGAAGAAAAAGAACCTGATCATCCTCCGCAGGTCAGTGTTGTTGCTGATCTTAAGTTAGAATTACAAGGTAGGGACTTCCTTGGTGGTCTAGTAGCTAAGGCTCAGCACGCCAAATGCAGGGGTACTGGGTTCCATCCTTGGTCCAGGAACTAGATCCAACATGTCACAGCTAAGACCCAGTGCAGCCAAATAAATAAAAATAAATATTTTTTAAAAATTGCAAGATGCATTCCTACTCCTTACTCCAATCAATTGCCCACAAATAGAAACTTTGAGTGGTGTTAGCTTGTCCTGAAGCATGTCAAATGGGTTCTCTGATTTCAAAGTTTGTTGAAAATGCTACCACATTCCCCCAACTAATGAGTTATTCAATTCACTCTAGGGCATCAGTACTGCTTCCTCCATAAGAGAGAGCAGATCCTCTGTCAATGAGACCACATTCAAAGGTAACTAAAAGGATGATGTGGTGAGTGTCCCAGTGATTGTTGCTGTTCAGTCACTTGTTATTATTATTATCTTTTTATTATTAACCATAGCAATATAATAATAACCATAATAATATCTAACGTTTGTTGCTGTTATTCAGTCACTCAGTCGTGTCCAACTCTGCAACCCCACGGACTGCAGCATGCCAGGCTTCCCTGTCCTTCACCATCCCCCAGAGTTTGCTCAAACTAATGTTCATTTAGTTGGTGATGATGCCATCCAACCATCTCATCCTCTGTCATCCCCTTCTCCTCCTGCCTTCAATCTTTCCCAGCATCAGGGTCTTTTCCAATGAGTCGGCTCTTTGCATCAGGTGGCCAAAGTATTGGAGCTTCAGCTTCAGCATCAGTCCTTCCAATGAATATTCAGGGTTGATCTTTAGGATTGACTAGTTTGATCTCCTTGCAGTCCAAGGGACTCTCAAAAGTCTTCTCCATCACCACAATTCAAAAGCATCAGTTCTTTGGTACTCAGCCTTCTTTATTGGTCCCAGTGATAATTTTAGGCAAATTGGGACTAGCCATGTGGGTTTCAGTTTCTCTGTCTAAACAAGAAGTGTCCTGACAAAATTGGGAAGGGGTACTCCTCCTGGGCCTCCTGGCAAGGCTCTCCTGTGAGTAGGATGGTTCGAGGTGAAGGTGTTGTCATTAACTGGCATCCCAGTGAAGAGGAGTTTGCTGCTGCTGCACTGTGTTCTTGCTGGCAGTCCCTGTTACAGCAACCCCTCCACATGCCAGACATTGCATCCAAAGCTAACAAAAGTTATGGTTATAAGAAATGAAGAATGCCACTTTTATTTCATAAGAGCACAAATCCACATATCATAGTTAAACTGTATTCTATGTTCTGACTGGTTCTCCAGGATAGGAACTCATAAAAATCAGCTATTTTAGATTTCAAAAACTACTCTCTGATAAACTAGTGTTTTCCTACTCATTGCTCATATCTCAAAGAGATGTAGATACACATTATCCAGTCCATTTTTTCCCCAACACGTGTGAAAGAGAGAGGGGGACTGTCAATTGATCTTTTTTTTTTTTTTTTGGTATTTTTAAAATTAATTTATTTATTTTAATTGGAGGCTAATTACTTGACAATGTTGTGGTGGTTTTTGCCATACATTGACATGATCAGCCATGGGTGTACATGTGTTCCCCATCCTGAACCCCCCTCCCACTCGCCTCCTCATCCCATCCCTCAGGGTCATCCCAGTGCACCAGCCCTGAGCACCCTGTCTCATGCATTGAACTTGGACTGGCGATCTGTTTCACACTTGATAATATACATGTTTTGATGCTGTTCTCTCATATCATCCCACCCTCGTCTTCTCCCACAGAGTCCAAAAGTTTGTTCTTTATATAT
This sequence comes from Odocoileus virginianus, assembly GCF_023699985.2. NCBI lineage: Eukaryota > Metazoa > Chordata > Mammalia > Artiodactyla > Cervidae > Odocoileus > Odocoileus virginianus. Next base: position 29,989,941 of record NC_069704.1, on the reverse strand, counting down.
GTGTCTCTTTTGCTATCTTGCATAAAGGGTCATCATTGCCATCTTTCTAAAGTCCATATATATGTGTTAATATACTGTATTGGTGTTTTTCTTTCTGACTTACTTCACTCTGTACTCAATTGCATCTTAAAGAGCAAAAAATTGAGGCATGAAAATGGTTCCCATGTATTTCCTATGTGGGAGAATCCAGTTCTCATTTTCTTTTAATTAAGGTATACTTTTAATTGAGGTAAAATGTCTTCACCTCACAGATAGATGAGATTTGATAAATGTATTCACTTGTGTGAACAACAGCAAACTCAAGATATGGAACATTTCAATCCACCAATCAAGGTCCACTGTGCTCCTGTTCTAGTCAGTACCCTACCCTCTATACCATCTGAGGCAATCTCTATTCTGATTTCTTTCACCAGATTGTTGTGGTTTAGTTGACAAGTCACATCTGACTCTTTTTCGACCCCATGGACTATATCCCTCCAGCCTCCTCTGTCCATGGGATTTCCAAGGCAAGACCACTGGAGTGGATTGCCATTTCCTTCTCCAGGATATCTTCCCAACCCAGGCATTGAATCCATGGCTCCTTCATTGGAAGGTGGATTCTTTAAAACTGAGTCACCAGGGAAGCCCTTCACCAGATTAGTTTGCAGTTTTTGAATTAAATAAATGCAACTACACAGAATGCATTCCTGTATGTCTTGCTTTCTTTCACTCAGCATAACGTCTGTGACATTCAGGTGTGACCACTAGACCACTCAGGTATGACCTAAATCAAATCCCTTATGATTATACAGTGCAAGTGACAAATAGATTCAAGGGATTATATCTGATAGACAGAGGCCTGAAGAACTGTGGACAGAGGTTCATGACTTTGTACAGAAGGCAGTGATGAAGACCATCCCCAAAGGAAAGAAATGCAAAAAGACAATATGGTTGCCTGAGGAGGCCTTACAAATAGCTGAGAAAAGAAGAGAAGCTAAAGGCAAAGGAGAAAAGGAAAGATATACTCATTTGAATGCAGAGTTCCAAAAAATAGCAAGGAGAGATAAGAAAGCCTTCCTCAGTGATCAGTGCAAAGAAATAAAGGAAAACAATAGAATGGGAAGACTAGAGATCTCTTCAAGAAAATTAGAGATACTAAGGGAAAATTTCAGGCAAAGATGGGCTCAATAAAAGACAGAAACAGCATGGACCTAACAGAAGCAGAAGATATTAAGAAGAGGTGGCAAGAATACACAGAAAAAATATACAAAAAAGAACTTCACGACCCAGATAACCACAAAGGTGTGATCACTCACCTCGAGCCAGACATCCTGGAATGTGAATTCAAGTGGGCCTTAGAAGGCATCACTACGAGCAAAGCTAGTGGAGGTGATGGAATTCCATTTGAGGCATTTCAAATCCGAAAAGATGATGCTGTGAAAGTGCTGCACTCAATATGCCAGCAAACTTGGAAAACTCAGCAATGGCCATAGGACTAGAAAAGGTCCGTTTTCATTTCGATCCCAAAGAAAGGCAATACCAAAGAGTGTTCAAACTACTGCACAATTGCACTCATCTCACACACTAGCAAAGTAATGCTCAAAATATTTCAAGCAAGGCTTCAACAGTACTTAAACCTTGAACTTCCAGATGTTCAAGCTGGATTTAGAAAAGGCAGAGGAACCAGAGATCAAATTGCCAGCATCTGTTGGATCGTAAAAAGCAAGAGAGTTCCAGAGAAACATCTACTTCTGCTTTATTGACTACACCAAAGCCTTTGACTGTGTGAATCACAATTGTGGAAAATTCTGAGAGATGGGAATACCAGACCACCTTACCTTCCTGCTGAGAAATCTGTATGCAGGTCAGGAAGCAACAGTTAGAACTGCACATAAAACAGCAGACTGGTTCCAAACCGGGAAATAAGTACATCAAGGCTGTATATTGTCACCCTGCTTATTTAACTTTTATGCAGAGTACATCATGAGAAATGCCAGACTGGAGGAAGAACAGTTTCAGTTTCAGTTCAGTCGCTCATATCATGTCCGACTCTTTGCAACCCCATGAACAGCAAAACGCCAGGCCTCCCTGTCCATCACCAACTCCCAGAGTCCACCCAAACCCATGTCCATTGAGTCGGTGATGCCATCCAACCATCTCATCCTCTGTCGTCCCCTTCTCCTCCTGCCCTCAATCTTTCCTAGCATCAGGGTCTTTTCAAATGAGTCAGCTCTTCACATCAGGTGGCCAAAGTATTGGAGTTTCAGCTTCAACATCAGTCCTTCCAACTGAACACCCAGGACTGATCTCCTTTAGGATGAACTGGTTGGATCTCCTTGCAGTCTAAGGGACTCTCAAGAGTCTTCTCCAACACCACAGTTCAAAGCATTAATTCTTTGGCACTCAGCTTTCTTTATAGTCCAACTCTCACATCCATACATGACCACTGAAAAAACCATAGCCTTGACTAGACAGACCTTTGTTGACAAAGTAATGTCTCTGCTTTTTAACATGCTGTCTAGGTTGGTCATAACTTTCCTTCCAAGGAGTAAGTGTCTTTTAATTTCATAGCTGCAATCACCATCTGCAGTGATTTTGGAGCCCAAAAAAATAAAGTCTGACACTGTTTCTACAGTCTCCCCATCTATTTCCCATGAGGTGATGGGACCAGATGCCATGATCTTAGTTTTCTGAATGTTAGGCTTTAAGTCAACTTTTTCACTCTCTTCTTTCACTTTCATCAAGAGGCTTTTCAGTTCCTCTTCACTTTCTGCCATAAGGGTTGTGTCATCTGTATATCTGAGGTTATTGCTATTTTTCCTGGCAATCTTGATTCCAGCTTATGCTTCTTCCAGCCCAGCGTTTCTCATGATGTACTCTGCATATAAGTTAAATAAGCAGGGTGACAATATACAGCCTTGACATATCCCTTTTCCTATATGGAACCAGTCTGTTGTTCCATGTCCAGTTCTGTTACTTCCTGACCTGCATACAGGTTTCTCAAGAAGCAGGTCAGGTGGTATGGTATTCCCATCTCTTTCAGAATTTTCCACAGTTTATTGTGATCCACACAAAGTCTTTGGCATAGTCAATAAAGCAGAAATAGATATTTTTCTGTAACTCTCTTGCTTTTTACGATCCAACAGATGCTGGCAATTTGATCTCTGGTTCCTCTGCCTTTTCTAAAACCAGCTTGAATATTTGGAAGGTCATGGTTCACGTATTGCTGAAGTCTGGCTTGGAGAATTTTGAGCATTACTTTACTAGCATGTGAGATAAGTGGAAGTGTGCGGTAGTTTGAGCATTCTTTGGGATTGCCTTTCTTTGGGATTGGAATGAAAACTGACCTTTTCCAGTCAGACAGAGGGTGAGATGGTTGGATGGTATCACCAACTTGATGAACATGAGTTTGAGTAAGCTCCAGGAGTTGGTGATGGACATGGAAGCCTGGCGTGCTGCAGTCCTTGGGCTCACAAAGAGTCAGACATGACTGAGAAACTGAACTGAACTGAAATGAATGTCTGCGAGAGTCATCCATGTTGTTGCCTATATCAGAAGTTCACTTCTCTTCATTGCTGAATACTATTCCACTGTATGGATACGACACAACCATTTATCCATTCTCCTGTTGATAGCCATTTGGACTGTTTTTACCTTTTGGTTATTATAAATTCAGCTATTGTTAACATTTTGGTAGTTGTTAGGTGTCACAGGCTTTCGTTTCTTACAGGTGAATACCTGAGAAGAATTGCCAGGTCTGGAGGAAAATGTATAATTGGATTTTATAAGAAAATGCCTATTTTCCAAAGTAGATATACCAATTTTTAATCCTACTAGCAATGCAAAATAGTTCCTGTTTCTTTGTATCCTCACCAACATTTGGCAATTTTGGTGATTTTAATTTTAGCTATCTTAGTGGGTTTAAACTTGTATCTCTCTGTGGTTTTAATTTTTATTTCCCTCATGACTAATGATTTTGGATAACTTTGCATGCGCTTATTAGTCACTTTTTAATCTTCTGAAAGTGTTCAGAAGGGGAAAAAGTTTAACCTTTAATAAACAACCCAGAAAGTAATCACTTATCTATTGTAGAGCAAGCTTCTGCTAATGTTAGACAAGGGCAAGAGAATACCATGAGTGATTTCATGAGAAAAAGTAAGTTGATAATAATTCTATCTGCAACCTGGTCATTTTTACCCTTTAGTCAAGACTTCAATACTCCTTGATATAGTACCAGAGTTCCTGACTATGATTCTGATGTACCGGCAGTGCAAGCACAACGCTCCGCAAGGTTTGTATTGGGAGGCCTTGGTCACTTAACTCCTTTCTTGCCAATGGGACCTTATGGTTTAAATATTAGCTCGACTTTTCACACTTCACTTCTAAGGCATCCCTGGTGGTCCTGACAGTTTTTACCCAGTGGAGCACACCCACAGTTCAACAGATTTCCTTACAGTAGGAGCTTTCAGCCTGACCTCTTGCAATCTAGTAATACCTCTGGGTCCTGTCTCAAAATAATGCTTTCAAATGTCTGCAATAAAATTACAAGGTGATTGGATATTGTAATATACCTATCAAAATATAAAAATAGAAGTGGTAATAGGATCATATTCATACCTCCAGTGGGGTATCTCTTAAATGCTGTAATTTTGAAATCAGTTCAGTTCAGTCACTCACTCATGTCTGACTCTTTGCAATCCCATGAACTGCAGCATGCCAGGCCTCCCTGTCCATCACCAACTCCCGGAATCCACCCAAACCCATGTCCATTGAGTCAGTGATGCCATCCAACCATCTCATCCTCTGTCGTCCCCTTCTCCTCCTGCCCTCAATCTTTCCCAGCATCAGGGTCTTTTCAAATGAGTCAGCTCTTCACATCAGGCGGCCAAAATATTGGAGTTTCAGCTTCAACATCTGTCCTTCCAATCAACACCCAGGACTGATCTCCTTTAGAATGGACTGGTTGGATCTCCTTTCAGTGTAAGGGACTCTCAAGAGTCTTCTCCAACACCACAGTTTAAAAGCATCAATTCTTCAGTGCTCAGCATTCTTTATAGCCCAACTCTCACATCCATACGTGACCAATGGAAAAACCATAGCCTTGATTAGACACACCTTTGTTGACAAAGTAATGTCTCTGCTTTTTAACATGCTGTCTAGGTTGGTCATAACTTTCCTTCCAAGGAGTAAGCGTCTTTTAATTTCATGGCTGCAATCACCATCTGCAGTGATTTTGGAGCCCAAAAAAATAAAGTCAGCCACTGTTTCCTCTGTTTCCCCATATTTCACTATTTTGAAATAGTGACAGGCATAAACAACTTTATAAGATATCTAGACCAACTGTACTGTAATGTGAAATATCTGATGTCTCAAGATGAACCAGTCATGAGTATGGTGACATACAGAGTTGAAAGGGAGATAACCTTTTGGTCAAATGTTAGTGAAAATACAGATGAACTCTCTTTCCCCCTATAAATTCATGGCATCTGCTTTGAATTGTGTCCCACCCAAATTCTGTTTAAGGTCTAACCCTTAACATGGCTATTTGGATAAATGACTTTTAAGAGGTGATGGCATGCTAAGTCACTTCAGTTGTGTCCGACTCTTTAAATAAGTTCCTAAATTCTAATCCAATAGAATTAGTGACCTTTTAAGAAGAAGAGAAACAGACCTTTCTCTCTCTCTCTCTCTCCCCATGCACCCAAATCAAGGAAGGGCCATGTGAGGACACAACAAGAAGGCAGTCATCCACAAGCCAGGAAGAACACTCACGCCAGAAATCTAATCAACAAGCGCTTTGAATTTGGACTTTCCAGCCCTCCCAAACTGTGAGAAATGAACTTCTGTTGTTTCAGCCCCCAGACTATGGTGTTTTACTATGGCATCCTCAGCAGATTAGGATGGATAAGATGACTAAGGCAGTTTAAGGCAACCCCATCCCACCAGCACTTTGTCTCTAGGTCTATAACTAGACTCAATTGCCAGCACACTTCTAATGGTGAGGTACAGAGCACAACCCATGAGACAGTCTGCTACGCTCCAGGAGAGTCACTTGATCTTTCTAACTGATGCACACAGAAATCTGGGGAACACGTGTGGAAATGGAGACTAAAACTGGGGGTAATGGTGGAAGGAACACAGAGTTGGATCAGGATGAGTTTATTGACATGGACTCACTAAGCAGAGATCCTGCATTTAATGTTGCAGCTCAGGAATATAACAATTTAATTACTTGCTTGACTGAATCATCAACCAAAAAGTGGCCTATTATGAAACTTGGAAATGCCAGACCTGCCTTGGTTTAATGTAGGTGGAGGGATTCAGAGGCTTAGGGAGACTGGAAGATTACCTACAAACACTGGGAAGGGTCTGGAAGACACACTTTTACCAAAACTATGAGAAATAAATTTGTGAGAGGCCAAGTGACAGCACTCAACCACCAAAGGCAAGGTAGGCGTGGTTACCATAATGGACCTCCAAGTCAAAGCAGTAATCAAAATAGACAGACTCATGCAAGCCTATGTCATTGACTGGTTGATCATGGTGTTCCTAGAAGGGAAATAAATAGGAAGCCTACCAAGTTCTTACTAAGCAGACAATTTCCATGTCAAGTGAACAAAAGTTTAATTGGAATCATTAAGCAGATTTAACCAATCAATCAGTCCCCAGACTGGAGCCAGTTTGTAGACCCAGCACTCCTTGAATGAAGAGGAAGCCAGGTTCCCTTGAAGAAGGACCCTCGTACACTATCAGAAATTTATACTGTTAACCTCTCCCAGCATTCTCCAAAGCAACTGATGGCCTTTGACCAATGGAACTATATATTGGAAATAATCAGATCTCTCAGGGGCTACTGGATACTTGCTCTGAACTGACACTAATTCCAGGAGAGCTAAAACGTCACTATGGAGCACCAGTCTGAGTATAGGCTTATGGAAGACAGGTGTTCAGTGGAGATTAACTCAGGTGCCTCTCACAGAGGTCCTGGCGGTTCCCTAAACCCATTCTGTGGCTATTTCCCCAGCTCTGGAATACATAACTGGAATAGATATGGTCAGCCATATATCTCCTGGAGGAAGGCATGGCAATCCACTCCAGTGTTCTTCCTGGAGAACCCCCTTGGACAGAGGAGCCTGGTGGGCTACAGTCCATGGGGTCACAAAGAGTCGGACACGACTAAGCAACACAGCACAGCCGTATATCTGGCAGAATTCGCATATTGATTCCCTACCTCTATGATGTGAGAAAGCCAAATGGAAGCCACAAGAGTTGACTCTACCTAGGAAAATAGAAGACCAAAAGCAGTACTGTCTCTCTAGAGACACTGTAGAAGTTAGGGCCACCATCAAGATCTTGAAAAATGCAAGGGTGATTATTCTCACCACACTCCCATTCAGCTCTCCTATTTGACCCATGCAGAAGACAGATGGATCCTGGAGAATGAATGGGGATTATCACACGCTTAAACCAGGTGGTGACTTCAACTGCAGTGCTGGAGCAGATGAGATTTTATTGCTTGAGTACATTAACTCATTCCCTGGTACTGGTATGCAGCTATTGATCTAGTCAAATGTGCTTTTCTCCATCTCTGTCAGTAAGACCAACCAGAAGCATTCTGCTTTCAGCTAGCAAGGCCAGCAACATTCCTTCACTGTCTGTCTCAGGGGTATATCAAATCTCTAATTCTATATCATAATTCAGTCTGCATGGATTATTATTACCGTTCCCTTCCACAGTATATCATAGTGGTCCACTGCATTGCTGTCATTATGCTAATTGGACCTAATGAGTGAGAAGTAGCAACCATTCTAGGACTTATTGGTAAGACATTTATACGTTCAGTCAGTCAGTTCAGTCACTCAGTCATGTCCGACTCTTTTCGACCCCATGAATCGTGGCATGCCAGGCCTCCCTGTCCATCACCAACTCCCCAAGTATACCCAAACCCATGCCCATTGAGTCAGTGATGCCATCCAGCCATCTCATCCTCTGTCGTCCCCTTCTCCTCCTGCCCCCAATCCCTCCCAGCATCAGGGTCTTTTCCAGTGAGTCAACTCTTCTCATGAGGTGGCCAAAGTACTGGAGTTTCAGCTTCAGCATCAGTCCTTCCAATGAACACCCAGGACTGATCTCCTTTATGATGGACTGGTTGGATCTCCTTGCAGTCCAAGGGACTCTCAAGAGTCTTCTCCAACACCATAGTTCAAAAGCATCAATTTTTTGGCACTCAGCTTTCTTCACAGTCCAACTCTCACATCCATACATGGCCACTGGAAAAACCATAGCCTTAACCAGACGTTAGAGGGTGGGAAATAAATCAGACCAAAATTCACTGAGGCCTTCACCCTCAGTGACCTTTCTAGGGACCCAATATGGGGCAGGTCGAGATATCCCCTCTAAGGTCAAGAATAATTTGTTGCATCTACCCCTTCCTATATCCAAAAAAGAGATAAAATGCTTCTTGAGTATCTTTTAATTTAGGAGGCAACCTATTCCTCACTTGGATGTGTTACTCCAGTCTATTTGCTGAGTGATCCAAAACACTTCTAGCTTTTTTTTAAAATTAATATATTGATTTATTTACTAATTTTTGGTTGCGCTGGGTCTTTGTTGCTGTGCAAAGGTTTTTTCTGGTTGTAACGACTGGGAGCTACTCTTCATTGTGACACACAGTCTTCTAACTGTTGTCGCTTCTTTGTTGTGGAGCACAGGTTCAAGGCACCTGTGCGTCAGTAGTTGCAGTGCAAGGGCTTAGTAGCTGTGATGCACAGGCTTAGTTGCTCCCACGACATGTGGGATCTTCTCCAACCAAGGATCGAACCCATGTCCCCTACATTGGGAAGTGGATTCTTATCCACTGTACCCCCAGGGAAGTTGAGAGGGTAACAGGCAGGAAGCTAGAGGCCCCCAAATGGAGGAAATAGGCTACAAGTGTCAGATGTTTTTTATCTCTCTCTTAAACAGCAGGAGGAAACAAACTACAGGTGTCAGATTTTTTTTCCCTTCTCTATACAAAATTAAAAGCAGGTTTCTTTTAAAATTTGGTGTTGCCAAGACAACACCTGGGTCCACCTGAACTTAACTTTACTCAAGCCTTGAGCTAATCAATGCATTTTTCTTATGGGACTATTTTTCTTAAGCTATGGTAGTTCAGTTCAGTCACTCAGTCATGACCGAGTCTTTGTGACCCCCATGGACTGCAACATGCCAGGCTTCCCTATCTATCACCAACTCCTGGAGCTTGGTCAAACTCATGTCCATCAAGTTAGTGATGCCATCCAACCATCTCATCCTCTGTCATCCCCTTATCCTCCTGCCTTCAATCTTTCCCAGCATTAGGGTCTTCTCTAATGTGTAAGTTATTTGCATAGGTGGCCAAAGTACTGGAGTTTCAGCTTCAACATCAGATCTTCCAATGAATATTCAGGACTGATATCCTTTAGGATGATCTGGTTGGATCTCCTTGCAGTCCAAGGGAATCTCAAGAGTCTTCTTCAACAACACAGTTCAAAAGCATCAATTCTTTGGTGCTCAGCTTTCTTCACAGTCCAACTCTCACATCCATACATGACCACTGGAAAAATCATAGCTCTGACTAGATGGATCTCTGGCAGCAAAGTAATGTCTCTGCTTTTTAATATGCTGTCTAGGTTGGTCATAGCTTTTCTTTCAAGGAGCAAGCGTCTTTTAATTTCATGGCTGCAGTGATTTTGGAGCCCAAAAATACAAAGTCTCTCACTGCTTCCATTGTTTCCCCATCTATTTGCCATGAAGTGATGGGACTGGATACCATGATCTTAGTTTTCTGAATGTTGAACTTTAAGCCAACTTTTTCACTCTGCTCTTTCACTTTCATCAAGAGGTTCTTTAGTTCTTCTTTACTTTCTGACATATGGGTGGTGTCATCTGCATTTCTGAGGTTATTGCTATTTCCCCTAGCAATCCTGATTCCAGCTTGTGTTTCATCCAGCCTGGCATTTCACATGATGTACTCTGCATATAAGTTAAATAAGCAGGGTGACAATATACAGCCTTGACATATTCCTTTTCCTATTTGGAACCAGTCTGTTGTTCCATGTCCAGTTCTAACTATTGCTTCTTGACCTGTATACAGATTTCTCAGGAGGCAGGTAAGCAGGTCTGGTATTCCCATCTCTTTCAGAATTTTCCACAATTTGTTGTGATCCACAGAGTCAAAGGCTTTGGCGTAGTCAATAAAGCAGAAGTAGATATTTTTCTGGAACTCTCTTGCTTTTTTGACAATCCAATGGATGTTGGCAATTTGATCTCTGGTTCCTCTGCCTTTTCTAAATCCAGCTTGACCATCTGGAATTTCACGGTTCAAGTACTATTGAAGACTTACTTGAAGAATTTTGAGCATTACTTTGCTAGTGTGTGAGATGAGTGCAATTTTGTGGTAGCTTGAATACTCTTTGGCATTGCCTTTCTTTGGGATTGAAATGAAAACTGACCTTTTCCAGTCCTGTGGCCACTGCTGAGTTTTCCAAATTTGTTGGCATGTAGAGTGCAGCACTTTCACAGCGTCATCTTTTAGGATTTGAAATAGCTCAAATAGTAGGAAGTAGTAGGAAGTCAAGAGACACCTGGAGTAGCAGGCAAATTTGGTCTTGGAGTACAGAATGAAGCAGGGCAAAGGCTAACAGAGCTTTGCCAAGAGAACACACTGGTCATAGCAAACACCCTCTTCCAACAACACAAGAGAAGACTCTACACATGGACATCACCAGATGGTCAATACCAAAATCAGATTGACTATATTCTTTGCAGCCAAAGATGGAGAAGCTCTATACAGCCATCAAAAACAAGACTGGGAACTGACTATGGCTCAAATCATGAACTCCTTATTGCAAAATTCAACTTAAATTGAAGAAAGTAGGGAAAAGCACTAGACCATTCAGGTATAACCTAAATCAAATCCCTTATAAGTTTACAAGATTAGATTCAAGGGATTAGATCTGATAGAGAGAGTGCCTCAAGAACTTTGGACAGAGTTTCGTGACATTGTACAGGAGGCAGTGATTAAGACCATCCCCAAGGAAAAGACACGCAAAAAGGCAAAATGGTTGTCTGATGAGGCCTTACAAATAGCTGAGAAAAGAAGAGAAGCTAAAGGCAAAGGAGGAAAGGAAAAATATACCCATTTGAATGCAAAGTTCCAAAGAATAGCACAGAGAGATAAGAAAGCCTTCCTCAGTGATCAATGCAAGGGAATAGAGGAAAACAGTAGAATGGGAAAGACTAGAGATCTCTTCATGAAAATTAGAGATACCAATGGAATATTTCATGCAAATATGGGCACAATAAAGGACAGAAATGGTATGGACCTAAGAGAAGCAAAAGATATTAAAAAGAGGTGGCAAGAATACACAGAAGAACTATACAAAAAAGATCTTCATGACCCAGATAATCATGATGGCGTGGTCACTCACCTAGAGCCAGACATCCTGGAATGTGAAGTCAAGTGGACCTTAGGAAGCATCACTAAGAACAAAGCTAGTGGAGGTGATGGAATACCAGCTGAGCTATTTCAAATCTTAAAAGATGAAGCTATGTTAGTAAACTGTGTATTTACCTTAGACTCTGTCTTTCTTTAAGTCAGTTCTGCCTAAGACTCAGAAGGGATAATGGCTCAACAAACCAGTATGATTTACTCTTATAATTGTTCTCCTAATTTATATTAATGAGACTATGTATTTTCTTGGAAACCTGCCTTTCTCAAGATTCATGTCAATCATTTTATGGCCCAGGATGACTCACCTTGTGCCAATGCTATTTCAAAATGCATGTTGTGTATGAGGGGCCTGGTGTCACTCTCTGAGTTTTGAGACATTTCCTTCCTGTACTTAGCAGCCTGCTAGTACGTATATAACTTCCTGTTAAAGACTAGTAGGAGGGCACTCTTTCTGCCCCCTTCTGATGTCTATGTCAGAAGCTTTCTTGGTCTCTTTTATACTTTAATAAAACTTTATCACACAAAAGCTCTGAGCAATCAAGCCTCGTCACTGTCCCTGGATTGAATTCCTCTCCTCCAGAGGCCAAGAATCCTGGTGTCTTTCATAGCTCAGCAACATTTCAAAGTCCACACTGTTAATTTAAAGTGAAGCTCAGAATAAAGTGCTCTCCCACCCGGGTCATATATAGTGGTGCTTGATGTGGAAGCAGCAAGTCAGGATGCTGTTTGAAGGCTTTGTCAGGCTCCTGGAGGTGAATCACAGCACAGACCCTAAGGATTTAGGAGTAAAGCCCTTCTCTCCTTTTGGAAAACAGATCCTGGCCTACTACTGAGCCTTCGTAGAGACTGAAGGTCTAACCATGGGTCATCAACGAGACCTGAGCTGCCCATTGTGTACAGATGTTATCTGACACGCTAAACCATAAAATTGGACATGCACAGCAATCCTCCACCATCAAATGGAAGTGGTCTGTACGTGATCTGGGCCCTTAAGGCACAAGTCAGTTACATTAGGAAGTGGCTCCAAAACTCCTGCTTTCTCTCCCCTGGTCTACACCCATGGCCTCATGGGGAATTCCCTACAACCAATCAACAGAGAAAGAGAAGACTTGGTCCTGGTTTACTGATGAGTCTGTACACTATGTGAGCACTATTTGAAAGAGGCCAGCTGTAGCACTGAAGCCCCTTTCTGGAACATGCCTGAAGTAGAGTGGTAAGGGGGAATTCTGGGGGGCAGACCTTAGCCTCTAGTTTGTTCACTTTTCTTGGAAGGAGAAATGGCTAGACAGGTAATTATAGTTTGATTCATGAGCTGTGGCCCAAGGCCAACCTGCCTGTATGCCTAATATGCCAGCAGCAGACACCACCACTAAAGTCCCTGATGTGACACCATTCTCCAGGGTGATCAGCCAGCTACCTGGTGGTACTCAGATGGTGCTTCCATCCCCCAGGGGCAGAATTTTCTTCCCACTGGAATAGACACTTACTATGGATAAGATTTGCCTTCCCTGCATGCAATGTTTCTGCCAAAACTACCATCCATGGAGCTACAGAATTCCTGTCCACCACTGTAATATTCCACACAACATTGCCTCTGTTCAAGGACCTCAGCTGTCAGCCAATGAAGTGCATCACTGGGCCCATCCTCATAGAATTCACTGGTCTTACCATGTTCCCTACCATGAACAGTGGAATGGACTTTTGAAGACTCAGTTTCAGCACCAGCTAGGTAATGATCCATATATAGTCTGAATCAGTATCCAGTATATGATGCTGTTTCTCCAATAGCCAAGATTCAAGGATCCAAGAATCAAGGGATGGAAATGGGAGCAGAACCACCCAGTATTATCCCTCATGACCCACTAGTAAAACTTGCTTCCTTTTACCACAACATTGTGTTTTGCCAGCCTCGTAGTCATTGTTCCAGAGGAGGAATTCTTCCAGCAGGAGATACCATGATTCCAGTGGACTGGAAGTTAAGAATGCTGCCAGTCTCTTTGGGTTACTCACACCTGAGCTAACAGACAAAGAAGGGAATTACGGTGCCAGCTGGGGTGACTGATCCTCACTGCCAAGGAGAAATTGGACTGCTACTCCACAGTGGAGGGAAGGAAGAGCATGTCTGCAGTACCAATGAGATCTTAGGGTGTCCTGTGGTTAAGGTCAATAGAGAATTAGCAACCCAATCCAGGCAGGACTAGTAAGAGCCTAGATCTTTCAGGAATGAAGATTTGGGTCACCACACAAGACAAAAAAACCTGCTGATGTCTTGCTGAAGACAAAGGGAATATGAATGGATATTAGAAGAAAGGAGTTACAAATACCAGCCATGGGTGAACATGTGAGCAGTTATAGAAATGAAAATTGTAATTATTGTGAGCATTTTGTCCCTTTTGTTATGTATATGTATGTGTACCTGAAACATCTTTAATTTTTTCCTTCTCTTTTCTCTTGTGCAACATAAGACAATTGACTTTATATTTTAGTATTTAAGTTGCAGGATATCAAGAAGAGTAGCACTAAGGAACCTTATCTCCTCTTCTGGGGAAGGAATTTAGTGCATTTTTGGTTGTATCACCATAGTTGCATCATATTGGACAGAACTATGATCTTGTTATGTCTATATTTGGAGATGAAGTGTGGTTTGAGGAGATATATGTGGATGCCCAAGTTAACAAGGGATGGACTTGTGATGGCTAATTATATGTGTCAACTTAACGAGGCTACAGAGTACCAAGACATTTAGTCAAACTCAGGTATATCTGTGGTGAAGGTGCTTTGGGATGAAATGAACATGTGAATTGGTGCATGGAATAAAGTAGATTAGCCTCCCTAATATGGGCAGCATGCATTCAATCAGTTGAAGGCCTGAAGAGAATAAAAAGGCTAACCTAACCACTCAAGAATAGGAACTTTACCTGCCTGAACACCTTCCATCAGGCACATTGGCCTTTTCCTGTGTTTGGTCTCCAACTGAAACACTGGTTCCTCTTGAGCCCGGAACCTGCAGGCTTTTGCACTGGTTCCCAGTCCTATTTTTCTGGCCTTCTGAGTTGGACTGAACTTTCCTGGGTTACTGACTGCAGATCTTGGGATTTCTATGCTATGCTGTGCTTAATTTCTCAGTCATTCCAACTCTTTGGGACCCCATGGACTGTAGCCTGCTAGGCTCTGTCCATGGGGATTCTCCAGGCAAGAATACTGGAGTGGATTTTCATGCCCTCCTCCAGAGGGTCTTCCCAACTCAGGGATCAAGCCCAGGTCTCCCACATTGCAGGCAAATTCTTTGCCATCTGAGCCACAAGGGAAGCCCAAGAATAATGGAGCGGTAGCCTATCCCTTCTCCAGTGGATCTTTCTGACCCAGGAATCAAACCAGGGTCTCCTGCATTGCAGCCAGATTCTTTACCAGCTGAGTTAACAAGGAAGCCCTTTGGGACATCTAAGTCTCCATGATCACATGAGTCAATTCCTTATAAATCTTTTTCTATATATATACATCCTGTTGCTTCTGTTTCTCTGGAGAACTCTAATAAAGGCTTCCTGAAATTTATCCATGAACCCAAGAGGTCTGTGGAATTCACATATAGAAGCTCTACCCTAGAGGGGTTTTTGTGCTCCACCCAAGAGGCACAGAATTTTCATAATAAGTCAGGACCCAATACCATTTGTAGTTGTCTTATTCAACTACATAGCACTCATAAACTTTTCTCTCTTGCCTCATTTTCCAGAGAACACTCCTGCCTCAGTACACATTTTTGGGGTCAGGATTCATGATCTCATTTTCTTCATGGTCACCTGTGGTAGACAGATGCTTATCTGCAAATCTGCAAGAGAGACTGGTCTTAGGGACTATTAGTCCCTGGGCTGCTGCCACTGAAGCCCTCTGCTTGACCTGCTGAGTGCCTTCCAGGCCCCTCTGTTCACTGCAGCCTCTGGGGAGAGGGAATGGTGTCTTGTGTAACAGGTATTTGGCTATAATGCATTTTCCTCATAACTCTACTTTCTACCCATAATCTGATCCCTGGATTGCAACACTAGTATCTTTAAAAGAAATCATGTGATTGGGATGTGAGGGAAGATGATGCCTGTTAACATTTTCTTGAGACTTCAAAGAATTGTTCTTCACTGAATCTGTACACATAGTAAAATAGAAATAAGGCAAGAGAGGTGGCTGAAAGTTTGCTTTCTATTTACTTAACTGACTTGTACTTGACCACCCATGGGAAAAAGAGAACTGCCACATCATTCTATCTGTGTGAATTCAGTACCCACTACAGATCATTATAGATGGTGCTCAACTATTTTTTAATATTAAAGACAAAAGCAACAACTCTCATTACAAATTCACTTCTATCATAGAGAATTCCCCAAAACAACTGGATCTATAAATTCTCAACCAATAGATTCATTGTTGGCTAAGATGGGTAAGGAAGGGAGGACCCACACAGTCTGTGAGAGTATCAACTGGCTCCATTTTCAGAGGGCAATTTGTAAATATCCACTAAATTTTTAATGATCCACTGATAGATGTAATAAATTCCCCAAGAATCTCAGGAAATAACCACACAAATATACAAGAATATTTGTACAACATTGTCCCAATGTATAACAGGAAAAAGAAACAGCCCAAAGACAGTCCAAATGTCTACCAAGAGAGATGTCCATATGTAGAATTCCATGTTACCTTTAAAAAGAATGACATAGATCTGTATATACTGACATAAAAAGATGAAATATTATTTCCTGAAATATTATTGAGTGAAAATAAGTGGCATATAAGTTTTTATTTGAGATGCATTAAAAAAGAAAATTACAGTTTAATTTATCTTTTCCTTAGGCAATTAAATTTCATAGAAAATAAGTTGAGCAACTCACACTTCCAGTTCAGGGGGTTCAGGTTCCATTCCTGGTTGAGTAACTATTAAGAAGATTCCACATGCCACACAGTGTGGCTGAATTTTAAAAATAAAAAAGGAGAAAGAAGGTTGATAAGCACTGTATAGAGTATTCATTTTTTATTTCTAACAAGTCCTCTGCTACTCCAAAATCTGGTGTCCAAAGTCACTTAAACTTCAACTTCTCTCCTGGTGGGTAGAGGAGAAGAGTCATCCTCACCCCTCAAACAAAATAATTCCTCTCTTTGGTTCTTACTTTAAAAAGAAAATCCAAAACAGAAGTGCTGTTTGCCCACCCAGACTTACAGACATTTGCAACCATGTGGAAAAATTGGGACCCTGTTAGCCATATGTCAACACTATCCATTCTGCTATAGACAGAAATTTATTTCTCACAGTTCTGGAGGCTGGAAGTCCAAGATCAAGGTGCCAGTCAATTCAGAGTCTGATGAGGGCCCACTTCCTGGTTCACAGATGACCATATTTTCGATGTGTCCTCAAATAGCAGAAGAAGCAAGGGAACTGTCTGTGATCTCTTTTATAAGGGCACTAATCTATTCATTAGGGGCCCACTCTTATGACCTAATTGCCTCCCAAAGATCCACTTCTGAATACCATCACCTGGGGGTTAAGGCTTCAACAGTTGGTTTGGTGGAGACACATTCAATCTGCAGCAAACACCCAGTGTTCTTCAGCTCCTTTTCCTTCCCAGTGTAGCATCAGTCACCACCATCTTTATACTGGTGTGTATTTTTTGAGAACTTCCCAAGTGCCAGTGCTAATGTTTTATATGCACAGTCATATCTTACCACTCAGAACAAATTTCTTCTCATTTTTATTTTTTAGAATGAAAACACTGGAGCTCAGAGAGGCTAAGTGGCATGCCCAAGGTTCATAGACTGGAAAGGAAGCAGTGTGCCCCTAGATCTGCACACTCGTGTCCACTTGGCCTCTCTCACCTACCTGGGAAAACCCAGAGGTATAAGTTGATCTTGTGATGATCTCTGAGAGGCCCTGCATTATACATGTTAGTCAGCTAGTCAGAAGCTCCCAGAAAGAAATTTAGTAACTTAAAGCCACTATAGACCCCAGTGTCCAGGGGGAAACCTACAATCTGGAAGACTGGTGCTCATTTCTTTTCTGAGGAAATAATTTCTTCAGGATACCAAATGGTACCCCATCCACTGTCCAGGATTCTAAGATTGTGTTTCAGCTCCCAACACCCTGACTACTAAGAAGCTTGTGCCTTGGAAATACTATTGTATTGCTCCCATGGCAGATTGCATTTTCCAGAGATCTGTATCAATATCTCCAACTCTATGTGGTTTTTTTACAAAATGATCTTGGCAGTCCTTCCATTTAACTATGAGATCTGTGTCCTCCTGTCTTGAACCTTGGAGAATCTGGTGACTGCCCCACATGGCAAGGAAAATGCCATGAGATGTGACTTCTGAGGCTGGAGCATAAAAATGCCACATGTTTCCATCTGGCTGTGTGGGGACACATGCTCTTGGAACCCAGCTGCTAGATGGATTTTATTCAGAAACATTCATTGTCTCCACCTTCCTTGCATGTGTAGAGTATTCTTTTCTGCTCAGTTGGTGTTGAGCCTGACTGTGTCACTTGCTTTGACCAGTGGAATCGTGTAGAAGGGACAGTGTATCAGTTCTGAGCCTGGGCGATAGGAAGCCATGTGTGTTTTTGCTCACCCTCTTCTATCTCTGTCTTGCCACAGGAATAGGACTAGCCCAGGGAGGATGAGAGATGTTTGGAGCTGAGCCTGCTGAACCAGCCTAGACCAGAACCTCCAGCTGAATCACAGACCTGAGAGAAACAGTGAATAACTGTCATTTTGAGGCAGAGTTTTGTATGTTGTATTATACCACCATAATTAACAAAAACGGGGACTTGAGATGCTCTAGTCCTGCTGTCATGACAAGCCCAAGAAAAAGGCACTGGTCTCATAGCTAGAACTTGTCTGAACTCTGTCTGTGGCCTTCCTTTAGAATTGAGGCGGAAACCTGAAAGATCTCACTTTACACCTCACTATATTAAGTTATAATTGTATATTTAAATAGTGAAAAGGGCTCAGGTATTTTTATAGGATGTGAACTTACATGTACAGAGATAACCCAGTAAGTCTGTGAGGTTAGTGACTTTGTATGAGAAGCCAAAAATAAATGAATAAAGTATAAACGAAACACTTGACAAGGAAACCTGAAAATGGGACTTTATTGGAACAGTAGTCCACAGGCTCCAATAGCCTCACAGCTTCTATTAGAAAATTTTGTTAAAAGTTGGTACAAAGCCCTTCAAATAAAGCAAAGTGACTTGCTAGTGTCAACTAAAAGAAAAAGGCACAACATACGAGCTGTGAGTTAAGTTTTATTCCAGAAACATTACTGAGGACTATAGCCCTAGAAATAATCTCACAGTAACTCTAAGAGGACAGCTCCATGAGATAAGAGAGAAGCCAGTAATACATTTTTTGGCTAAGAAATACATGTAGTCACCAGGCATCTTGGCAGAAGATTACTACTAATCACAAAGAACAGATACCTCAAGTTAATGATTTTAGTGCTTTTCTATGTATGGGAAGTAAGAATAGGGGGTCATTGCAATTTTTTCTGAGATATGCATCTTAACTATCTAGGGACCCACCTATCCAAAGCACAGAATGCCTCATCCTGTATTTTTCCTCCTGGATTCCCTTCAGGATGCACTGTGAGTGGGAGATGGAGGAATTGGATTATGCCATCCATTGCTAGTGGGAATGTAAAATGGTACAGCTGCTTGGGAACATAGATCAACAGCTTCTTTTTTCAGTCATGATTGACACTCTATGCTTTTTATTGTTCACAGTGGTAAAGCTGCAGGGTATACATATTAAAACAACTCCTAATGCATTGCCATGCAACCCTAGTCCTATCACTAAACACGAAGAGCCTAAAACTGCAGAGTGACAGAGACAGCCTCCCTACAGCAGAAACAGCTATATTCTGAGAAGTTCTTCTATGAAGCCACAACTCTGATGCTAAGAGAGAAAGAAAATGCTCTGCTACATTTCTCTATTGGATGGCATTGCTGAGCATCAAGTATCCATTGGAATATACTATAATGAGCCATTTTCCACATGAGTTCCTATGGGTAAGCACTCCACAGAACATGTGCAACCACAGCAGATATCTTGTTTGACACTGAGTTAGCTCCTGATGTCTATGCGTTATGTTTGAAGGAGGAGCACTTCTTATCTTCACCAAGGAAGATATGCAGACGGCAAATAAGCACATGAAAAGATGCTCAACACCATTAGCCATTAGGGACATGCAAACTAAAGACACAATAATACATCAGTACACACCTATTAGATTGGTTGAAATAAAAAGTAGTGGCAACCCCAAATGCCAGTAAGGATATGGAGGAACTGAATCATTTACCCATTGCTGGCAGGAATGTGAGATGGTACAGTTGTTCTGGAATATAGTTTAGCAGTTTCTTTTTTCCCCAGTTTTACTGATATAATTGACATATGACATTGTATTGTTTAAGGTGTACAACATATTGACTTGATAGGAGTGTTTATTGCAAAATGATTGCCACAGTAAATTCAGTTAACATCCATCACCTCTTACAGGTAAAGTTTTCTTTCCTTATGATGAGAACTTAAGGTTTACTCTCTTAGCAAATTTTAAATATAGAGTACAGTAAAAAAAACTTGTGTTCACACAGTATGTGCACAGATGTTCATAGCATCTTTATCCAAATAGTCAAGAACTGGAAGCAATCCAACTGTTTTTTAACAGGTGAATGGTTAAGCAAACTATGGTATATCCATACCAAAGAATGCTACTCAGTAATAAATAAAAGCTATTAATACACTTAACAATTTGGATAGGTTGCAAGAGAATTTTGATAAATGGGAAAAACGCAAATCCCAAAAGGATACATACTGCATGGTTTCATTTCTATAACATTCTTGAAGTGATAAAGCTATAGAAATGCAGGACAAAATGAGTGGTGTCTGGAGACTAAAAGGGGCAAGGAGGGAGGGGAAGAGACGTGGGAGGGATGTGGTGTGGTTACAAAAAGGAAGTGTGAAGGCTCTTCGTGGTGACAAAACTGTTCTGTATCTTGACTGTGGGCATTATTAGATGAACATACCCATGTGATAAAACTGTGTAGAACTAAATACACACACACATACAATTGAATGCATGTAGCAAATATGAATAAGGTCAGTGGTTTGTCAGTGTCCTGGTAGCAATATTGTACTATGGTTATACAAGATGTCACCACCGAGGAAATTTGAGTAAAAGGTACGTGGAATTTCTCTGTACTATTTCTTATAACCTCATGTGAATCTATAATCGTCTCAAAATGAAAATTTCAATTAAGAAGAAAGCTCATCTGAGGACTTCTCTGGTGGTTCACTGGCTAAAACTCTGCTCTCAATGCAGGGGGCCCAGGTTCAATTCCTGATCAAGGAACTAGATCCCACATGCTACAACTAAGTTTGGCACAGCCAAATAAATAAATTAATTTGAAAAAAAGAAAAAGCCCATCTGTATGTTGGGAAGCTAAAGAGCAGCTGCCATGGTTTATAGTGGTTTATTTCTTATCCACCAGCACCCATTTCTTCTTATCTTGGTAGGAGCAATCTGATTTCTTCTTCCCTACTGTGTGCAGTCATGGTGGGGGCTATAATCATGGTCTCTTGCCCTCCTCTAGACAAGGGATGAGATATTGTCTTCCAGAATTTTGAATCTTCAGCAGAGGGATGCTAGAAACAATTTGAATCTATTCATTCTGGCAGCTGAGCCCTGACAATACCGCTGAGTAGTTCCTGCTACTTTGATGCCAGAACTGCCCTGAATTCTGGTTGTTTCAATCCTGATATTTGTTTCTCCAGCCTTGCCATCAACTCTGTGAACACCCCAATTTCTTGCCCCAAATTCACTTTTAAAAAACTAATTCAATAGATTCTGTTGCCAAAATCTTGGCTCCCTATCCACTGATGCCAAATAGAAATATGGAGACAGGGTTTAGAGGAAATAGAAAAGAGTAGCTTTATTATTTTTGCCAGGCCAAAGGGAAACACAGCTGGCTAGCGCCTCAAGAATTGTGTCCCCCTCCTTTGGGAATAGAGAGAGCTTTTATATCCTCATGAAGATCTTGCTTTTTTAAAATTTTTCTTGTGCAAAGTTTCAAAATGACCACAGCTGGCACAGGCAAATCAGCAACCAGGTCTGGTGTCCCTGAAGTTATTGGCCTGTGACCTTCTTTCTGAAATGCAGAATGCTACATGAGAGTGTAGGGGGAGAAGACAGCCAGGTGCAAAGTATAATCTATATGGAATCAAAGAGTAATTAGCCTTGTGAAGCTTTGTGAAGGACAAGTCCAGCTACAAGTGTTTGTCAGCCATAACAGCTAAAGAATAACCAAGATCGGTTAACTCTTGCGGGCCTGTTTGGCTGGTTTATGCCAAAGGCCATTCACTCATTTCTGTTTTCACTGCAACAATCTGGGTAATCTGTCATTTGCTACTCAGAGATCTTACAACCACTTGAGCTACCATTACTCAGGTTTCTAGTCTGTTTCTTATTCTTTATATAGACTAAATTAGAATCCCTCAACTCTGATTTTAGATCATTGGGAAGGGCAGTAAGTACCCAGAGACTCTCTCAAGTAGTGGTTACTATCAAAAGTAAGTGTAGTGAATCTTATAATAACCTATAATGGAAAAGAATCAGAAAAAAATACGTATACAGACATACGTACAACTGAATCATTTTGCTGTACACTTGAAGCTAATAGAACATTATAAACGAACTATCCTAGTTTTTAAAAATTAAGAGAGAAAAAAAGTAAATGCAATGGTATGTCTAAATGATTAACAATATCTAACAAGTACTTAAGTTGTTGGTACCAAGGTAATGATGGTGATGATAGTTTTCTGAATTGTATACTATCTGAATTGACAGTTTTGTAAACAAAAAGAACAGACTGTTACTCATCACTCAGCTATACTCAGTTTTTGTTTGGTTTTGTTTATTTGTTTGTTTTTGGCCGTGCTGGGTTTTTGCTGCTGAGGGCTTTCCTCTAGTTGCAGCAAGCAAGGGCTACCCTCTAGTTGCGGTGCAAGGCCTTCTCATTGCAGTGGCCTCTCTTGTTACAGAGCACGGGCTCTAAGGTGTGCGGGTTTCAGTAGTTGCGGCTCCCAGGTTCTAGAGCACAGGCTCAATAGCTGTGCAGGGGCTTAGTTGCTCCAGAGCATGTGGGATCTTCCCAGGTCAGGGATCAAAACTGTGTCTCCTGCATTAGCAGGCAGACTTTTCATCACTGAACCACAAGAGAAAGTGTTGTCTTAAATCGCAGCAGTTACCTAGTTACGGTGCGCTCTCTGAAGGAAAATCAGGATGGAAAAACAAGATGAAGCAGTCTGCATATTGCATATCTGGCCTCTAAATAGATAAGACGTATACCTAGGGAAGAATTTCATAGATCTCAGATTCTTTCCATACACAGAAAAAGCACTAAGATCATTAACTTGAGGCATCTATTCTGGTAAAAGCAGTAACATGTTATCAAGATGGATGCTAGACAGCCTGACTTTCCCAGTCAAAAAGGTTATCTGAGAGACTGTCTTCTGGGCTAGAGTCTTCAGTGGATTTGTGTATTCATGCTCAGTCGTATCTGACTCTCCGTAACCCCATGGACTGTATCTCGCCAGGCTCCTCTATCCATGGAATTTTCCAGGCAAGATTCTGGAGCGGGTTGCCATGCCCTCCTCCAGGGGATCTTCCCAACCCAGGGCTTGGGAATCTTGGCATCTCCTGCATTGGCAGGAGGATTCTTTACCTCTAGTCTTCAGTAAGGTCCCTGAATAAAACTGAAACTCACTGCTCTTACACCGTTTTTTTCAGTTGACAGTTTGAAGTAACTTGTTCTTGCTCTTCTCATTGCTGATAAAGAGAAATCAAATAGGGGGATTAATTACTAGATGATATACTTGTAATTTTCTGGTCATTTGAATGCAGATAATAATAATGCTAACATAAGTGTTATTGCTTCTCAAGAATTCAAAGGTATTTCCTGCAACTATTTGACTATTAATTTGTGAAGTTCTTTTGTCATATATAGTATAGAAAAAAACTTCACCTGCCCTGGTTGAATTATCACAGATTATTAGTTGGAGGGGAAAGAAAAAAAAACAAAAACAGAGAAAAGTAAATATAAATGTGAATATTTCAACCTCATTTTCTCATTTTTAAAATGACCAGAATGACAGCAGCTTATGAATGGATGTACTTTTCAAATCAGGAAAGCATTAACATCTAAGGCAATTGGAAGTCACAATTTAGTTCTTTTCCCCTTCATGGATCACAGCCTTATAGTGGCAAAGGTGCTCAATGAAGCTATGAGCCATGACGTGTAAGGCCACCCAAGGTAGAAGGGTCATGATGGAGACTTCTGACAAAACATGGTCCACTGGAGAAGGAAATGGCAAACCACTGATAGCTTAGTTGATAAACAACCCGCCTGCAATGCAGGAAACCCTAGTTCGATTCCTGGGTTGGGAAGATTCGCTGGAGAAGGGATAGACTACTCACTCCAATATTCTTGGGCTTCCCTTGTGGCTCAGCTGGTGAAGACTGCCTGCAATGCAGGAGACCTGGATTTGATCCCTAGGTTGGGAAGATCCCTTGGAGAAGGGAACGGCTACCCACTCCAGTATTCTGGCCTGGAAAATTCCAAGGACTGTATAGTCCATGGGGTCACAAAGAGTTGGACATGACTGAGCGACTTTCACTTTCACCAGTATTCTTGCCTTGAGAACCCCATGAACAGTATGGAAAGGCAAAAAGATAAGGCACCGAAGGATGAGCCCCTCAAGTTGGAAGGTGTCTAATATGCTACTGGGAAAGAGCAGAAAATTAGCTCCAGAAAGAATGAAGGGGCTGTGGTCACTCACCTAGAGCCAGACATCCTGGAGTGTGAAGTCAAGTGGGCCTTAGGAAGCATTACTATAAACAAAGCTAATGGAGGTGATGGATTTCTAGCTTAGCTATTTAAAATCCTAAAAGATGATGCTGTCAAAGTGCTGCAGTCAATATGTCAACAAATTTGGAAAACTCAGCAGTGATCTCAAGACTGGAAAATGTCAATTTTCATTCCAATTCCAAAGAAGAGCAATGCCAAACAATGTTCAAACTACCAAACAATTACACTCGTGGATGAATCACAAGCTAGAATCAAAATTGGGAGAAATATAAACAACCTCAGATGCACAGAGGATAACACTCTAATGGCAGAAAGTGAACAGGAACTAAACAGCCTCTTGATGATGGTGAAAGAGGAGAGTGAAAAAGCTGACGTAAAATTCAACATTCAAAAAACTAAAATCACGGCAACTGGTCCCATCATTTCATGGCAAATAGATGGGGAAAAGTGGAAACAGTGACAGATATTATTTTCTTGGACTCCAAAATTGCTGCAGATGGTGACTGCAGCCATGAAATTAAAAGACACTTGCTCCCTAGAAGAAAAGCCATGACAAACCTAGACAGCATATTAAAAAGCAGAGACAACAGTTTGCCAACAGAAGTCTATATAGTCAAATGGTTTTCCAGTATTCATGTACTGGAAAACCATGTCATGTACTGGTTTTCCAGTCAAATGGTTTTTCCAGTAGTCATGTACTGATGTGAGAATTTGACCATAAAGAATTGATGCCAAAGAATTGATGCTTTTGAACTGTAGTGTTGGAGAAGACTCTTGAGTGTCCCTTGGACAGCAAGGAGATCAAACCAGTCAATCCTAAAGGAAATCAGTCCTCTATATTCATTGGAAGGACTGATGCTGAAGCTGGAGCTTCAGTACTTTGGTCACCTGATACAGAACTGACTCATTGGAAAAGACCCTGATGCTGGGAAGATTGAAGGCAGGAGGAGAAGGGGATGGCAGAGGATGAGATGGTTGGATGGCATCACCAACTCAATGGACATGAGTTTGAGCTTTGAGAGTTGGTGATGAACAGAGAAGCGTGGCATGCTACGTCCATGGAGTGGCAAAAAGTCAACACAACTGAGCAACTGAACTGGACTGATGTTTATATAGATACATTCTAAGTAAAAGAATTCAATTTTTAAAAATATAATTTGAATATTATTTTGCACATTGTTTTTATCTATATTTAATAGATTATTCATACAGTTATAAAAATTAATCCATTTACTTTATAACTTCATAATGTAAGTAATAGACACAAAGAAAATATCAATAATATGTGTGATAAGTGCATGTAGTAGAAGCTTGTATTATGACCTATGGGAAAGAAAAAAAAAACCTGCCCTCTAAGAGTGGTAACATATCAGCTGGGTATTAAAGAATAAATACAAGTGTATTAGCTAGAGAAAAGGGGGAAAGAGAGACATCACATAGAAGGAAAAAACATTTTAAAAGTCTTAGAGTTTTAAATCAAGAATTCTTATATAGTTGAAACACTTGAAACTGCTATTTTGAAAGTCAAAAATCATCAAATATCAGCAATCTCATATAGATAAATTAAAAGCCTTTCTGTATATTTGTCTATAGTACAGCCAATTTGTTTTAAAAGGTCTAGATCTTTCGACAGGGGGTTAGGAACAATACCACTGAAGTGTTAATACTTACATGAATTAGTTTATTTGTTTTTATTAGTTGAATCAAACTTCTTGCTTCATCTTTTTGTTTATTCAATTCCCAATTCATGAGGGAGCCAGGTTTTGATAGTAACCTGAACCAAAGGAAACAGCTATATCTCTTACATGAAGAGTCTCCCTTTAGGATCAATATGTTTGAAAGTTTTACTCTACAAAGAAGCCCTTTTGGCTTTGACTGGAAATAGTGAGCAGGCACTGACAGGCAAAATGCTCTGTGTTGCTCTGAGGTATGAAACATTTCTTTTTGGGTGAAGCAATGTTACAGAACTGCTGTACTTGGCTTCTTCCACCAGATGATTCATCAATTTCATGGAGTCATTGGTCAATATCATTATCCTGATCATCACTAATTAATGTTTGCAGAGCACCCACACAGAGATAGATGGGCTCTGTACCTGATGCTTCATAGAATGCAAGGTAGACAAAGAGTACAACTTATAAACTGTTGGAACTGCGCACTTGAATATAAAACACAGCACAAACATACCTGGAAATCCAAGGCTACGCGGTAAGATAAATTCAGTGAAGCTAACCATTGAGCTTCATGGTGGTTGCTTGTATTGCAGCAGAGGATGGAGCAGGTGGTCTTTCCACGGAAAGATGCTGAGAAGGGCTTCCAGTCTCTTTGTGGACTGCAGAGTCAGAAAAATGTTTGGGAGGGCCTTTGTTGACTACTGAGTCAAAATCTTCAGAATCCAGTGGTTAGGACTCCAGGTCAGAGAACTAAGATCCCACAAGCTTCATAGCCAAAACCAGAAGAAAAATTAAAAAAAAAAAAAAGAAATCTCCAGAAACCTTTTACAAGGACCTTCAAATCTAAAGATGGGGAATTTGAAGATATAGGGAAGATTCAGTTGGTTAAGAGCTGGGAATTTCAGAGAGTAACATAAAGAAATTCTGGAACAAAAACACACAAAATCATCATAGGAGGACAGTTATGCACATATTTGCCAGTTAATAGTTTTTAATAAAAGAACTTTCAGGTGTGCATTGGAATTGAACCAAGATTATTTGTTCACCATCATCACCATTCTCATTTTGAATTACTCCATGCTGCTATGTGTCCTCTTCAATGCAATCTTGAACTAGGTAGACACAGAATAAAAAGGAAAACTGAGCAAAATCCACCTGTACCTGACTGAGAAGCACTCCTAAGCTTTCTATGAATTTTAAACAGAGTAACCCAAGTTTATAAGCAGCGTGTGTGCACTTAATGTATGCCTGGTGGGCTGATTGGAAAACAAGATGTATT
Source organism: Odocoileus virginianus (assembly GCF_023699985.2). Lineage (NCBI taxonomy): Eukaryota > Metazoa > Chordata > Mammalia > Artiodactyla > Cervidae > Odocoileus > Odocoileus virginianus. The sequence continues at coordinate 29,962,639 of NC_069704.1, read as the reverse complement.
TTCTCGCAGGTGCCAAGTGCTTGGTGGTTAGGCACTGAGGCTGGTACAGGATAGCTGACTAACGGGGTGCACCTGAGGTGGGGCCCTGCTGATGGCACCCAACAGAGCCTCACCTCTGTGGGCAGTAAGATCTCCCAGGAAGCCAGGCACACACCAGTCCCAGCTCAAGGGATCCAGGCCTTTGGAGCCGAAGAGATGGCAGGCTCTTCCAGCATCACGACATGACAGAGCAGCCTGGGAGAGAGGAGGCATGGGGGTGGCACCCAGGCAGCCTCGGGCTGTAGGGGGGCCGATGGGACCCTGTCTGTCCCAGGAGGTTTCCCACCACCCTTTGTTCCCCAGCCCCGTACACCTGCCCAGACTTCCCTTTTCGCTAAAAGGAAGTGGCCGCTGCAAAGACTACCCATCCCTATGGAGGTTTTCTGAGTCTTTATGGGGGAAACAAGGCAGAACGAGGGCGACAGTCCCTCTTCCACCCCTTGGTTCGTCCCATCGCACAGGACGAAAAGGAGGCTTGCTGCAGGTCAGAGCAAATCCGGGTTTTGGCCAAGCAGGATCTCTGGTCCCAGGACCAGGCGCACAGGCTCAGGAACGGCAAGCAGGGTCTGGAGACAGAAGCGTGCATCAGGGACATCACCCTAGATGGGCGCCAAGGAGCAGGGCAGGAGCAGCGGCTCTGTCCTCCGCTGTCCCCTTCCAGGGCCCCTCAGCCCCGCCCGGGCGGTGTGAGCAGCGGGCCAGCGTGTGCTCCTCTGCGGCGAGCTGGGAAGTGGGAGGGAAGAAGCACCTCCAAGGTGACAGAAGAGAGGATGAAGGTGACATCTATGGCTATCGCTGCTCAAGGAGGCCCTTGGGTGGAAAAAGAAACTCAGGAAGCTTTAGAAAAATAAAGTCAACTTCCATGCTATTCACTGACTTTTAAAAAACGTGCTTCTATAAATTTACAATGAAAGGAGCAAGAAACCAACAGAAAATGGGGAAACTACATCAACAGTCTATTGTAGAACAAAGAACCAATATGAAATGATAATAAAATGCACTAAGAATCAAAGATATGAATCGCAAAAGCATAGTGCTAAGTGAAAGAAGCGAGACATGAGAGAAAGCTTACTGTATGAGTCCATTTATGTGGACTTTAAAAAAGGACAATTTTATTTATTTGTGGCTGTGCTGGGTCTCTTTTGCTGTTTGGACTTTTCTCTAGTTGTGGCAAGTGGGGGCTGCTTTCTAGTTGCGGCGCGACTCACTGCAGTGGCTTCTCTTGCTGCAGAGCAGGGACTCTAGGGCGTGAGGGCCTCAGTAGGTGTGACTGCCCGGCTCTAGGGCACAGGCTCAGTATTTGTGACACAGGGGCTCAATTCCGAACCAGGGATTGAATCCACGTTTCCTGCATTGGCAGGTAGATTCTTTACCACTGAGCCACCAGGGAAGCCCTATATAAACTTCTAATAAAGGCATCCAGGTGGTGCTAGTGGTAAAGAACCTGCCTGCCAATGCAGGAGTTAAGAGACATGGGCTCAATCTCTGCATCAGGAAGATCCCTGGAGGAGGAAATGGCAACGCACTCCAGTATTTTTGCCTGGGAAATCTCAAGGGCAGAGGACCCTGGCAGGCTACAATCCATAACATCGCAGAGTCGGACACAACTGAAGTGACTTAGCATGCACACAAAGGCAAAGTTACAGCGACAGAAAGCAGATCAGTGATTGCCAGGGGCTGGGCTTGGGGGAGAGGCTGTTGTTATCTTTTTGGATTCTTTTCCCTTTTAGGTCATTACAAAATATTGAGTAGAGTTCCGTGTGCTCTACAGTGAGTCCTTGTTGGTTATCTATTTTATATACAGTAGTGCATATATCGGAGAAGGCAATGGCACCCCACTCCAGTACTCTTGCCTGGAAAATCCCATGGATGGAGGAGCCTGGTAGCTGCGGTCCACGGGGTCACAAAGAGTCAGACATGATTAAGTGACTAACTTTCTTTTCTTTTTCTTTCCAAGAAGATATGCAAATTAGGTCACATCCTGCCTATTAAAAGAGCTAGTGTATGAGTTGTGAGGAAATTCACTACAGATGGTATTACACACCGAAATAACTTTTTTTAAGTAAGTAGTGCCATTTCCAGGAATTAATTTTTTAATGTATTTATTTTTTATTGAAGGATGAAATATAGACCAATGGAACAACATAGAAAGCCCAGAAATAAACCCATGCACCTATGAGTACTTTATGTTTGACAAAGGAGGCAAGAATATACAATGGAGCAAAGATAGCCTCTTCAATAAATGCTGCTGAGAAAACTGGACAGCTATATGTAAAAGAATGAAATTAGAACACTTCCTAACACCATACACAAAGATAAACTCAAAATGGAGAGAGAACAGGGAATAATTTTATAATACTATTTATACATATATGCAAAGATATATGTGCAAAGATACTCGGTGCTATGTTACAAAGGAAAAAATTAAAGCCTAATCTGAATGATCATCAGTACATGAAAAGGAGATTAAGGGAATGACAACTGAACAATGCAAGCCTACATGTATTGTCAAGGAAAAATATCCATGGTATAGTATTAGATCTAAAACAGAAGAATTTGTGTTATTGGTGCCATTTATGATCCTAGACGTTTTGGTAATACCTTTGGTGGTAGACAGCGGATGGATTCTGTACCCATTCTGTTAAAATAAACATTTTGCCCTCTGATAAAGAACTTCAAGGTGGTGATGAAACTGTTTTCGTTAAAACCTCAACGGCTGCACCATTCCTCCACTACCTGTCCTCTCTGATTGGAATACTGGCCCTTGTTTGCTCTGTTAATACAGGGGGACCTCCAGAAGGTAATGGTGAGGTCACCAAGGGACATGATAAGGACAGCCTTGGGGCCAATGGTGCAGTCAGACTCCCTGAAGACAGAGACCAGACATCAGGCCACAGTCAGGTGAGCTGGGGCAGAGCCACGAGGGCCCTGTGATTACGGCTGAAACGTCTGAATCAACCAGGCACATCTGAGCTGTAACGAAGAGCACTAGGTCAGAAGGCCTTTTATTTGATGCAGTTCAGGACTTCTCTCTTTCCTGATGAAATCCAGAGAAGAGGAAGTGGCCACACTTTCTAAGCCTCCCTCTACCAGGGGCATGGGGTGGCTACATGAAAACTGCATTACCTGTGGACCCACAAAATGAGAAAGTGCCAAGATTGTTAGGTGAACAGGAGAAGAAAGCAAGCGCAAGTCTATATATTATCCAAAGGGAATATTTGATTCATGTTTACTGCTCCTCCAGCACAGCAAGTTTCGGTGTTTGTTCATCACTGATTCCTCAGCACAGGGCTTAACATAAAAGCGACTTACCTTCTGCAGGTCCCTCTGTGTTAACAGAGGAAATAAGGGCCAATATTCCAATCAGAGAGGACAGGTAGGGGTAGAATGGTGCAGCCTTCGAGGTTTTAAACAAAACACTAGAATGAATTGCAAAACATCACCTCCTGAATCCAGTCACTGTGCAGAAGGTAATGGTGATTTATAATCACTTATAAGTAAATAGTCACTTATCCCAAGGCTCCATCCTTTCATTCCAACCTTTTCATACAGTATCCCCTGGAGGTAGAGAGTGGAGAAGAGATGGATGTAACACCCAGGCCTACAGATCTGGCTAAAGAGCTGGCAGTAAAGGCAAGGCATAGTCATTCATGTCACTCTGGATGCAGCCCTGGCCCCTGAGGCCAAAATGCCTCAAGATCCTTTGTCTCCTGCCTACCACTCAAAATCCTTAAATGAAATTGGAAGCATATTTTAGAATTCCATCACCCTCTTAGAGGATTTAAAATCCTCTCATAGGTTCACGTGAATTCCTGGAGGGGAGACCTTCCTAGGACAAAAATGTGAAAAAAGGGAAGAAATTTGGCAGAGGATCATCCTGAATGGGAAGGATGCCAGCTCCCATGGTTTTGTGGTTATTGAGGGTTGTTTCCCTGAATTAAGTTACAACTCTCTCTACTGCCTTACAGTAGGATTCTAAGTGAATGCTAAAAGCAATAACATGACCAACAGATCATATCTCAGCAGCAACAGAGGTCACTGTAATGTTAGTATGCCTTTGGAATGAATGTCATTCAAGGATATGTCCATTTTAGAGAGAGAAATTCTTAATGTGGCTGCTTGTATCAGTATTCATGTTATCTCATTTAATTTTTTATACCATCTTATGAGGTCATTAGCATAGTCCACATCTTAGATTGGATGAAACCGAAGCTTGAAGAGGATAAGCTATTTGTGCAAAGTTTATGATTGCCGAGGATGAGACAGGAATTATCTACATTTCAAAGCCAGTGCAATTGGGTGGTAAAACCATGAAGTCAAGGAATATAAAAATTGTTGTTTCTGTTGGTTTGTCTTTTTTCCATGACTGTTTTAATGCAGACATGGCAGTAACAGAAAAGTTTTTAAACAGAAACCTTGGGATGTTCTGTAATTTTGGTTATCGAAGTTTACTATTTCCAGTCAAACATGATTATTTATCAGTGCTTTCTTCCACCTCAATCAAAATGATAAACAACAAGAAGAGAAAGTATAAGTGATTTTCACTGCTTCTTCAATCCAAAAGGGAAACCAAAAAATAGAACAGAAATAACAGTTCAAGCAAGTCCCGACATTGGCCTTTTCATCTACTGGGCAAATGATCAAACTATACATTCTGAGGTGACAACTCCCCATTGTGTTTGCAGGAAGTTTCACTGACTGGGGAATTCAGTGCCTAGATCTGCAGAATGCTCAATAAGGGTCAAAGCCAAATGATTTTACTGTGCTGGTACACTTGTAAGTCACTAGATGAACCATTTGGTTAAAATGAGTCTTACCTCCATGCTCATCTTTACCATTTTCCCATGAACTGTTTCCTTCTCCTGGGTACCACTGAAGGGCTCTATCGGGAGAAGGGCAGACAATTCAAGTCAATCCCAGTAGATGACAGCAACATTAAGAGACACCATAAAATGTCCAATGATTTCAATCAATTCCTCTCTCTTGCTTTTTTAAAAATTGAGATATAATTCACATATCAGAAAATTCATGATATGAAAGTGGACAATTCAGTAGCTTTTAGTATTTTCACAGCAAGTACAATGGTGGCTGCTGGTGGTTGGGGGAATAGAGGAATGGGGAGTTATTATTTAGTGGGACAAAGATTCAATTTTATAAGTGGAAAAGAATTCCAGAGATAGATGGTGGCCATGGGTACACAAAACGTGAATGTACTTATTATCACTGAACTGTATACTTAAAATGGTTAAAGTGGTAAATTTTATGTTATGGCTATTTTAACCACAATTTTTAAAAACAACACTATCAAGAGAGTGAAAATCCAAACAACAGAATGGGAAAAATATTTGCAAACCACATAGCTCATAAATGTATAATATCCAAAGTATATAAAGAACACTTACAACTCAACAACAAAAGGATAAATAACCCAATTTAAAAATGGGTAAATGATTTGAATAGACCTTTCTCCAAAGAATATATAAACACAGCCAACAAGCACATGAAAAGATATTCAACACCATCATTCATTAGGGAAATGCAAATCAAAACCACAAGCTAGCACGTCTACCTACAAGCCTGGATATCATTTCAAAATGGACAAATGAGATGTCTTGGGGTGTGGAGAAATCAAAACCTTCATATGATGCAGGTAGGAAAATAAGATGATGTAGCCACTGTGAAAAATAGTCTGGAATTTCCTCAGAAAGTTACACATGCCAGTTCCTATGCATATACCCAAGAGAAATAGAAACACATCTTCATGAAAAAACCTGTACACAAATGTTTTTAGCGACATTACTCATAATAGCTAAAAAAGTGAAAAAAACACAAACGCCATCAACTGATGAATACATTTTTAAAATATGGTATATTCATACATTAAACTATTACTCAGCCACAAAGAGGAGTGAAATACTGATATGTGCTATAGTATGCAAAAAACCTGAAGACCTTATGCTAAATGAAAGAAGCCAGGTACAAAAGGTAACATATTTCATGATTCCATTTCCGTGACATGTCTGAAACAGACAAATCTCCATAATATGGAGATTATGGGAACTGGGGTTGGAGGGAATTGGGACTAACTGAGAAGGACTGATGCTGAAGCTGAACCTCCAATACTTTGGCCACCTGATGTGAAGAACTGACTCACTGGAAAAGACCCTGAGGCTGGGAAAGATTGAAAGCAGGAGGAGAAGGGAACGACAGAGGATGAGATGGTTGGGTGGTATCACTGACTCGATGGACATGAGTTTGAGCAAGCTTCAGGAACTGGTGATGGACAGGGAAGCCAAGGCATGCTATACTTAAACTAACAAGTACATGGCTTCTTTTTGGAGTACTGTGAATGTTCTGGGCTTTTCAGGTGGTGCTAGTGGTAAAGAACCCACCTGCCAACGCAGGTTAGATGTAAGAGATGCAGGTTCAAACCCTGGGTTGGGAAGATCCCTTGGAGGAGGCCATGGCAACCCACTCCAGTATTCTTGCCTGGAGAATCCCATGGACAGTGGAGCCTGGCAGGCTGCAGTCCATAGGGTGGCACAGAGTCGGACACAATTAAAGCGACTTAGCACAGCACAGCAATGGTTGCATAACACAGTGAATATACTAAAACCCACATAATATTCACTTTAAAATGGTGGGTTATATGTTAAAAGAATGCTATATATTAAAAAAGAAATGAAACATAAGTAAAGATCAATTTCTGTATCATTAAGGTAAGTAGTTGAGACAGAGAAAAATCTTTGTGCTGTTGAGAGAGCTTGCCTATATACGTGCCTTTGGCTTTGTTCCACAGGAAGAGCATCTCCACCTGTGAATACTACTCCTAGAAATGAAAATATGATTAGAAAAGATTCCTGCCATGATAATGATGATTCTGTTAGGTAGTTATAAGAAGGAAAAAGAGTCCAAAATGGCGGTGGCTAAAAGACTTGGAAGGGGAAAGCCTGCGAAAATAGAACAAAGGAAGGTCCTAGGACTGGAGTGAGAACCTCAGGTAAAACAAACAATGCTCCTGCCTAGGCCCAATTTACATAAGACAGGCCCAGGGACAGAGATACACATAAAAAGAGACGCCAAAGCCCTCTTCCCTCTTCTGTCTCTCTCTCTCCCACACGATGGGGCGATCTTCTCTTCGCGTCTTTGGATCGACATGCCCTCAAGCCTCAAAGATGGATTTTCCTGCTATTATCTAAATAAATAAGAGCTGTAACACTGAGCTGTAACACTGGTTTATTTAAGAGCTATAACATGGTCTGTTCTCCGAGAGCTGTGACCCGCCAAGGGGCTTTAATGTCCGTCACTCCAAATTTTTGTTGTGACAAGACAAAGAACCGAGGAGCATACACTCGCGTGACAATTCTAATAGCCAAACAACACAAGAACCAGGCAATGTTCTGAGCTTCTGACAAATGCTCCTTCATTGACTTCCCAACAACCCTGTGACTGTGATTCTCCAAACTGAAGGTGCATCAGAACCACCTGGGGTCAGACTGCAGACCTCTATCCGCTAGTGTCTGAGTCACTGGATCTAGCATGGGGTTCCAGAATTTGCTCTTCTAGTAAGTTCCCAAGTAATGTAGATATTTCGGGTAAGGGGACCCATGTGGCGAATGACTGCCCCAAGGGATGGGTGCTACTGCATGCCCCATTTTACAGACGGAGATGGTCACGGCAGTGGGGTATACAAAATCAAGGATGGTGCCAGATTCCTCTCTAGAGTGAGGAAATAAATGTGCTTCAGGCGGGCAGAGCTTAAAAAAGGAAGCTGAACTTCAGAGACTTTGCTTTTGTCCCGCACCCGCAGCCCCCATCAGTCACTCGGTAAATTGGACTCTGGTTGCCAGAGAGCATGAGGAAAATGTGAGATAAGGATCCACAGCTCCCCAGGGCCAGGCTCTGGAATTTAGCGCTGATGCTGGCTTACCTGGTGTCATGTGAAAGGAGGAAAAGACAGGTAAGCCACACAGAAGGCATGCTGCCTGAAATGGGCTGGACCTCTTCCCACCCCAGTCAGCTTCCAGGAGGGTGTTTTGCCTTGAACAGGCTACACCTGAGAAAACTGTTACAATTTTATGCTCAAGCTACACCAAGCAAAGGACAGTGAGCACAAGGGCAGAGCTTAACTAATTCTTGTTGACTGATTTAATGAATTGGCTCACTGTTTAATCCTACAGGAAAAGCAATGTTAGAGTAGTTCAGAAAAGTAACTTGTTTCATAAATGGCTTCATACGAATATCAACAGCCTGTGATTATAAACAGTTCTTGTCCATAAAATTATAAGTGATAATAAATTGTTGTTGTTGCTGTTGTTTAGTCGCTAAGTCACATCCGACTCTTTTGCGACCCCATGGACTATAGCCCGCCAGGCTCCTCTGTCCATGGGATTTCCCAGGCAAGTATACTGGATGGGTTGCCATTTCCTTCTCCAGGGGATCTTTCCAGCTCAGGCACTGAACCTGCATCTCCTGTATCGGCAGGTGGATTCTTTACCACTGAGCCACCAGGGAAACCCAAGTGATAATAAACTACTTTACAAATGGACAGTTGCCTGGATAATGTTTCTTAAGAGTAATTCTTGGCTCATTAAATTTAATCAACTTGGAGTGGGTTGTTATATTGGGGATAGTTGTTAAGTGGCCTCAGGGTTTTGAACACTACCATACAAGATTTTTTCATCGCCCTAGGATTTAAAACTTTCAGACACAGGGTAAAGAATCATATCCTGTTTCCCCAGCAAGCAAAAGAAATCTAGACAGATGCACACAAAAATATGTTCTCAGAGATACTGCATTTTAAGTAGGAATCTACCAACTGCATTTTATCAAAGGCAGAGCAAAGGATTGATCACTTAGCTAAAATATGACTATTTTAATAATTAGCACTTCTCTAAGTCCATCTAGTTAAGGCTATGGTTTTTCCAGTAGTTATGTATGGATGTGAGAGTTGGACTATAAAGAGGGCTGAGTGCAAAAGAATTGATGCTTTTGAACTGTGGTGTTGGAGAAGACTCTTGAGAGTCCCTTGGACAGCAAGAAGATCCAACAAGTCCATCCTAAAGGAGATCAGTCCTGGGTGTTCATTGGAAGGACTGATGCTGAAGCTGAAACTCCAATACTTTGGGCCACCTGATGTGAAGAACTGACTCATTTGAAAAGACCCTGATGCTGGGAAAGATTGAAGGCGGGAGGAGAAGGGGACGACAGAGGATGAGATGGTCAGATGGCATCACCGACTCAATGGACATGAGTTTGGGTAAACTCCGGGAGTTGGTGTTGGACAGGGAGGCCTGGCATGCTGCAGCTCATGGAGTCGCAAAGAGTTGGACACGACTGAGCGACTGAACTGAACTGAAGTTATTTGGCAAAGAAATGGCAGAGAAGAGCAGGAATAAGAACAAAATGGCTAGCACCTTTCTGTAAAACATTACTTAACAGATTTTGTATAAATAGATGTTACAGTTTCTTGCTTAAATGACCTTCTCCCATATTTCTCTGGCATTTAGATATTTCTTAGCCTAATTTTAGATTTGGGGCACATTTGGAATTTTTAAAGTCCAGCTTTCTCCAGGGCATTTATATCACATTCCAAGAAACAAAGGAGCTGCCATTCCTTGGAGCAGCCTCCAGGCAGGCTAGGCAGGCAGTCTTTAGGCTGCCCCAGGTATAGGCATCATGCAGTGGTAGGGTTTTTCCACTCTGTGACCCAAGGGCAAATGTAAAACCCATATATTAGAAGATGCACTTAGATTTCTTAAATGAATGACTGTTGAACTCCATGGTATATTTTTAAAAAATTTTAACCTCCGGTCATTTCCAATACTTTGTAACCACCTTTGGCCTCTAGCTATGTCTGAGAGAGGAAAGCTTCTATTTCCTCAAAGATCTTAAAACTTTAAAAGAATTGATTTTTCTAAATTGTATGGGGTTGCCAGGACCATTCAATAGGGAGAGGATAGTCTTAAACAAATAATGCTGAGAAAGTCAGGTATCCACATGCAAAAGAATGAAATTGGATCCTTAACTATACCATATGCAAAAGTTAACACAAAATGGATAAAGACCCAAACATAAGAACTAAAACTACAAAACTTTAGACGAAAACACAAGTAAACAGTCTCACGATACTGGGCTTAGTAATAATTTTTTTTGATATGATACCAAAGGAATAAGCAACCAAAGAAAAAATAGGTAAACTGGATTTCATAAAAATTTAAAACTTTGGTGCACCAAAGGACAGTACTGATTTTATGAAAAGGCAACTCACAGAATTTAAGAAAATATTTGCAAATCACAATCAGATTGGAACCTGTGCAACGCTGGTAAAATGATGCAGACACAGTGGAAAACAGAGAAAAAAATTAAACATAGAATTACCATATCCAGCAATTCCACTTCTGGGTAGATCCCCTAAAAAACTGAAAACAGAAACATGAACATTTGTACAACAACATTGACAGTAGCATCATTTAACATAGTCAAATCTGGAAATAACCCATATAGTCATCTGGGGATGCCTGGAGAAACAAAACATTTGTCCAAGGGTATTTTAGTCACCTTCAGAAAAAAGAGAAATTCTGACACACACTACAACATGAATAAACCTCTAAGACATTATTTTAAGTGAAATAAGCGTAAGATGACAAATATTACATGATTCCATAGTGGTTGCCAAAGGCTTCTGGGGTGAGGGCTGGGCAGCAGGCAGGGAGAAATGCAGTGTTATTGTTTCATGGTACAGAGTTTCTGTTTCGGAAGATGAAAATGTTCCAAAGATGGGTGATGGTTATGGTTGCACAACAATGTGAATGTACTTAATGCCACAGAACTGTACACTTAAATAAACATTTTTATGTTATGTACATATCAATGTATTAAAATTACATGTCTGATTGTGCTTCTAAAATGCTTATCAATTTAATCTTAAGTACAAATTAGTTTAGAAGTCCAGTGAAGAAGTCCAGAAAAAAAGTAATGTGGGACCGGACGTGAGGTTAATGATCATTTGTTTCTAAAAGGGATTTTCTATAATGAATATGTTTTTATGTAGTAAAGGACAAACATGCAAAAAGTTTGACTTGTGTTCCCTAAGTTCTTAGTTATGTAAATTTGTATTTAACATATAAACCTATTTTCCTCCATTTAAAACGTTTCGCTGTCACTTAAATCCTGACAGTCAATGTAAATTAAAGTAGAAATCACTGAAGTAAAAGTCACAGTTCTTAAATCTCCAGAAAAGTACCTTTTCTTAAATCTTAAATTTCTTTCCTTAAATCTTAAATTTCTTAAATCTCGAGAAAAGGACCTAGATACTAAGGAAGAAGAGCGGGAAAGTAAAACCAGTTTTTACCTGCCATTTTTCCTTTTTTCTTAATTAAACTAAAATTTTCTGTAAACAACTCGTTTCTGTTGGTTTTGAGGAAAACTTGAGAGACAAGAAGAACCCCTAAATGGGGAAGACAGGAGAAGGGTATTACAAAATACCACCTCTTCTCTGGAAGAGAGAAGTGGGGTCCACTGAGGCTGGCATCTGGACAATTTGGGACCACCCTTGTCACGCGCCGGGAGTCCCAGCACAGGCCCCGCCTATATGAAGCTCAGCCAATCGCGGGGCGTGCTAGCGGGGGCGGGGCCTGCCGAGCGCGGTCTCGGAGCCTTAAATAGGAGGTCTTGGTGCCCACAACCCGACTTCAGACGCCCCAGGATCTGGAGTCACCGGCTGAGTCTGTGCGGCAGACCTCGCCACAGGTGAGAGCCACGGGCTGGGACATGGCGCGGTGGGGTCACCCCGGCTAGCAGCGCGACTGCAGCCTTGGGAGTTGAGGGCTTGAGGAGGGCTTCCAGGAGGCGCCGGTCTGACACGGCAGCATGACCCCCGCTAGCTGGACTGCAGAACGTTTGTCGGCACCGCGTCTACATACTCTGTCAGCGGAGGGATTTCGCTGGGTCCGCCCCGGGCTGGGCCCGCCTGCAGCGCGGAGGATGGCTCGTCCTGGCCGCTGTTTGAGTCCAGAAGAGCCTGACCCTGTCCCGCGCGGAAACTGGGTCTCAGAGCTCTTTTTCTCCACCCACATCCATAGACTTCCCCTACTGTCCTTGTATAAATATTTGGGGATATAAGTGTTTTTACTCCAGCATAGTGGCTCCGAAAAAAAAGATGGACTTTTAGAAAGATTGGTTTAATCAGATACTCATTTCTTCTCCCTTCCTAGGTTTTTGAACATGAATCCTTCACTCTTCCTGACAGCCCTTTGCTTGGGAATAGCTTCAGCTGCTCCAGAATTTGACCACAGTATAAATACACAATGGAAATTGTGGAAGGCAGAACACAGTAGACTGTATGACTTGGTTGGTAACATCTGAAACTGTCCATCTGAAACTCTGCAGAGAATGGTCCATGCTGTTGGGAGTTTATAGCAGATAGTAGTCTCTTGAGGCTGGCTCCTATCAGGGCAGTAACTTCATGGCACCTGTCACTGAATACACTATGGGCATCTGCCCTGTCATGTGTCAAGAGTATAGAGCCATCTCTGGCCATGGTCTCCCTTCCTCTTTATATACAATCCACTTGGTGACGGTGTGTGCTGTTGCTTCTGTCGTGTCCAACTCTGTGACCAGGCTTCTCTGTCCATGGGATTCTCCAGGCAAGAACACTGGAGTGGGGTGCCATACCCTCCTCCAGGGGACCTTCCCAATGCAGGGATTGAATCTGTGTTTCTTGCATCTCCTGCCTTAGCACGGGAGTTCTTTACCACTTAACACCACCTGGTGAAGCCCTTGGTGAGTTGGTTTTAAATAGAAAAAAGGAGTATAGGTTACCTGTTTGCCTCTAGAATGAAGAAGGATGGAGAAAAACGGTGTGGAAGAAGAATATGAAAATGATTGAACTGCATAATCAGGAATACAGCCAAGGGAAATATAGCTTCAGCATGGCGATGAATGCCTTTGGTGACATGGTGAGTGTGGCATGAATTTTTTGTGCCTTCTCCTTAACAGTTTAGCAAAATAACCTTTTGCTTTTCAACATTCTATTTCCTTTTCCTTGAAGACCAGTGAAGAATTCAGGCAGATGATGAATGGCTTTCAAAGGCAGAAGAACAAGAAGGGGAAAGTGTTGCAAGAAACTATCTTTGCTTCGATTCCCCCGTCCGTGGATTGGAGAGAGAAAGGCTATGTAACTCCTGTGAAGAATCAGGTATGATGGTATTCAGCAGATCTCTCTCCAAGAGTAAAGCCGAATAGGAGTTGCCATCCTTGCTCTGATACACTGTGCAACAACATGCAATTCACTAGGTTTTAAAAGCATTTCCAAATATATGGGCTACTGTCAAAGTCTTGTTATTTGTTTTGTAAATTATGCTTTTAAATTTTGTTTTCAGGGTAAGTGTGGTTCTTGTTGGGCTTTTAGTGCCACGGGTGCCCTTGAAGGACAGATGTTCCGAAAAACTGGCAAACTTGTTTCACTGAGTGAGCAGAACCTGGTGGACTGCTCTCAGCCTGAAGGTAATCACGGTTGTCAAGGGGGCCTCACAGATAATGCCTTCCAGTATGTTTTGGACGTTGGAGGCCTGGACTCAGAGGAATCCTACCCATACACTGGATTGGTAAGAGGAGCTCCTTGTTATCAAAGTTGAACAAAGGGGAAAACAGATATCATGTTTAGAATCCACATTTTAGATTGTAGAATCTTTATCTGCAGACTGTCAGAACTGTCATTAAAATAGTTAGCTTTGCACAGTTCTCTGTTTAGCTACTTACCATGTGTTCATGCTGTCGCTTCAATCATATCCAACTCTGTGCAACCTTCTGGACTGTAGCCCACCAGGCTTCTCTGTCCATGGAATTCTCCAGGCAAGATTACTGAAGTGGGTTGCCATGTCCTCCTCCAGAGGATCTTCCTGACCCAGGGATCAAACCCGCATCTTTTATGTCACCTGTATTGGCAGTCAGGTTCTTTACCACTAGTGCCACTTGGGAACCTTAGAGAGTTACCATAAAGCTGTTAATATTTCTATGGTATGTGGAAATAATACATTTGTGTTGTTGTTTAGTCACTCAGTTGTATCTGACTCTTTTGCAACCCCATATACTGTAGCCTGCCGGGCTCCTTTGTCTGTGGGATTTACTGGGCAAGATTACTGGAGTGGGTTGCCATTTCCTCCTCCAGGGGATCTTCCCGACCCAGGGATCAAACCCCCGTCTCCATGTCTCCTGCCTTGTAGGAGTAAAGGTGGATTATTTACTGCTGAGGCACCGGGGAAATATACATGTCATCCTCTATAAGTACAAATTTCTCCTGAGTAAAAGTTTCTTATGGGCATGTAGATTGAGAGAGTCTGATTGAATAGACACAAGCTAATTTTTCCATTTCAAAACAGCCAATAGCATTTCATTTCCTGGGATGCTGTGTAACAAACTTGACTTGGAAATCATTAAGCTGCAGATTGTCTTGAACTCATGTACCCCAGGAGGAGGATGGTATTAATCAAGTCTCTTCCCCATTACCTTTGAAAGGTTGGCACCTGCCATTACAATCCCAACAATTCTGCTGCTAATGAAACTGGTTTCGTGGACCTCCCTAAGCAGGAGAAGGCTCTTATGAAGGCAGTGGCAACTTTGGGCCCCATCTCTGCTGCTATAGATGCAGGCAATCCATCTTTCCAGTTCTATAAATCAGGTAAGTATTTGTCTATGTTGAAATTTAGGCAGAAAAATTGGAAAATCACCATGACAGACAGCAAAACTGACTCTTTGGTATGTAGAATTCAATGTAAAATTTGAAGGTGTATAGATTTAATATAGTTGTTAATATTAGTATTTGTGCCTGATGTGTCCATCTGACACTACTTGAACCATATCCCCATGATTTTAAGCATATATTCATATATATATATAATGTATTCATAAATATATTTAAATGGCTACTTAATTTGATTAATATAGCTTAGTTCACTTTTTTCCACTTGTGTGTGCTCAGTTGTGTCCATAACTCTTTGTAGCCCCATGGACTGCAGTCCACCAGGCTTCTTTGCCTGTAGAATTTTCCAGGCAAGAATGCTGGAGTGGGTTGCCATTTCCTCCTCAAGGGGATCTTCCCAAGCCAGGGATTGAACCCAGGTCTCGTGAGTCTCCTGCATTGGCAGGCGGATTCTTTACCACTAGCACCACCTGGAAAGCCCTATTTATGACTGTAGCCACCCAGGGTTTCAACTGTTAGACCTTTGAAATTTTCCAAAGAATTTTGCTACTATAATTAAAACTAGAAAGAATTTGGCTGAGGTAATTTTGTGTTGTGTGCTATTTCCCTAGACTGAATGTCCTGAAAGTAAAATGATAAGATTTTAGGGAGTGTTCTTTTATGTCTCTTGACATGCTGTTTACAAAAGAGAGTATGCTGTTTGTATATCTGCTAGTGTTAGATGAGGGCCTGGATCCCTGGCCTAGAATGAAAAAAAAAATCTTGTTTTTAAATCTTATCTAGATTTATATCATTTAGCTAAATTTTGAGATGTCTCCTTACCCTAATTAATAGAGTAGGTCACTTGGAGGTCTTCACCCCAACATTGTATTTTATTTTCCCAGGCATTTATTATGAGCCAAAATGCAGCAGTGAATCCGTGGATCATGCTGTTCTGGTAGTTGGCTATGGCTTTGAAGGAGCACACTCAGATGACAATAAATATTGGCTTGTCAAAAACAGGTATAACATGTCCCAAATACTTATATTTGAGGATGAAAGGGGGAGTCCTTTTTGGAATCAGCATTTGAATTCAGGTCCTCCAATCCTTAAGTACACTTCTGAAGTCTTATGCCACTTAGGGTGATCACAGACATATTAATGTTTGATTATAACATTAAGATACTGTCTGAAGTTGCCTAAGGTATGATGTAGTTTTGGTATCATCTCATTTCTAAATCCAAACATTTTTTTAATTCTAAAACACATCTGGCCCCAAGAGTTTCTTTTTCACATCTCTAATTTCATAGTTCTGTGAAAGGTTTGGGGATAGAAGTTATTTGTACATTTAGAACTCAACCATGAACAGGAACAACTGCATTTCTTGCTTCTTTCTGAATCTGTCTTGACTTCTGGTGCACTGTTTAAGTATTAATAAATATAAATGTGTTTGATTCTTTGTATAAAATGAAAACCTTCTCTTCTTTCAGCTGGGGTGAACATTGGGGCATGAATGGCTACATAATGATGGCCAAAGACCGGGACAACCACTGTGGAATCGCCACCATGGCCAGTTATCCTTCTGTCTAAATCTCAAAGGCTGGATTAAGAACAATATCCAGAGGAAGGATATTCTCTTAAAACAGACCAGACTTTATTGTGTGGGAATGAAAGAATTGAATCATTGAAAATCCAAGTTGTGATCTGAATTTTATCACCTCTTTACTCTGGTGAAATGTTACCACTTCTTTCACTACTGTTGTAAATATGTTTGTATGATCAACTTGCCGAATGAATTTTGAACTTTCATGTTTTAAAAGGATGTATAAAGTTTTACCTTTTAAAATAAAACTTTATTTCAGAATAGAGGTGGTGCTTCTTTCTGTTTTTAATACATTAAATTTTTGTAGAGTAAAAAACATAATTGGGCTCTTAAGACATAACTGATTATTTGTTGTTGTTTTAGTTGCTAAGCCATGTCTGACTCTCTTGTGACCCCCGTGGACTATAGCCCACAAGGCTCCACTGTCCATGGAATTCCCCAGGCAAGAATACCAGAGTGGGTTGCTATTTCCTTTTCCAGGGGATCTTCCCAACCCAGGGATCAAACCCACGTCTTCTGCATTGCAGGTGGGTTCTTTACCTCTGAGCCACCAGGGAAGCCCCTAACTGAATGTGCCAGTGGTCTATTAGGAGAATGGCTGTGTGGCCTTCTGGTTCTTATAGTTACAAATATGCAGATCTTATGTTAGTTGCCCATTGACTGTGTCTGACATCCCTTGAATAGAGCAAAATTTGACAATCTAAAGGACAAGGGTAAGTTGTCTTGCACAAGAGTTGTTAAAAAATCAAAACAAAGCTAGCTTGGATTCTCTTTTGAGCCTCCTAGGTTACTGAATGTGTCTCACACTCCGGCCACCTATTTATCCCCCAGACACTGTTGTGGCTCTCCTAGGAGCCTCGAGGCTCACTTGCTGTGACCACCACCAGCTGGGACCACGGGCTCATCACTTCCAGGAAGGAAGCCACATGGGGCCTCTTACCTACAAAATCCCGAGGGGATGTTTGTCTATTACCACCTCCAGAATGAAGTCAGGAGGTGTTCCAGGTGGACCATGGGCCTCAGGACCCCACCAAAGGGTGAATGAGTAACACCAGGATCTTCCCCTTCACCTGGCTTGGCCGATTCTGGGACACATGACCACCGGATCCTTGGGGCGGGGAACGCGGTAATGGGGTAGGGTGGGGGCGGGG
This sequence comes from Odocoileus virginianus, assembly GCF_023699985.2. Lineage (NCBI taxonomy): Eukaryota > Metazoa > Chordata > Mammalia > Artiodactyla > Cervidae > Odocoileus > Odocoileus virginianus. The sequence continues at coordinate 29,945,166 of NC_069704.1, read as the reverse complement.
AGGGGGGGAGGGGGTGGAGTCCCAAGTGGCGCAAGAGGATGCAGAGGGGGCATGGAAGGGGCGGCTCAGAAAGACACCCACGACGAGTCATCTTTCTGATGACTCAGAAAGCCCAGCAGAACAGGGAGCTGGGGGACAGATGTGGGCAGCCCACTGGGGCCCACGTGAGCTGGGAGTGGTACCGACGGCTTTGCGAAGGTTGCCAGCAGGGCGGAGACAAGTGGTGCTACAGTGGGGTCCTCTGAGACCAGGCGGGAAGGGGATGAAGAACTGAGGAACTAGGGAGAAGGGAGGGAGGAATAAGGAAGGGGGAGGGGCAGGGGGAAGCAGGGCATGGTCTGCTGCGCAGGCGTGCTAGGGCACTGCCCTGGGGAAAGATGGTAAATTGTTTTCATAAGGAAATAATTCACATTTTAGAAAAGTGAACGCACACGCATATGATTTCCAATCGAGAAAAGGGCCTTAGAGATCATGATCGTTTGACCCACGATGTTATAGGATATAACTCTGAAAATCAATGTCCCAGAGTCTGTTTCTGGTGCAACTTGCTGGACTTCTAGTGAAGACAACGTGGCTACTTTGCAACAGACCCAAAGCGTTGCCAAGAATGTTTGTCTTCACATCCATTAGCAATGAAGGACAAGCACCCACTTTTGAGACTGGGCTTCAAAAGTAGTCTGGTGGCCTCAGAGGTGGACAATAGGCGAATATCAGAAGTGATTGTCTGAAGCCTAATTTACACCTAGGTCCCTAATTCCTGAATTTGATTTTAAAAAGAAAAACTCCCTACATTCTGCAGGCTAAGGAAACACATAGTACTTACTGTCTTTGGGTTTAAAATTCTCATATTCCTACTCAGGGAAATAAAAAGCACGTGGAAGCATTCAGTTAATAGAATGCTGTAATTCCTTATGACGACATGAAGTGGAGCACAATTAGGGTCAGCCCACAAAACTTCCAGCAGCCTCTGGTCAAGTCTGTCTGCAATGGACTGTGTGTCATGCTGGAGCCTCAGTGCGGCCACAGCTGCTTATATTTCCAACTTCCTGACCCAAGATGACAGATGTGTTTGGAGTAAAAGTCTGTGTGTTTTGAGATAGCACAACCCAGTGTAGCCACGGGAAAATTTGGGAGGTTCCCAATCAGCCCCTTTCACTGGTTGGGACCAGATTGAGACACCAGATGGTAGCATCTTCAGTGTCCTGGTGATGCTGTGGAAGAGATATTCCCAACCCTGAGGAGGAGATGGTGCTATTCGAGGGAGCTGGTTGAAACATCAGAAGGGAGAGAAACCTGATGTGGACCCAGAGGATCCAGTCAATGTTATTGTTGTTGTGTTGTTTAGAGACTAAGTCATGTCCAACTCTTGCAACCCCCTGGACTTTAGCCCACCAGCCTGTTCTGTTCATGGAATTCTCCAGACAAGAATACTGGAGTGGGTTGCCATTTCCTTCTCCAGGGGATCTTCCCAACCCAGGGATCAAACCTGGGTCTCCTGCAATTCAGGCAGATTCTTGGTACACCAGGGATGCCTCGGTCAATCAATAATAATACAGGATAAAAGGGTGGGTGTTTGAGCATAGAATTCCCAGGTCAGAATCCTTAGAAAAGAGAAATGACATTTAGAGAAAGTGGGAAGTGATCAGATTAAGCTGCGGGAGATGGGGCTTTTTACGTTTTTAGGACACACACAGGTTTTTAGGACACAGGGGAACCAGTGGGGCATGCAGTGAAAAGACTATTCTGATTATTTGTTACTGTAAAAACAAACTATAAGGAAACATAGCAGTTTGGAAAAAAAAAACCCTATCTTTCCAATTTCCTGACTGAGCTTAACTACACCGTTTTCCATTGGAAATCTTTCATGCATGCGGGGATCACTAGCAGTTCTGGCAGGCTGACATCCAAGCAGGCTCACTCACATGGCCGTCCTAGATGCCGTTGCAGTCTGGGCATTCAGCCCTGGCTGCCAACCTGAGTACCTACATGGACCTCCCCATGACTTGAACTCCCATGGCATGAAGGCTGGCTCGGAGAGGAACATCCCGAGAGAACAGGCCTGAATGCCTAACGAAGAACTGCAAGGCTTCTCTCGACCTGATCTTAGTCCCAAGTGCTACCTCTGCTGCTTTACTGTATTCAGAACATATTGCCCAGGTTCCAGGGGAAGGGGTTGGCAGTCCGCCTCCTGGTGGGGCAAGGCAAGGTCACTTAGTAGAAGAGCATGTGGGATGGAAGATGTGGTTGTGGCCATCTTTGGAAAATGCAATCTGCCACCTTCAGTCTCTGAAAGTCCACTGGAGAGGACTCCTTAGTATCTGTCACCTTGCTTCACTATGACAGGCTAGTTCATACTGCTTTCATGTAATCTTGGAAGTACAGCCCAAGACTCTAAGAAAATGCCTAGCTGCTGATATGAATGAAAATGTGAAGACCTCTCAGATGTCAAATGATTAAACAGATATTAGAATCTTCTGGAACTTTCAAAGACATTTATATTTATGTAAACTGTGAAAAGTTTGGAAAAGTATCTGTCGTAAAAGCTTTTGAAAATAAGCCAATTGACATAAATCAAATAAAGCTGAAAACAAATTTTGATTTTAGACAAATGTTGCCATATCAGTAAACCAAGGATGTTGCAGCCATCAACCCCTCAGCCACTAAAAGCTGCCACCAACTGTCAACCTGAGGGGATTTAGGATGGAGAAAAACAGGATACCAGACCTAGATAATTAAGGTGCAAATCAAAGAAATGATTACAGTGAATCCAGATTCTGGCATCTCCCTAAACATAGAAAAGCACTAAAGTAATTAACTGACTTCCCTCATGACTCAGAGGGTAAAGAATCTGCCCAAAATTTGAGAGACCTTGGTTCGATCCTCAGGTTGGGAAGATCCCCTGGAGGAGGGGCACGGCAACCCACTCCAGTATTCTTGCCTGGAGAATTCCCATGGTCAGAGGAGCCTGGTAGGTTATAGTCCATGGGGTCTCAAAGAATGAGGTACAACTGATTTGACTAAGCACACAAAGTAATTAACAGTTATCTTTTGATGTTCTGACTGTAGGTTAGTCACTCAGTCGTGTCCAACTCTTTGCGACCCCATGGACTATAGCCCGCTAGGCTCCTCTGTCCATGGAATTTTCCAGGCAAGGATACTGGAGTGGGTTGCTATTTCCTTCTCCAGGGGATCTTCCTGACCCAAGGATCAAACCTGGGTCTCCTGCCTTGCAGGCAGTTGCTTTACTGTTTGATCTACTAGGAAAGCTACCTGGGGTATTTTTTTATTTGTTTTGTTTTGCTTTGTTGCAAAAACTCCTATATATCCTGGCTTCTCCCTTACCTCCTCAGAACAGTCCTTCAGAGTTATCCGAGAGGCTGTCTCTCCTGCTTAAATCTGTGGATGAAAGTGAAAGTGAAGTCGCCCAGTCGTGTCCAACTCTTTGGAACCCCTTGGACTGTAGCCTACCAGGCTCCTCAGTCCATGGAATTTTCCAGGCAAGAGTACTGGAGTGGGTTGTCATTTCCTTCTCCAGGGGATCTTCCCAACCCAGGGATCGAACCCGGGTCTCCCGCACTGCAGACAGATGCTTTATCCTCTGAGCCACCAGGGAAGCCCCTAAGTAAAGCATAATTCCCAACTTTTAGGTTGTGCTTTTTTCTTTTCTTCTTCAGTTGACACAATAAACTGGTCTGAAAAATAAACTTACCATCAGAAGCTGAAAAGTCAACAGAGGGTTCCTCCCTAGAGCCCTCATGGGGATATAGCCCTGCAGACACTTTGGTTTGGAATTCTGGCCTCCGGGAGTGAGAGAATAAATTCCTATGACTTTAAGCCATAGTGTGTGGTGTATGTCAGCCCCAGGAAACGACTGCCCTGGCCTGCAGCTCGCCTGTTCTCTCCTCCGCAGCCCAGACAGCCCAAGAGGACTCATTGGCTCAGGACCACCCAAGATGAGCCAGACCTGCTGAACACAGAGGGATAACATCAGGAATCCCTCAGCTCATAGTGGTTCTCAGCCTTTCCTCACAATTCTTCAAATGGTACCGTCCATAACGCAATAGTTGGCTAAGACAGGAGAAGCTGAAGAAACCCTACATGACTCCGCAGTGGATTTAAAGATCAGCAAGTGGAAAAAACGGCACAAGAAGTTTGGGTATCTTTTCCCTTCTTCACAAGTCCTCTCTCATCTAAATCAAGCACTGGTCAGTGTTTCAAACTAGAGATAGTCGATACCTCATAGGCATTCTCACACATTAAAATGCACTGAAAACAAGCTTTGCTTCCTTCTCTTTGTATTTAACTTGAGAATTAAAGTTATTAACTTAACTTGAAAATTAATGTCTTCTTTACTCACTGGCACCACTTTTACCTGATGACATGAAATGTTTCCTGTTTTTCTCTGTGAGGGAGGAAAGATGATAAGATATGAAGGAAACATGGGGGTTGATGCAACAGGACAATATTAACAATATAAATGCTGCTAAAAAAAAAGTAGTCGTGACACAAAATGGCCTAACTCATGCTGGGGAATACTTTTATGGTCTTTTTTGACACTGAATTCCTGCCCTCTAGTAATAGGAGTCTTTCTCTGACTCCTGGGTTGACTTCTGTTTTCCTTTGGTAGGAGGTAGTCCCGGCCTGCACTTACTGGCCCACCACCCTCATTCTCCCTGGATGTCTTGGGAGCCTTTTGTCACATGGCTTTTGTCACAGACTGTCATACTGTCCTGAGTGTCATTCTAACTTCCAAGAAGAGAGCTCCCTGGACATGAGCTGCGTTTCCAAACAAAAAACACTTGTGTGCCTGAGAAACTCTTTTGTTAATGAACAGGCTAGAGAATATAGTCTCAGGTGGAGTTAACTATTCACCTGGTGAGAACCAGAACTTACCTCTTACCTACTCACTTTTCCAGCTATCAAATGTGCACCAGTAAATCAAAACGACAGCGAGGTATCACCTCACACCAGTCAGAATGGTCATCATTAAAAGTCCACAAATAACAATTGCTAGAGAGGGTGTGGCGAAAAAAGAACCCTTCTACACTGTTGGTGGTAATGAATTTGGTATAGCTACTATGAGAACAGTATGGAGGTTCCTCAAAAAAATAGAGTTACCACATGATCCAAAAATCCCATTCCTAGGCATATATACAGGCAAAAGTATAATTCTGTCCTTACCCAGAACTAAAATTAAAATAACTCCTGGTAGTTCTGTTCTCCCCTCCCCTGATTTATTTTTCCCATAGCATTTACCACCGTCTATGATGCTATTCAGGTGTGACCTAAATCAAATCCCTTATGACTATACAGTGGAAGTGAGAAATAGATTTAAGGGACTAGATCTGATTGAGAGAGAGCCTGATGAACTATGGACAGAGGTTCATTGTACATTGTTCCTGTAACATTGTACAGGAGACAGGGATCAAGACTATCCCCATGGAAAAGAAATGCAAAAAAGTGAAATAGTTGTCTGAGGAGGTCTTACAAATAGCTGTGAAACGAAGAGAAGCTAAAAGCAAAGGAGAAAAGGAAAGACATTCCCATTTGAATGCAGAGTTCCAAAGAATAGCCAGGAGAGATAAGAAAACCTTCCTCAGTGATCAATGCAAAGAAATAGAGGAAAATAAGAGAATGGGAAAGACTAGAGATCTCTTCAAGAAAATCAGAGATACCCAGGGAACATTTCATGCAAAAATGGGCTCAATAAAGGACAGAAATGGTATGAACCTAATAGAAGCAGAAGATATTAAGAAGAGGTGGCAAGAATACACAGAAAAACTGTACAAAAAAGATCTTCATGACCCAGATGATCATGATGGTATGATCACTCAGCTAGAGCCAGACATTCTGGAATGTGAAGTCAAGTGGGCCTTAGAAATCATCACTACGAACAAAGCTAGTGGATGTGATGGAATTCCAGTTGAGCTATTTCAAATCCTACAAGATGATGCTGTGAAAGTGCTGCACTTAATATGCCAGCAAATTTGGAAAACTCAGCAGTGGCCACAGGACTGGAAAAGGTCAGTTTTCATTCCATCCCTAAGAAAAGCAATCCCAAAGAATGCTCAAACTACCGCACAATTGCACTCATCTCACACACTAGTAAAGTAATGCTCAAAATTCTCCAAGCCAGGCTTCAGCAATACATGAACCGTGAACTTCCAGATGTTCAAGCTGGTTTTAGAAAAGGCAGAGGAACCAGAGATCAAATTGCCAATATCCGCTGGATCATTGAAAAAGCAAGAGAGTTCCAGAAAAACATCTATTTTTGCTTTATTGACTATGCCAAAGCCTTCGACTGTGTGGATCACAACAAACTGTGGAAAATCCTGAAGGAGATGGGAATACCAGACCACCTGACCTACCTCTTGAGAAACCTGTATGTAGGTCAGGAAGCAACAGTTAGAACTGGACATGGAACAACAGACTGTTCCAAATAGGAAAAGGAGTACATCAAGGCTGTACATTGTCACCCTGCTTATTTAACTTATATGCAGAGTACATCATGAGAAACGCTGGGCTGGATGAAGCACAAGCTGGAATCAAGATTGCCGGGAGAAATATCAATAACCTCAGATATGCAGATGACACCACCCTTATGGCAGAAAGTGAAGAGTGTCGGGAGCCATTATGGGAGGTCCCGCCTGTGACGAGGTCATGAAGAAAATACCGGGCAGGCAAGGCCGTCCGGGACCCCATCCATGACGAGGTCATGAGGAAAATACCTAACCGGCAAGGCCGTCTAGGATAAGGGACCCTCCAGGTTGGCCTCGGCCTCTACCCCATCCTGTATCCTCCCCCCTTTCCTGCTGTTGTTCTTGTTCGCCCTGCTGCGGATTCTTGTGTTGCCTGCCGAGAGCTACCCTGCTCTGCTTTCACTGAATAAAGACCAACTTAAAAGCTAATTAATAAATCTCCTGGATGCTGGTACCCTATGAAGGGGCCAGGGATGAAGGAAATGCTTCAGTTCAAACCCTTTAGCTGGCATTCTGGCTTGTTTGATAAATGCGTGCTCTCATTGCACAAAATGCTCATGATTGTTCTAAACATCCTAAGTACAGTACGCTAACAAAATAAACTATTAAGCATAGGCCCCTTCGCGGGGTGAGAAAAGCTCCACAAATATTATAGCCACAAATGTGCCTAATAGAAAATAGTTTAGATAGAGATTAGCTGGCGACTTCTTGCAGGTAATTAACTTTAAGACTAAGAGCCTGTTTTGTGCCATATCTGGTGTTTTTGCAATCCTTTGCATTTCTGTTCTGTAAAAAATGTAATCCTATCTAGTTCCCTTGGAGATGACACCTAATAGAAAGAAAATAGATTAACCACAAATAAGACAGGGTGGGCTACTGAAGTGGCTTAAAGTTGCACCAGGTGCAAGCCATAAATTGTCAACAGGCCTAAAAGCCAAAAGATATTATACATAGAGATTAACCATAAAAAAGGCCCTAATAGGCAGAGAGCCCTTTTTGGAGTGAGGAAGCCCTATTAGAGAATACAAAAAATATTGTTTTAAAAGTTGTTATTAGATCAACGTTTGATTGATGTTAATGTGCTGAGGTTGTGCAGTGGAAACTATTGTTAATATAGTTAAAGATATAGTAAAATAAAGAGTTTAGCCCTAGTGTAAAAACAATAAGATAATTGTTAATTTTAACCAAGAGTGCTAAACAGGGGCTGCCTCACCAGAGCCACAGAGTCTTTGTGTGTTAAACTTTTTAGATAAATTTAGCTGAGAATTTCTGCATAAAGACTGACTTTACGTTAACAGGATTGTATTTCTATTATGTTGCAACTTGCTGTACCATGAGACTGCCAATTTTCTGTTTTCTGCCAACCTCAAGGCCAGAAGATAATGTACAAAAAATCTATAGGAAAAGACTCTCGTAAACAAAAAATATACAGAGCACACCTGGTTTTGTGAAGGACAAGCTAATGTAATGTTAAACTAAGTCTGTGTGCTTATCTGCCCCTTAGAAATGTACCAACTTAGGGTATAAAGGCTACGGTCAAAAATAAAGCAACTGCCAGACTCTGCTGCATATTCCTGGTCTGGTCTCTTTCTTTCTCTCTCTCTCTCTCCCTAGCAGACTTGGCCCTATCAAGGCCAGTCCTACATGTCTCTCTCTTGCCGACGCCGTTTATCCTGAGGGTTCCCCCTGATCCTGCCGGGGCTGGACCCCGGCAGAAGAGGAACTAAAAAGCCTCTTGATGAAAGTGAAAGAGGAGAGTGAAAAAGTTGGTTTAAAGCTCAACATTCAGAAAACTAAGATCATGGCATCTGGTCCCATCACCTCATGAGAAATAGATGGAGAGACAGTGGAAACAGTGTCAGACTTTATTTTTTGGGGCTCCAAAATCACTGCAGATGGTGACTGCACCCATGGAATTAAAAGACACCTGCTCCTTGGAAGGAAAGTTATGACCAACCTAGATAGCATGTTAAAAAGCAGAGACATTACTTTGCCAACAAAGGTCCATCTGTTCAAGGCTGTAGTTTTTCCAGTGGTCATGTATGGATGTGAGAGTTGGAGTGTGAAGAAAACTGAGTGCCGAAAAATTGATGCTTTTGAACTGTGGCGTTGGAGAAGACTCTTGAGAGTCCCTTGGACTGCAAGGAGATCCAACCAGTCCATCCTGAGGGAGATAAGTCCTGGGTGTTCATTGGAAGGACTGATGCTGAAGCTGAAACTCCAATACTTTGGCCACCTCATGCAAAGAGTTCACTCACTGGAAAAAGACCCTGATGCTGGGAGGGATTGGGGGCAGGAGGAGAAGGGGATGACAGAGGATGAGATGGCTGGATGGCATCACCGACTCGATGGGCATGAGTTTGAGTAAACTCCGGGAGTTTGTGATGGACAGGGAGGCCTGGCGTGCTGCGATTCACGGTGTCGCAAAGAGTCATACAGGACTGAGCGACTGGACTGAACTGAACTGATGATGCTATTACATTTTATTTATTAGTGTTGTTTACTGTGTCTCTTCCACACATCAGCATTTATTCTATACAGAGATCCACACAGAGACAAGGGGTTCTGTTTTGTTCACCTCTCTATCCTCAGCACTGAAGACAAGACCTGGCACAGAGTAGGCACACAATATGATCTGCTATCTGGACAAATGAATAACCGATGTACTCACATTATATGAATACCTTTTCAGAGTTTCCAAAGTCTAGCAGTGAAGATAATGCAAAAGCCCCTTTTGAAACTATACCCCTTTAAATATTCCCCTTCCTCGGGGGAACAACCACAATTATTAATTCAGGGATGTGAATAGTCCTTTTGCTTTGTCTTCACCCAAACACATGTGGAGTTTTGTTTTTCACTGTTTTTGTTTCTTCTTCTTCTTTTTTTATTTAAAGGTGTAAATGTGTCTTGTCCATCATAAAACAAGCAAGCAAACCTCCTCTTAGCCCCAGGTTACTACTGTAGTTACTACCTTATATTCTTCTCCCTGTTTCCAGCTGAATCTCTTGAACAGCTTGTTTAAACTTGCTATACTCCACTTCCTCACCTTCTATTAACTTGAGTCCATCCCTAAAGTCCAGACCCTCCCAAATGACCTCGTTTATTCTAGTTACTACAGGTACCACCTGAAATTTCTGATGACTTTCAGTCCCTCTCCTGAGCTCGACACCCCCCATGTACCCAACTGCCTGTAAGATGTCCTAACCCAGCTAACCCACAGAAAAGTCAAACTCCAATGTACAGAGCTGAATTTTCCCTAGGACAGGTCATCTGCAAGTGTTCCCTGGCTTTGCAATGGCACAAACATCCATTTCATTCATTCCCTCCCTCTCCTTTTCTCTGACATACATAATCAACCCCTGATACCTCAACCCTCATGACCTATGCTTTCTCCATACTTACGGCTTTTTTGCTTGTCACAGTCACATTACCATCAACTTTCATGGAGATGATGACATTAACTTTCTTAATGGTGGTGACCTAACAAACCTCTCATTTGACTACACTGAATCCGTTTTCTATAGTATAAGTTGTTGTTCATTTGCCCAGTCACGTCTGATTCTTTGCTACCAAATGGGCTGTAGCATGCCAGGCCTCCCTGTGCCTCACCATCCCCCAAAGTTTGCCCAAGTTCATGTCTGTTACATCAGTGATGCCATCCAGTCATCTCATCCTCTGATGCCCTTTTCTCCTTCTGCCCTCAATCTTTCCCAGCATCAGGGAATTTTCCAATGAGTCAGCTGTTCACATCAGATGACCAAAATACTGGAGCTTCAGCTTCAGCATCAGTCCTTCTAGTGAGTATTCAGGGTTGATTTTCCTTAAGATTGACTAGTTTGATCTCCTTGCTGTCCAAGGGACTCTCAGGAGTCTTCACTAGCATCACAGTTCAAAGGCATCAATTCTTTGGTGTCTTTGCCTTCTTTATGATCCAGCTCTCACAACCATATGTGGCCACTGGGAAGACTATAGCCTTGACTATATGGACCTTTGTTAACAGAGTAATGTCTCTGCTTTTCAACATACCATCTAAGTTTGTCATCACTTTCTTTCCAGGAAACAATCATCCTCTGATTTCATGGCAGCAGTCACTGTCCACAGTGATTTTAGAGCCCAAGAAGAGGAAATCTGTTGCTAATTCCACCTTTTCCTCTTATATTTGCCATAAAATAACAGGACTGGATGCCATGGTCTTAGGTTTAAATATTTTAGTTTTAAGCCAGCTCTTTCACTCTCCTCCTTCACCCTCATCAAGAGGCTCTTTAGTTCCTCTTCACTTTCTGCCATTAGAGTGGTATCATCCACATATCTGAGGTGGTTGATGTTTTTCCCATCTATCTTGATAGTATAAGTAATATTTGCTAAAATGCATATTGATTATGTTCCTCCATTGCTTAAAACTCATCAGTGGCTCCCCATTGCCCTCAGGACAAATTCCAAACTCCTTAACCAACTCAGAACACCCTGTATGAGTTAGGCCTTGCTTACCCCTGCAGCCTCACCTCTCACTCCCCCTCCTCACATTCTACTCCCAACTGAATTACCAGCTGTGCCCCCAGTAAATCATACTCTGAGTGAGTGAGTGAGTGACATCGCTCAGTTGTTTCCGACTCTTTGTGACCCCATGGACTGTACCCTACCAGGCTTCTCCGTCCATGGGATTTTCCAGGCAAGAATACTGGAGTGGGTTGCTATTTCCTTCTCCAGGAGATCTTCCCGACCCAGGGATTGAACCCAGGTCTCCTGCATTGCAAGAAGATGCTTAACAATTCATACTCTACCTATTCTCAAATCTTTGCCCATAGGTTCTGTCACCTGCTCGTGCATATCCCTCTCACTCGCCTTCTCCACTAACTTTCTCCTGACTAGTTTCTGGCCTCACTTTCAAGTCTCAGTTTAAATGTCATTTCCGCTGGAAAGCCTTGCCTGACTCCTCACTTTCAGAACGGCAGCTCCTTTAAATGGCTCCAGAGCAAACATACGGTACTTTACTCCTAGAGCCCTCATCACAGTGAGTGGCAATTAAACACGTGTCTCTCCCACCAGGCCTGAGCTCTTTGAGGGCAGGGAGTTTGTCTACTGCACAGATAAATCACTAGCATGGGTTCATGGTGTGTGTGTGTGTGTGTCCATTTCCCCGATCAGTTGTGTTTCTCTGGAGAACCCTGACTGAAATACAGACCCACCTTATAGACCCACCCTCCCTCTCCCACCTTCCCTCCATATCTTTCTCATTTGTATTCTCTTCCTTACCCCCAAAAAAAGTGAACAGCTTTCATTTTACAAATGTGAAGCCAGAGAGTAAAGAACATGTTAATTCTATTCAGGTTAAAAGGAAACAAAAGGCCAAAGCGTGCTAGCAGACATATTTTCTTTCTGCACTTATCTATTTTAATGTTAAGAATGCCTTTGTATAAATCTATTTAATATATTTATTTCTAGTGTGTTTGTAAGTCCCAACTTATGTAAACTACTACATAGCAAATCTGTTATCTCCCTGCATGTGGACATTTAAATTGTTCTCATCCTGGGTATTTTGTTTGTTTTGTTTTATTGCTTGTCCATTTTTTCTGGTCAACTAGGTATATATGAAGTTCACAAAGCCTAAATATACTAGCAACTATAGTTTGGAATAAATCTACAAGAATCAAAAGTCAACACATAGCTCAGATTGCTAAACAGAGGAAGCAATTGTAATTCAGTATTCCATATTAACCTAGAAAAAAATAGAGTATGAATTTCTGTGAATAAGGTAAAAAAAATTATTCTCATCCTTTTGCTATCACAAATAATACTTAATTTTTAAAAGACTAATATAGGCTTTTGTAGATACCAAAACGGGACTATTGGGCCAGGGGGGCTTTCCAATTAGAAAGAACTTTCAGGGCTTTCCTGGTGGCTCAATGCTAAAGAATCTGCTTTGCCATGCAGGAGACATAGATTTGATTCCAGATTTGGGAAGATTCCACCTGCTGCGGGGCTACTAAGCCTGTGCACCACAACTACTGAGCCTGTTGCTCTAGAGCCCAGGAGCTGCAGCTATGGAGGCCATGAGCTACAACTGCTGAAGCCTGAGTGCCCTAGCCCTGTGCTCCACAACACGAGAAGCTACTGCAGTGAGAAGCCAGTGCACTGCAAGGAAGAGTAGCGCCACCCCCACCCCGACTCCCACTCACAACTAGAGACAGCCCGCACAACAGCAAAGACCCAGCACAGTCAAAATTACAGTCAATAAACAAACATTAAAGAAAAAAGAACTGTCAAATTGCCCTCCCAGAAGAACGTGCCCACTGTCTGTCTCACCAGCGGGGATAAGGGGATCATTTCCCAGCCTTGTTAGCAATGTAATGTTTGCAGACTTCATTGTTCCTTGTTAATCAAAATCACTGCAGATGGTGATTGCAGCCATGAAATTAAAAGACGCTTACTCCTTGGAAGGAAAGTTATGACCAACCTAGACAGCATGTTAAAAAGCAGAGACATTACTTTGTCAACAAAGGTCCGTCTAGTCAAGGCTATGGTTTTTCCAGTAGTCATGTATGGATGTGAGAGTTGGACTATAAAGAAGCTGAGTGCAGAAGAATTGATACTTTTAAACTGTGGTGTTGAAGAAGACTCTTGAGAGTCCCTTGGACTGCAAGGAGATCCAACCAGTCCATCCTAAGGGAGATCAGTCCTGGGTGTTCATTGGAAGGACTGATGTTGAAGCTGAAACTCCAATCACTTTAGCCACCTGATGTGAAGAGCTGACTCATTTGAAAAGACCCTGATGCTGGGAAAGATTGAGGGCAGGAAGAGAAGGGGACGACAGAGGATGAGATGGTTGGATGGCATCACCGACTCAATGGACATGGGTTTGGGTGAACTCTGGGAGTTGGTGATGGACAGGGAGGCCTGGCGTGCTGTGGTTCATGGGGTCACAAAGTATTGGACACAACTGAGCGACTGAACTGAACTGAACTGAATCTGATGTTATTTTACTTATATTTCCCTGATCATCAGGGAGTCTAACCACCTTTTCACATGTGTATTGACTATTTGTGTTTTCTCTTCTGCAAATTGCAGTTTTTTATCGTTAATTTATTTCTCTAGGATAGCTTCTTTTTTCTCTCAATATGTATGATTCTTGGTGTTAATTTTTTGTTATATATTATAAATATTTTCTCCTAAGCTATCAATTGTCTTTTTAAATTAGTGGTGTATTGTTTTTATTTCGATGTAATCACATCGGTCTTTCCTTTATATCTTGGGCTTTGTGTCTTTTCGTCCTGTTTAAGGTCATAAATATATGCTTTATTTTTTGGAATGCCTTTACAGATGCCTTTTTATGTTTAATTTTTGAATCCATCTGCAACACGTTTGCGGATCCAGGTTTTGGGTTTTTCCCCCCTTAAATGACGAGCTAATTATTCAAACACCAGTCATTTCTTTACCCACTGATTTGAAACAGTATGTTTTCTTTTTATTTTTAAAGAGCACCTATTAAAATGTCTTTTCTCTTTTTGATGTGTTAATGGGTCTGCTCCTGCGAAATTCATTTGTATAAATTACAAAGGAAACCAGTGAATGGTCCCACTTTCCTCAAGTAGGGCCACACCTGGAGAGTGTATTTTGGAGGCTGCTAGAAAATGGAAAGAACAACTGGGCTTCTCCTGAATTGGACACAAGCATCTAAACTGTGAAGGTATTCAGGAGGGAATGAGAAACCAAGAGAAAAGGGATTCTCAGATCACTTAGGCCAGAAGGCACAACCTCTTTCTGATGGTCTTTCCAGACCCTGCTTATGAAAGCACTGGCTACCCAGGCACCGTTGACTGATACCCTCAAATCTTTGATATGTAGCCACTAAGAATTGAATGAGAGTCCCATGCTCTTTGCTAGATTCCTGTTTTTAGATTTGATGTGCAGGGACAAACAGTCTCAGCTTAAAGAAGGATAGTGAATGAATCTTTCCCTGAGCACCTACCATATTCATCAGAGCAATAGGAATCATGATTGAAGGTGCTATCATTCAGCTTTGCTTCCAGAAAAACTTTCCTCCTGGCTGGGAGGTTTTGAAATCATGTGTTATAAATGCACCATATCAATTTATTCCTAAGAAGTGAAGACTTCAGTTTGAATCGTTCAGATATAAGTTTCAGATGAACTGTATAATAAAGCATTAATAGCCCATTGCTTATCATCAGAATTTTTCCTAGAGAAAGAAAATTTCTGTGTTTTGTGGGGGGAGATGAAAACTTTTTGATTATGCTTAAATTTTACTGCTTCTCTTACTGCTGCCAAGCAGAGGTGGACTGAGGAACACTGTTGAGTCCTGAATTATATCCAAATTGAAATCCACCTCTAGGCTGTATGAACCACCTTGTCCAAAGCGAAGTGAAGGAATTTTCCTCTCATGGTTTCTCCAAGCCCCCACTTCCCCACTATTGCCTTTTGCCTTAATCTAATGCATTCTTTAATGGGTTTTCTAATATTGAATCATTCTTGAATTTTGGAGTTAAGCTTGACTTTGTCCTGATGTATCTTTGATTTATATTTCTGGATTTGTTTGTGAATATTTCACTAGGCATTTTTGGCCTCCAGGTCTATATACATATATAGCAACTCTTGGAAAAGTAAACAGATTTCTGATGCATTCCACCCATTCCAATCATAACACAGTTTGGACAAATGAAGTCATTAACCAATGTACTCTGGTTAGGATCTAGAATGGATTATTTTCCCAAAAAATTAAAAAGGAAAAGTCACAAGGCTGAGAAAACTAGGTATTAATTTTTAAATATTAACTCCAGTTAGTATGTGACTTTGTCAACAGGTGACCACATTTTTCCATTCAAGTAGTTATTGGTCATCCAAATCTTCGCTCCTAAAAATAAGTTGAATTTTTCCTGATGTATCTTTGTTTGCTTGATCCAAAATTTTACAATTTAATAGCCATGAGATTTATAATTCAAAGCCTATCCACAATAAGACAAAAACTTTTAAGAAATTAAGTCAGCCATTTAAATATCTATAATGGATACACTTATATACATTAAATATAAGTATATATAAAATGAGTATATATAGTAAATATATGTATCTACTTTATAAGAAAGGAAATTAATCACTATAGGATTAAGACATTAGGTTCAGATTTTCAGCCAAGACAAATTCTTAATTCACCTCTGTACTTTCTGCCCACAAGGGATAGCTGCTGATTACTTGGGCAGATAAATAACAACCCTATTTACCACTGTTCATGACAGAAGACAAATCACAGTTGCTGTTTTCACGTGTGAGTTTTATTTTCAGCCCTTTACACTGGGCACAGACTCGCCTCTGGCTTCTAGATCTGTCGTGAGCAGTGGGCTGCTACCCTTCTGCACATGATTCGGCGGATTTACCTTCTGTTTCTCATCACCGGCATTCACTTCATCTAGGGTCCCTAACAAAGCACATACAAAGAGAAGAGGGCTTGTGGGTCAGACCCACTACCTGCCTGCCTGATTTTTCTGTACACAGGTGAGATATTCCTGTACATCTTCCGGGGACCCTAGAATGAGGGGGACTCGTTGGTGAATGGCTTCAGGCTTCACGTCCAGCACGGGTTGGGTGCCGGTGGTCGCCAGGCCTCCTGCCTGCTCGATGATGTAGGCCACGGGATTGCACTCATACAGAAGCCGGAGCTGCAGAGAAACAGAGTCAGGTGGACAAGTGTTCCAAGTTGCCAAGATCCCCAAACCATGCGCCTGAAGCTCCAGGAGGAATTCCAACTGCTGAACCTCTGTCTCAATAGTGCGAGTACATTTGCACAACTCAGGGGAGCCGGCTGCCAGAGACCCACACTCTCCACAAGGCTGGGTGCCCCAGCTGATGCTGATCACATATGCCTCTGGGGACACCTCTGATCGATAGCTACCTGTCTCCTAACCTTTGTGCTTATGAGAGACTTGGGAGTATGAGATCTTAATATTCACTTCTCACTGGTTCGTCAATGAGGCAAAGTGATTCTGAGTCCAGGTTAGGAGCCTCTACATTAAGGAGACCTTAAGGCCAATAGAGTCAAGCTTGGATGGGGTCGGAGGGTCACCTAGAGAGTGCTGGGTGGTCTCTCAGGACAACCACAGTGTCTGGGATCATGGGAAGGAACAGCTCAAGTGTCAACTTGGCTGAAGAGTTTGCTGGTGTTTAGATGACCTTTTCTTTTGACCCCTTAGACTGAGTTGCCTAGTCTCTTGTTGCTTGCTCTCCCACAGCATCCTGTACTTTCCCTTTCGTGATAATCCTGACTCTGAGCTTTGTTTACCATCTGCCTTACTCCTTGGACGCCCTCCCTTGAGGGCAGGGGAGGCATCTCTTAAGGTTGGTCTTTGTGGCATCTTCATTCCTAGTACTGCCTGACATGTAGGCAGTGTCCAACAAGGCTACGGTGTACGCCGCACAAGGGCTCCCAGGGGAGGGCAGAAATGGGGGGAAATCAGCTGTATCATTTTTTGCCAAGCTGAGCACATGGATCCAGTGCCTGTTCTGAGAAAGAAATGTCCTTCTAAAAGGCACTATGGGGCGACTAGGTGTCAATCCTGTGTCCAGTTAGTATATGGTGAGTTGCATTGAAATGGGCTGATTGAATGTCCTTTCTGGGTCTTTTTCTGTCATTCTGTTTTGACTTCTTCCTAATCCTCTGACCCACAGCAGACACACACACACACACACACACACACACACACACACACACACACGTCACTTAGATTCAGGTGACACTCTTGCTGCATGCTCTGACTCTGTATCACACTATCCTCTCCTTCCTTCCCTCGTAGGTATGAAATCTGTAACTTAAACTTCCTTTTCTATAATCAGCTTTCAGTGTGATTGATCCAGCTCTGCACAACTTCTTCCCATTCTTTTCTTCATAGTTACATCTTGTGCTGATTTTTAGATTACTGTTATTTCAAAGAGAGGAACAAACTATTTCCAATCTGAATTGGAGAGCTAGGCACTGGCAGAAAGTAAGTTAAAACTGTAGGGGATATTTATTTCCATTTTGGGGAAACAGAATAGGATGCTTTTATTTGTACCATGTTAATTCAGATACTATAAACAAAAACTTAGATAGATAGATAAGGACATGGATAC
Source organism: Odocoileus virginianus (assembly GCF_023699985.2). Classification (NCBI taxonomy): domain Eukaryota; kingdom Metazoa; phylum Chordata; class Mammalia; order Artiodactyla; family Cervidae; genus Odocoileus; species Odocoileus virginianus. The sequence continues at coordinate 29,927,572 of NC_069704.1, read as the reverse complement.
CTACATAAAACTTACCTTGGAACCAAGTTTTGTTCTGACCTTAAGATATTGTTGTAGTAAACTGATTTTAATAAACTTATTTTAACACACAGTGTCCAGATCTTCATGGTGCCTTTACCTACAGGCTATGTGATCTACTTTCTTCCCCACAATTAAAATCTACATTGCTCTACAGAGACAATAGGAGGAGAAGCAGTCACACCCCACCACCCACCCACTCACAGAAACATGGTCACAGAGACCATGAGAGCTAAAACATGGACATCAGAAATCAGTGGTACCTGGAGCTTGTTATAGAGACTGAAGTAAGTCAGAAAGAGAAAAACAAATATCATATATTAGCACATATATATGGAACCTAGAAAACTGGTACTGATGAACCTATTTGCAGGGCAGGAATAGAGACACAGACACAGAAAACAGACTTGTGGACACGGCAGGGGAAGGAGAGGGTGGGATAAATTGAGAAAGTAGCATTGAAACATATATATCACCATATGTAAAATAGATAATGCTAAGTTTCTCTGTAACACAGAGAGCTCAAACTGGTGCTATGTTGGGATGGGATGAGGTGGGGAGTGGGAGGGAGATCCAAGAGAGAGGGGATATATGTATACTTAAGACTGATTCACGTTGTCATATGGCAGAAACCAACACAACACTGTAAAGCAATTATCCTCGAAATAAAATTTTAAAAAAGAAATCAATGGTACTTTGAATATGATACTGTGAATGTAGATCTATATATGCAATTATATATCTTATGGAAATATTTTTGTAATTATATGTAGATATTTTCTGACTAATTTTAAATCATCTTAATATTAATGCTAAGTCACTTCAGATAGCTAGTAGTAATTAGTCTTAATGTTCTCCTTGTTAGAACTGAGTAGATGGCAAATGTGGTTCTATTTAAGAATTTCCACATCTTCTACTTGATTGCATGTAATACTTCTTAACACTGTTCTGCTCCCTAGATTTATCTGTCCAACAAGCTAATATACAAGAGCTAAACTGTCACAGGAAGAGAAATGCTTGATACACCAACCAGCATGTTAAAAATCTTCTCTCTGGTTTCACTTGCTGTGTTAGACTTTATCATGGCTTTGAATCTGGCATTCCAATAATTCAGATTGGATCACCCACACTGAGAGATGCATATACGTGTGGCTAATTGTTAGCGTGTCAGAGAATATGCAGACATTTATTTGAATTTGTCTTCTTACCTATGATTCTGTGACTGGCTAAAAATCAGACATCTTTCCATAGCAGGGTCTATTCAAGATAGACGCATTGGATCATAGGACTCCCACTTGATAACACAAGTATTTTAGGTTTGGTTTCACAAAGTTGCAGTGAGATCTTCCCAGAGCTACCTTTACAGGTAGTTCAGAAAATCTTAGCCTGAACTTCTGGGAACTCTCTAGGAAATTCTTGGGTCGACCTCAAGTTATTGTGAACCCCTTGACAACATATGTAATGTGTATGTTTACATGTAATAAGTTTCATGTAAGTTTCATAAGTTTCATTAAGTTGTCAAAAGGATCTATGATCCAAAATCAGCTGGTAATGAAGCAAAAAGACAGACACAGCATGTGGAAAGTGGGGGATGAACACAGCTGATTCACAGCGAATTGAGAAGCGTGAGATCCGCAGAAGTGAAGGCCAGTGACAGTCACCAACAACTTCAGCCTCCTTCTCCAGACCTTCTACCACAACCTTAGAACTCTATTAATGGGACATATACTTCGTTTCTCCTCCACCTGCCCGCTCACAGACAGATGGTAGCCAAAAGCAGGCATGACGAGAAAGGGAATTGTGACCGGCTTCCCTGAGCAGATTCAGCCAGTGGACAGAGGAGAGTTACCTTGCCCTTTGGACTTTTCTGGTTCGCTGGGTACAGAAAGATCCCTCCATAGACAAGGGTGCGGTGCACATCAGCCACCATGGAGCCCACGTACCTGGCCCCATAGGGAGCGCTGCCGTCCTGGAGGATGGAGAGGGGAGAGGCAAGATGCAATGGGTTTAGCAATCAGTCAGCACTTGCTTCAGGTGACACACCCAGTGGGTGTGAGCTCTGCATTCCAGGTCCTCTTTCCTCTACCCACTAGCTTAGGAATTGAAATTATTATGTAGCTGACCACTCCATTCATTAGGAGTCCCCAAACTTCAACTAGTAATTGGACTCATTAAATGTTGGACTGCTTAAAGTGAGAGACAATATGTGTCCTAAGACAGAAGCTAATGAGAAAAAAAAAAAAAAACAACACTGAAAAAAGAAGTATAGACAAACACCAACTGTTGGGCTCCTCTTTGAATCTTCTCCTTGGCCCCCACAGTTCAGAACACTTTTTAGCTTCTTGAAAACCAGATCCCCTTGAAGCATGACAACTTTTACACTTAGTGTAAGCAGTGCTTACCCACTGGTAAAATTATTTTAAATACCTTTAGAAATTATTCAAAGAAATAAAACAGCTTCCATGTAAATGTCAATTTCATTAGTCTTGTAATGAAAAGAAGATCTGCTCTGAAAGAAATAAATCGAAGTTCATGAGTTCCCTTAAGTAAGGGCATATCAGTAAGGCATGACTATCTGATGAAAGGGCTCCTTCAAGCAGGTTTGCTTTTCCCTTATTCAGTGACCCATGTGAGATTTCTGTGTCTAATCTAATAATTCTCTAACAGTACAAGGAAACACTAAAAATTTTCAGAGCAAATATCCAATGCTTTGTGTGGCATCGGCCACTATAAAATGCATTGATTTTATAAGCATTTATATGCCAAACCCCTCCATCAGTGTGTGACACCCTTGGGGAAAACACACTCTGCTTGATCTTGGCATCATTCCCTGAGTTCAGCCTGGTGTGGGGCAAAAAGTAGCTGCTGGGGAAATACTTTCTGAAGTGCATACACATGAGATGTCTTGAAAGCACTATTCAGGTTGTATGTTAAAAGTTACATGGAAGATTTTGCCTCCTCCATTTTATTTACATAATGATATTAAGTATACAAAACATCTTCAGATGCCAATTAAGAGACTTCTCAATAGGTAAAAGAATGCAGCTCTGAAATGGAGATGAAGAAAATGGACTAACTTGAGTAGCTCAGAGGTTAAAGAATCTGCCTGCAATTCAGGAGACCCAGGTTCAATCCCTGGGTTGGAAAGATCCCCTGGAGAAGGAAATGGAAACTCACTCCAGTATTCTTGCCTGGAGATCCCCATAGACAGCAGCTACAGTCCATGGGGTCGCAAAGAGTCAGACACAACTGAGTGACTTCTTTCACTTTTTGAGGAATATTTAGGAAATAGAGTTGGTAACGCCCAGTAAATGATTAGTCATGGGCACGAGGAAGAGGTAATTCTCTGGATTCCCCAAAATTTGTTGGGAATGAATATGATGGTAGAGGCAGTATAGGTCCAGAGAAGAAAACCAGAGAGTAGTAAACTTGGAAGATGGGGTGTGTGTGTGTGTGTGAGTGTGTGTGTGTGTGTGTGTGTGTGTGTGTGTGTGTGTAGAGTGGTGGGGGCTAGGGAATAGGAGGGTCAGAGTTGGATATGTGGAGTTCTCAGTGTCTGGAGGAGCAAGCAGATCTGAATCCTATCAGAAGAGACTGGATGAGATCACCCTGGGGGGACAAGTGTGAGCCAAAAGGTTTGTTGGGAATAGAGTCCTATATGTACCAAGACCAAAGCATAGGCAGAGGTATGGGAACTAATAAAATAAGAAGATGGTTAGGAAGATGGATGGAAAACCAGACACAGGCTAAAGAAGACGAGTTTCATGAAGGATGGGGTTGCTGTTGTTGTTGTTTAGCCACCAAATTGTGTCCAACTCTTTTGCAATCCCATGGACTATAGCCTGCCAGGCTCCTCTGTCCACGGGATTTCCCAGGCAAGAATACTGGAGTGGGTTGCCATTTCTTTCTCTTGGGGATCTTCCAGACCCAGGGATTGAACCTGTTTCTCCTGCATTAACAGATAGATTCTTTACCACTGAGCCACCAGAGAAGCTGAAAGGGAAAAGTAAACAACCCTAAATGCCACAGAGAAGTCAAGTAACATAAGGTGGAAACATGATGCTGGATTTTGTAAAAGAGGATTACAAAGGGCTGATATTGGAGCAAAGAGGGTTAAAGAGGGAATGAAAGGAAAGAAAAACTTTCAAAAAATGAAAACTTTCTTTCCACTTCTGGGTATTTATCCAAAAGAATTGGAAATAGAATCTCAAAGAGATATCTGCAAATCCATGTTCACTGAAGCATTATTCACAATAGCCAAGAAGTGGAAGCAGCCTAAGTGTCCATTGATGGATGGATGGATAAGGAAAATGTAGTGTATACACACAGTAGGATATTATTTGGACTTTGAAAAAAAAAAAATCTTGTCACTTGCTCAACTGATATCAAGCAGGGCCCTTTGGGGTACCTGGGCACAAAGACTTTCTGTGTCCCCCATTTCTTTGATTATAGGAAGCAGCTTTCATTCAGCCTTCATAACCTTCCCTGAGTTACAAGGGGCAGATTCAAGCAGCTGTTAATCAGAAAAGGGATGGGAGATTAAGGAGAAACAGTCAAGAGCAGCCTTGGGACAAGGTCCTGTTTTCCCCATCAAAGGATACACACAACAATATCTGTGAACTATTTTGCAGATACTGAAACCCCCTCCAGGTGGGAGAAGATAACAATTAATGACGGTATGCCGCCCACAAGCACATAGACCCCAGACCAGTTGGACCTGAAGGTTGATGATGCTGATTCCAGCTCAGCTCACCAGCAACCCATCAGAAGAAAGTCCGCATGCTGATCACGTCCTCTTTGGACAATTGCTAAAAAACTTCTCACTATCTTTCCCAAGAGGGGACACATGATTTTGAGGGTATAAGCCTTCTGTGTCCCCCTTTGCTGGAAAGGCAATAAAACTATTCTTTTCTACTTCACCCCAAATTCTGTCTCCAAGGTTCAAGTCGGCACTAGTGTACAGAGAAGCTGAGCTTTAAGCATCACAACATGGGTGAAACTTGAGGACATTGTGCTAAGTGAAATAAGCCAGTCAAAAAAAGGCAAATACATTATTTCCCTTATATGAGGTATCTAAAGTAGTCAAATATATAGAAACACAAAGTAGAATATGGTTCCTAGGGATGGGGGCGGGGGGAAGGAGAAAATGGTGAATTGTTGTTCAATGGCTATAGAATTTCAGTTTTGCAAGATGAAAACTATTCTAAAGCTCTGTTGCACAACAGAAGGCCTAGATTTTAATCTTGGCCTTCTCAGTTAAAGGTTACCTTAGACAAGTTACTGAATAGGGAAGAACAACTCTGATTCCATACTGCCTCTGTTTTTTGTTGTTGTTGTTTGTTTTTACTTCAACTTTTGTATTCTATTGCTTTTAACACAAGAATGCTGCATCTTGGGGATTTCCCTGGTGGTCCAGTGGTTAAAAATTTGCCTTGCAATGCAGAGGACACGGGTTCAATCCCTGGTCAGGAAACTAAGATCCCACATGCAGAGGTACAATCAAGCCTGCACACCACAACTAGAGAGTCCATGCACCACAACTAAAGATCTCATTTAATGCAATGAAGACCCTGAGTGCTGCAACTAATACCCAATGCAGCTAAGTGAATAATTAACAAAGAATGTATTTGTGATTGATGGACATTAAAAAAAAATGTTGCCTCTAACTTGAAATATACAGGATAGCCCATTCTCATGGCTCTTAGCTTTAGAAGTAATCCTTGGGTCGGGAAGATTCCCTGGAGAATGGAATGGCAACCTACTTGAGTATTCTTGCCTGGAGAACTCCATGAACAGAGGAGTTTGGGGGGGCTATAGCTCATGGGGTTGCAGAGTCAGACACGACTGAGCAACTAACACACAGAGAGAGAAATAAAAAGTTACAGAACAGAGAATAACATTTGTCTTGTTGGAGGTTTACAGGAGCATCACATCCTGACCTACCTGGGCAACTGCAAGGACAAAGGATTCTGACACCAAAAAGTTTGCAACAACCAACCACATCCTCTCCCTTTTTAGTATAAAAGAGGCCTGAATTCTAACTCAGGCAAGATGGTTCTTTGGGACACTAGTCCGCTATCTTCTTGATCTGCTGACTTTCCTAATAAAGTTCCTATTCTTTGCCCCAACAACTCATCTCTTGATTTATTGGCTTGTCATGTGGCAAGCAGTAAGAGCTCGCACTCCTTAACATTACTTGACTGTTCTGGGCCTCAGTTCCCTTATTTGTAAAATGAAGGTTGTGGTATTAATACTTATCTTGTAATCTGTTGGAGAATTGAATGCGTTAGTACATGATAAGCCCTTGGAACAGACACAGTACACACTAGCTATGATTATCATGGCTAATAGGAGAAACTGCCACTGGTAAGAGACAGAAATAGCAAAGAAGGACTGCTCTTTCCACAATGGTGGATGGTGTAGAAAAGTGCTGGTCCACTTCCCACCTCCTTGGGGTGCAGCATGTGGAAGTGGAGCAGCCAGAACACAAAGACCCTGCCAGAAAGCACTGGCCTCTGGAAGAATGAGGAGTGGAAGGGACACTGCCTGCACACCCTGGAGATGGGCTTCCCGGGGCAAAACCACAGGACAGCAAAGGGACTTCTTTTCAAAACAGAATAGTCTATTTTCTTTCCTTTTTTAAGTGTAAGAGTAAACACTTATTATTTAAAATAAGGAAGAAGAAATCACAACATATTACACATCTTTAAAAGCTGACTCTTACTATACTAAACACCATAAAATCCAGAAAAAGAATATAGTATTTTTATTAATTAACTACTTGATATGCTTTTTCCCCTTCAATTTTCTTGGTTGTATACTCTTTGATTGCCTCTGCAAATGACAATGGTTTTTGTAATAATTTCTAGAAAGAGTTACAATGATCTCTTTTCAGTGACATGTTGCACATATTCCTACATTAGAGAAAGTCATGAACTCCATAATATTAACTTCTAGAAACCACTATTAACAAGATGGCACATTTTGAAGACATTTTATGCATACACACATCCTATATATACATATGTGTGTGCAGAAATATATTCACATGTATTTAATGGTGTAATCCATTTTGTTGACTGCGTATCTTGTGGACATGTCTCACTACCAATATATAAAGCAGGACTTAAATTTCTAATAGATGAATAGCTGTGTGGCACAACACTTTACTAGAATATTGTGAATGCCACAACCAACCATTCCTATTGGATACTTCAGTTGTTCCTTCGTTGTTGTTACAAAACAATGCTGCAGTGACATATCCTTGTTTATTTATCTCTGTTTTTATTTGATCAATTGTTTTTTTAGGATCAGTTTCTGGGGAAAATTTAGGATTAACTGAGTCCAAAGATATGAATATTTAATATTGGAAATCATACTGTCAGATTGCCCCACCCAGAAAGGTTGGGAGGTGAGGGGGGACATTTAAGTTTCCTTTAATATTTATAAGAGTACTTATTTTCCCACACCACTGAGCACTATACATCTGTTGAATCTGTGCAAATCTCAAATGTGAAAATGATGTTGTATTTTAATTTGCATTTCTTTTTTATTAGCATCTTCCAATTTGTTAACTGGACATGCCTGTTTCTCTCATGACTTGCATGAGTGTGCCCTTTGACTGGTTTTCTGTTTGGGTGTTCATCCTTGGATTTGGGTCCTCGTGTAGTCAGACTCTTCACCTGTGGTTGGTCAAACATGGATGACTCCTTTGGTTCTCAGTTTGAAACTTCTCCTTCAAACGGATTTGTGGTTTTGTTTTTTGTTTTGTGTGTGTGTGTGTGCCTAAGAGTTTGGTTTTCCAGTGGTAAAATAAGTATCTTCCTTTATGGGTTCTAGAAGAGGTACGTTTTACCTTAGAATGGGAACCATTGTGAAATTATCGCCAAGACTGGGAAGTTGTAAATAAATAATTTTGACTTTATCAACCTCACAATCCATATCCTATTACTTCTGCCCTTAAGACACCTAAGGGGCTTTCCTGGTGGTTCAGACGATAAAGCGGATGGGTTTGTGTGTGATGACAAAGGAGAGATACTGGAAACCGCACTTCTAGGATTTTTGCTCCAAGAACAAACAAGAGAGAAAGAAGAAAACTCTCTACAGCTTCAGTCTGAGGCAGCAGAGTTATGTCCAGCACCCTGCTGACCGAGTGCTCTGGACTCCATGGAATCCTGAGCACTTTCTGCCTAGAGCTTGTGAAGCGCTTCCAGGGACAGCCAGGCTAGCACCTCACACCACTGTCCTTCCAGTCCCTTCCAGTGTGGGTCAGACTTCACACTCTTGACCTGGAAACACTGTGACTCCCTCCCACATTTGTCTTAATAGGGCTTTTTGTATGGCAGGCATACTTATTGGATTGTTTGGGCTGTATTAATAGCCACATGAAGTCCAGGACTCGGTGTTCACCCTTAGAGCCAAAGACCTTTCTAAAACTTGGAGTAAACACCATGTCCTGATGTTAGACCACATGAAAGGGACCTTCACTTAAATATAACCGAGTGACCAGAATCTATAAACATGGTAGCTCAGCAAAAGATGAGAGATGCTCTGACCTAAAACTCTGGATTTTGAAAAATTGGTCTCTGCCTTCTTCATAGACAATTTCTCCTGATAAACTAATCTAGAGAGTAATACCTTTAGTAGGTAAATCTTAGCTGTCAAAGAAAGATACTGATTGCTAATGAAGAAAGTCAGAGTCCGCCATGCTCACACTGGCCAAAGCCACAAACAGGGGCAACAACCTCTTTCAGCCAGCCCCCCACAGCCATTTCCCAAACAGGAACCCACTGAGACAGTCTTCTCCCTGCTTCCGCTTCCGGCTTTCTTCACTCACCTCAGGAAACTTCTTTTTCTGCACATACTCTGTGGTGGCAGCATCAAAATACTTGGCATAGCCCTCGTTGAGGCTATAAATCTTTCCTTTCTTTTTAATCTTGACATCTTTTTCCACCAAGACAAATTCACCAAGAGCCTAGAAAGGTGAAGGGAAATACCAGGAAGAAGAGAGATATCAGGAAACAGAAGTCAATAGCACACACTCCAATAACCAGAGAATAACTGAGGTGGACCTGCTGGAAAGACCCAGGGGGTAGCGAGGTCCTCTTGTAGCCTGTCCAGCGATGTTTTTATGAGACTTACAAAGAACAGGGACAATGTGGAGCCTGCACAGGTAGCACAAGCTGTAATATAACAAAAAATAAAATAATTCAAAGGAATAAGAAGGAAAATTTCCCTTGTAACTCTCACTGTAGCTAGACTACTCATTTGTAAAGAACCTAGCTGTATTTATCCCCTCAAGTTCTCATCCTCAGTTAATCCTTAACGTTTTCAGGAAGATTTGGGCCATCAACAATAAGAGGAAGAAGTTACACAGATGGGATTTGTCATGAAAGTGGGGATGTAATTAGACCACTAGTTTGTGGTCCAGTTATTTTATCTTAATGATCAATCTTGGAAGCCATTCAAATTTCCTTGCATCCCTAGGGACTTCCCTAGTGGTCCAGTGGTTAAGACTCCATGTTTCCAATGCAGGGGGCATGGGTTTGATCCCTGGTGGGGATCCTGAAAGCTGCACTTCACAGCAAAAAAAAAGAACAAAAAAGAGCAAAGTTCCTTGTACCACAAGTATTCTTATACAGGGTAAAGAGGAAATCCCTTCAATCAGAAACTGTATTCACTTGGCATGAAGAATCATTGATAAAATTTATTTTCATCCTCAGAATTACTAAGGAAAGTGCCCAGTCTCCCTATAGCCACCTGGTCCCTTTCTGCAGGGCATCCCTCTGGTATCTCTTTACCTGAGAACTGGTGGTCTCATCTCTAGGATGGCAATTAGCTAGCTGCAAATTCACTTTGAAAGGCTCGATGTCTCACTAAATCACTAGGAAGGAAATCAAGACCTGAAAATCTAATCAGTTCTGATTAAACCTTGAAGACTGAGAAAGGAAAAATCCCCTAAGATGACAGCTCACAGCTAGAAGATTCCTAATGAACATTGACAACACTCTGAGAGAGAGACAAGGCTACGCTGACCGTGTCTGAATTAAGACAATGACAAGGATACTCAACCGCAAAAATAACCAAACACGCTTCTCTTCCGTGAAATGTGAGTACTGACTACTTTTTTACCAATGAATCTTCACCCTCACTTTAACCTTCTCACCTCCTAGATAAAAACTGAGATACAAAATCATTAATTGCACCTACATCTAGACAATACCCAATCCAGAATTGACCCTCTCTTTTTCAAACCTTCCTTAGAATCATCAAGCAAAAGCCCATGTTCTATATATAATAAGACCATGCCAACCTCCTCTCTCAGCTGAATGAGACAGTTGAATGGCATCACCAACTCAATGGACATGAGTTTGAGCAAGCTCTTGGAGTTGGTGATGGACAGGAGGCTTGGCATGCTGCAGTCCATGGGGTCACAAAGAGCTGGACACAATTGAGCAACTGAACTGAACAACACCCTCTCAACACAAGGCCTCACGATTCTTCTAGAATGCCTTCTCCCAAGCTTAGTAAACCCAGCTTCTTAGGGAAGTTCTTGACAGTCTCTGGATCATGAATTTTAATAACCTGCTCTAAACATTTGTTGCTTTGGAGTAGCCCAGCGTGGAGTTTCACTTTTTAAAAGCACCTGAACTTCCTTTGAATAATTAACTCTTCCTAATGGACGCCAGTCTAGAAAGACTCTAAGCTGGACCTCCCCTAGCCCAAGGTCAAGTATCTGACTTAGCTTGGCAAAATAATTACTCCTCCCTGGCATTTGAAACCTGAGTGAGAGATACAGCATCATGGGTGGTGTCCAGACCAGGGGCAGTGCTGTGGGACTGGTCCTGGGAATCCTGTCTCCTAGACCTGCCTATCTCTAACCTGGGGCCTCAGCTTTCCCGGTAATGCAATAACACCCTTTACTTAGTTAAGCCAAGATCCTTGACTCTTTTAGTTCAGTCACTCAGTCGTGTTTGACGCTTTGCGACCCCATGGACTGCAGCACACCAGGTTTCCCTGTCCATCACCATCTCCCGGAGCCTGCTTAAACTCATGTCCATTGAGTCGTTGATGCCATCCAACCATCTCATCCTCTGTCATCCCCTTCTCTTCCTGCCATCTGTCTTTCTCAGCATCAGGGTCTTTTTCAATGAGTCAGCTCTTCGCATCAGGGGGCCAAAGTATTGAAGCTTCAGCTTCAGCATCAGTCCTTCCAATGAATATTTATAGTTGATTTCTTTAGGATTGACTGGTTTGGTCTCTTTGCTGTCCAAGGGACTCTCAACGGTATTCTCGAGCACCACAAAGATCAAGACAGATACATAACTGTTGTCTAAATAATGTCTTCACTTGTTTATCCACCCCAGGGCTGGGAATGTGGACACTCAGGCCCCTGGCGAGTTGTTCTCTATTGTGGGATGAAGATGGTTGTGGAGTCTTACTCCAACCTGGAAAATATATACCTTTGTTCTGACTGTGATCACTAGCACCCACCATGCATACAAATAGCCTTCCACAACTTGGACAAGAGGGCACCTGATGATCAGGCACCATATCCCTGCCATTCGGAAATTATATCTGTCATATGTAAACAAATACCTCTCATTGTGGCTTAGACCACAGTTGAGGGTTTGGTTAAGTGAGGTAATCCCTCTGTACATGAACAAAATTTGTGCTCTGACAAAATCAAATTACCAGCCCTGCAAACTCACAGATTAGGGAGGCTCTGGTTGCCCCATCAAGGAACTCTGTCTTGTGAGGCCCTGCCTGAATAACGTGCAGGCCACCCTCCACGGTTTTCTACCTGTAACAAGTGCCATATGCTGTTTCAACCTCTCAGACAGGTCCTAAGCTTCATACAGAGGGTCCTTGTTCAAGTATCCTTTGTAGGTTTTCAGGCTAATAAACAGAGCTCAGCAGGGAGCATGTGACAATTGATACAGTAGGTAAGTGGACAGGGCACAGTCTTTAAAAGAATGACATAATACGAGGACACAGAATAAACTGACTAGAACCAAATAGGTCCAAGATGGCAGACAGAGTTGACATTCACTAGACCTTGAGCCTCAGTGCACATTAGCGAACTATGTGATACACCCACAGGCACCATCACCAGAGCTGTGTGCTCTCGCATGCATCAGCATGTAAACTCCTGACAGACAATTTCTGTTTGACCAGTGTGTTATCTCCCTCCACTGCCTAGAATGGTATCTGAGGACTCACTGGATGCTCAATCAGTTCAGTTGCTCAGTCATGTCCAACTCTTTGTGACCCCACAGACTGCAGCATGTCAGGCCTCCCTGTCCATCATCAACTCCTGGGATCCACTCAAACTCATGTCCATTGAGTCAGTGATGCCATCCAACCATCTCATCCTCTGTTGTCCCCTTCTCCTCTTGCTTTCAATCTTTCCCAACATCAGGGTCTCTTCCAATGACTTAGCTCTTCACATGAGGTGGCCAAAGTATTGGAGTTTCAGCTTCAACATCAGTCCTTCCAATGAACACTCAGGACTGATCTCCTTTAGGATGGACTGGTTGGATCTCCTTACAGTCCAAGTGACTCTCAAGAGTCTTCTCCAACACCACAGTTCAAAAGCATCAATTCTTCAGTGCTCAGCTTTCTTTATAGTCCAACTCTCACATCCATACGTGACTACTGGAAGAACCATAGGCTTGACTAGATGGACCTTTTGTTGGCAAAGTAATGGCTCTACTTTTTAACATGCTGTCTAGGTTGGTCATAACTTTTCTTCCAAGGAGTAAGCGTCTTTTAATTTCATGGCTGCAGTCAACATCTGCAATGATTTTGGAGCCCCCAAAAATAAAGTTAGCCACTGTTTCCACTGTTTCCCCATCTATTTGCCATGAAGTGATGGGACCAGATGCCATGATCTTAGTTTTTTAAGCCACCTTTTTCACTCTCCTCTTTCACTTTCATCAAGAAGCTCTTTAGTTCCCCTTGGCTTTCTGCCATGAGGGTGGTGTCTTCTGCATATCTGAGGTTATTGATATTTCTCCCAACAACCTTGATTCCAGCTTGTGCTTCATCCAGCCCCACATTTTGCATGATGTACTTGCATATAAGTTAAATAAGCAGGGTGACAATATACAGTCTTGATGTACTCCTTTTCCTATTTGGTACCAGTCTGTTGTTCCATGTCCAGTTCTAACTGTTCCTTCCTAACCTACATACAGATTTCTCAAGAGGCAGGTCAGGTGGTCTGGTCTTTCCATCTCTTTCAGAATTCTCCACAGTTTATTGTGATCTACACAGTCAAAGGCTTTGACATAGTCAATAAAGCAAAAATAGATGTTTTTCTGGAACTCTCTTGCTTTTTCGATGATCCAGCAGGGTGTTGGCAATTTGATCTCTGGTTCCTCTACCTTTCCTAAAACCAGCTTGAACATCTGGAAGTTCTCAATAAACATCTGTAATTTCAAATTAAATTGAAATACTGAACACCTGCTTTTGATTCATGGAATACTGGAAACTTTGAAATGGGCTTTGACAAAAATTATCTGAGTTTTCACAAGACCTGATTATATTTGTCAAAGGAGTTCACAAGTGATAGGCAAAGTCTCCAGCATTTAAAAGAGAAATTCTTTAAGTTACACGTATTGTCAAAAATTTCTCCTGAACATGTTTTTTTTTTTAGATTTTACACGTTTATTAAAATTAATCTTTCATTCTTTCATCAAGAGGCTCTTTAGTTCTTCTTCACTTTCTGCCATAAGGATGGTGTCATCTTCATATCTGAGGTTATTGATATTTCTCCCAGCAATCTTGATTCCAGCTTGTGCTTCATCCAGCCAAGCATTTCTCATGCTGTACTCTGCATATAAGTTAAATAAGCAGTGTGAACTAAAGAGCCTCTTAATGAAAGTGAAAGAGGAGAGTGAAACAGTTGGCTTAAAACTCAACATTCAGAAAACTAAGATCATGGCATCTGGTCCCATCACTTCATGGCAAATAGATGGGGAAACAATGGAATCAGTGAGATTTTACTTTGGGGGGGCTCCAAAATCACTGCAGATGCTGACTGCAGCCATGAAATTAAAAGATGCTTGCTCATTGGATGAAAAGCTATGACCAACCTAGACAGCATATTACAAAGCAGAGACATTACTTTGCCAACAAAGGTCCATCTAGTCAAAACTATGGTTTTTCCAGTAGTCACGTATGGATATGAGAGTTGGACTATAAAGAAAGCTGAGCACCTAAGAATTGATGCTTTTGAACTGTGGTGTTGGAGAAGACTCTTGAGAGTCCCTTGGACTGCAAGGAGATCCAACCAGTCCATCCTAAAGGAGATCAGTCCTAGGTGTTCATTGGAGGGACTGATGCTGAAGCTGTACTCCAATACTTTGGCCAGCTGATGTGAAGACCTGACTCTTTGGAAAAGACCCTGATGCTGGGAAAGATTGAGGGCGGGAGAGAAGGGGACAACAGAGAATGAGGTAGTTGGATAGCATCACCAACTATCACCAACTATATGGACATGAGCTTGAGTAAGCTCCAGGAGTTGTTGATGGACAGGGAGGCCTGGCATGCTGCAGTTCATGGGTCGCAAAGAGTCAGACACGACTGAGAGACTGAACTGAACTGAAATGAATCTTTCATTCTAGCTGCTGCTGCTGCTGCTGCTAAGTCGCTTCAGTCGTGTCCGACTCTGTGTGACCCCATAGACGGCAGACCACCAGGCTCCCCCGTCTCTGGGATTTTCCAGGCAAGAATACTGGAGTGGGTTGCCATTTCATTCTAGAGGCCCCCCAAAATCATTTATTTTCAGAATAGACACCTCGCTTCTGTGAAATGATGAATTAGCTTGATCATAGCATTACAAAAGAGTTTCATAGTTAGCAAGTAAACGTATATGTAGTAAATTTATTTATTGTTTTTAGTATTTTCCATTGACATGAAAAATTTTAAGAACAGTTGATCCCCTAAACATTTTTAGTGTACATTTGCCATGAAGGCTCAATCTTTGTTTTTGAACTCTGTGTCTTTATTCAATTACTTCTTCCAATCAGCACTGTGTTATATTTTTCATCTACCCAGAGGTTGTGCTTCTTCCTCTTCTGCTACTGCTATTTTATCATTGTGGAAAGTGTGGAGAATAACACAGTTTCTGATAAAACAGCTTTCTACCAGTGACGACTCCTTTCGGGAAGAACATGTATATTAGAGGACATCCTCCAAACTGGTGTCCAATGGGGTACCAGTAGTCCAGTAGTCACGTGTAGCTATTTTTTTTTTCTTTCTATTTTTTTTTTATTTTTTATTTTTTTCTTTTTTTTCCATTTATTTTTATTAGTTGGAGGCTAATTACTTTACATCATTGCAGTGGTTTTGTCATACACTGAAATGAATTAGCCATGGAGTTACATGTATTCCCCATCCCGGTCCCCCCTCCCACCTCCCTCTCCACCCGATCCCTCTGGGTCTTCCCAGTGCACCAGGCCCGAGCACTTGTCTCATGCACCCAACCTGGGCTGGTGATCTGTTTCACCCTAGATAATATACATGTTTCGATGCTGTTCTCTTGAAACATCCCACCCTCGCCTTCTCCCAGAGTCCACAAGTCTATTCTATACATCTATACGTATACATATATGTGTAGCTATTTAAATTAATTAAAATTAAATAAAATGTAAAAACCCAGTTTCTCAGTCACACTAACTCACTGCAAATGTTCAGTGGTCACAAAAGGCTAGTGGCCACCATACCAGACAGCACAGATTACAGAGCATAACCATTATCACAGAAAACCCTACCAGATGGTCCTACTGTAAAGAATCCATGTTTGGGACTTCCTTGGTGGTTCAGAGGTTAAGATTCTACCTTTCCAATGTAGGGTCACCATTTGGATCCCTGGTCAGGGAACTAAGACCCTGCATGTTGCACAAAGCGGCCAAAAACAAACAAACAAATAAAAAGAAGCTGTTTCTGTCTGGAAATTGGCAGCATTGAGATTCTTAAGTCACTGTAGTTCCACAAACCACAGAAGCTGAATATATTTTTTTGATAATAAATTCTTTACAAACAGGTCCTAAGTGATACATTTGACCACGTAGAACCCCTCAAGTACCCTCCCATGAACAGAGATCTTAATGTTTTTAGATGATGCTGTTGGTCCCCCAAACTAGACTCTCTGGCCCCCAAAGCAAGTATTAGGAATAACCAGTAAATTATCCCAGGGGACAGGAATGAAAGCACAAAGACTCATTTCATCACCAGGTACCTACTGGGTCCAGCATGAAGAGGTCCACTCCTTGCCCCGTGGACAGAGCCACTAAAGTTGCACTTCCGTAGAGCGCATAGCCAGCGGCCACAATGTTGCGGCCTGGCTGCAGGGCATCCTTTTCAGAAGGCTCATCCTCTGAGGTCTGCAAAAAAGAGGAGAAACATTACTGTCTCTGGAGAGAGCCCTTTGCCAGAGGCGGCATAACCGACTCGATGGACATGAGTCTGAGCAAGCTCTGGGAGTTGGTGATGGACAGGGGTGCTTGGTGTGCTGCAGTCCATGGGGCTGCGAAGAGTCAGGCACAACTGAGCGACTGAACTGAACCGAACTGCACATCAGATCTACTTGAACCATGGAAGGAAGTGCGGTTCCCAGATTTCCAAGCTGCAGTAGAGGGAGCTGGAGAAAACGAGTTGGCATGTTATTGCCTGGGTCTAGCTGAGCCATTGCAAAGGCCATTCTTGGACTTCTCCATTTCCTGAACGTAGTTGTCTCTATCCTGCCAAGAACAGCATGCCAAGGTGCTAAAATCACAGCCTCTCTTAAAAATCATCAGCCATGCTCCTTAACGATCATAATGACCAAGGTCATTGAGCTCTGATTTTGTGCAATATCTCATTTTACATACACAACAGCACTCCGAGATAGGTATCTTTATGGTCTCCATCATCCAGATGAAAAACTTCAGAGCTTGAGTGATTAGATAATTCACCCAACATCAAGCAGAACTGGAATCAACCCAGGCAGCTGCCCCTTCAAGGCCCTGCCCCTCCCTGTTCACACCCCCAGGGCCCAAGTCTACAAATCTGGACATTTTCATGAGGAAGCCTCTCTTGTTAGCTAACAGTGATAACAGTGTGCATGGAAGTGGGAATTCAGTGAGACAAGATGAGGCAGGCATCCAAGAAAGAAGCAGCAAATGTTCTTGATGGAAGGGGAGAGCTGCAGATGAGACTGGATTTCACAACCTGCTTTTCCAAGGATCCCTTGAAGGGCTTGTCCTCCCCTACTTTCTTATGCTCAAAAAAGCAAGGAATCAAATCTTATGAATTTGGAAAAAAGGAGAGTGAACTTCCTGCCCTCACTGTAAGGAGCTGATTCGATGGCGGAAGGAGAGGCGGGCACATGGCCCCTGGGCTTGCTCAGTTCTTTTTCCACTGTTGTCTAAGATTCTGACCATACTGCATACACTTTAGAAGCAGTGGGAAGGGGGGAATGTTTGCAGCAACACTAGGGCTCTGGTTCTACACCTTAGCATCATTATGGATGGCAAATGTGAAAGGAGCTTTGAAGGAAAAGTGAGTGGGCAGATCTGAATGAACTATTTTCAGAGCAACAGATCCAGCTAGCTTCAGTTTCACACACTGAGCAAATAAGTATGACATATGTGACAAGCTGAGGCTCCAAACTTGCTTCCCAAAGATCACCATACCCAGAGACTGTGGTGCTTCCTATGCAAGGATCAAATGAAAAATTGTTGGCCTTACTGCTTCTGTCATTCGATTTTCTCCCATCTGTTTACCAGAGTAGCTGCCACAGATATTCAGCTAGAGGCTGTGCTCTCTCTAGACACCACTGAGTTTTGGCTAAAATGTTAGGGGAAACACTGACTGAAACCACCCAGGTTGGTCAGGCACGATAGTAACCTCTTCATGAGTTACTTAAGCCAGGAAGTTAGGAACACAGAACTAACAAGCCACCACCAACTGGAAGAGTTGGGAAAAGGTCAAAAGGAGATACCACATGTCCGTCACCCTCTCAAAATCTTCCTTGATGGAATACATCTTGACTGAGCCATGTGTGCACCAGTAGGAAGGACCCAAAGTCAGAATGATCGGCCAGAGACGACCAGGAAATTAATCCCATCCCCATAAAACCCAAGACTGAGACTGGGAGCCATGTGGCAGAGCCGTCCTGGGTTCCCTCACTCTCTTGCTCATCACCGGGGCAGCCCTTCCCATAAAGTCTCTTGCTCTGTCAGCATTTGTGTCTCCTCAGACAATTCACTTCTGAGTGTTAGACAAGAACCCACTCTTGGACCATGCAAGGGATCTCCCTTCCTGCAACAAAAAGACAGGTCCAGAAATACTACATAGAGATTTCCTCCTGAGCAGAAAATTCCAGAGAACTGGAAATTGATGGAAGTGAAAGATAACACATTTAAAGTTAGGAAGACCGATTTGCTGATTATGTTCATAGGAAAGAGAATGATATTGAGCTTGAATATTATACACACATTGGAAGCATGTCCATTATGATGAGTAACTCTTGAAAAAAAAAAGGAGGGGGCCAAGCCATATGCCAGCAAATCTGGAAAACTCAGCAGTGGCCACAGGACTGGAAAAGGTCAGTTTTCATTCCAATCCCTAAGAAAGGCAATCCCAAAGAATGCTCAAACTACCGCACAATTGCACTCATCTCACACACTAGTAAAGTAATGCTCAAAATTCTCCAAGCCAGGCTTCAGCAATACGTGAACTGAGAAGTTCCAGATGTTCAAGCTGGTTTTAGAAAAGGCAGAGGAACCAGAGATCAAATTGCCAATATCCGCTGGATGATCGAAAAAGCAAGAGAGTTCCAGAAAAACATCTATTTCTGCTTTATTGACTATGCCAAAGCCTTTGACTGTGTGGATCACAATAAACTGTGGGAAATTCTGAAAGAGATGGGAATACCAGACCACCTGACCTGCTTCTTGAGAAACCTGTATGCAGGTCAGGAAGCAACAGTTAGAACTGGACATGGAACAACAGGCTGGATCCAAATAGGAAAAGGAGTACGTTAAGGCTGTATATTGTCACCCTGCTTATTTAACTGATATGCAGAGTACATCATGAGAAACGCTGGGCTGGAAGAAGAACAAGCTGGAATCAAGATTGCCGGGAGAAATATCAATAACCTCAGAAATGCAGATGACAGAACCCTTATGGCAGAAAGTGAAGAGGAACTGAAAAGCCTCTTGATGAAAGTGAAAGAGGAGAGTGAAAAAGTTGACTTAAAGCTCAACATTCAGAAAACGAAGATCATGGCATCTGGTCCCATCACCTCATGAGAAATAGATGGGGAGACAGTAGAAACAGTGTTAGACTTTATTTTGGGGGGCTCAAAAATCACTGCAGATGTTGACTGCAGCCATGAAATTAAAAGACGCTTACTCCTTGGAAGGAAAGTTATGACCAACCTAGATAGCATATTAAAAAGCAGAGACATTACTTTGCCAACAAAGGTCCATCTGTTCAAGGCTATAGTTTTTCCAGTGGTCATGTATGGATGTGAGAGTTGGACTGTGACGAAAGCTGAGCGCCGAAGAATTGATCCTTTTGAACTGTGTTGGAGAAGACTCTTAAGAGTCCCTTGGACTGCAAGGAGGTCCAACCAGTTCATCCTAAAGGAGATCAGTCCTGGGTGTTCATTGGAAGGACTGATGCTGAAGCTGAAACTCCAGTACTTTGGCCACCTCATGCGAAGAGTTGACTCATTGGAAAAGACCCTGATGCTGGGAGGGATTGGGGGCAGGAGAAGGGGACGACACTGGAGGAGATGGCTGGATGGCATCACCGACTCGATGGGCATGAGTTTGAGTAAACTTCAGGAGTTTGTGATGGACAGGGAGGCCTGGCGTGCTGCAATTCATGGGGTTGCAAAGAATCGGACACGACTGAGCAACTGAACTGAACTGAAATGAACTGAAGCCATGTGGCTTGTAGGATCTTAGTTCACCAACCAGGGATTTTAACCTGGGTCTCCAGGAATGAAATCATGGAGCCCTAACTACTGGACCATCAAGAAGTTCCTGAAAAAAAAAAAATTTTCAAGGTAAAAAATAAGTTGTAATTATATGAGATTTTATATCTTTTAAAGTACTGTCAGGGAGAAAGAAATTTTCCTCTACCCTTTTAAGTTCTTCAGGCTCTTCTAATAATTAGATTGATATGAGACAAATTAACAGGATTAAAAAAAAAAAGGTTTAGTAATATGTTTACATGGGAGAGACCCAGGAAAATTGTAACTTGCCAAAATGTCTAAAGCCCTCATCATCAGCTAAAGACAAAAGAGGATGTTGGACTTGGCTTGGGACTGACTTCAAAGGTGAGGAAGGCAATTCACATGGAGATGGAAAAGCAAATGTTTGGTAAATAAATGTTCCCTGGACCCTGTGGATATAGAGTGCAATTCTAACAGACTCTGCTAAGTTCCTGCCAGTCTACAAGCCTAGTTTCATACTATAATATTGATAGTAATAGCTCCCTTCTGGAAACAAGGTCTCACTATCCACATTGTTTTAGGCAACTGGGGGGTAGATTAAAGGTTCTTCCTGAGTCTTTTGAGCCTTAAAAATAATCAGCCTAAATGAATTTTCATGCCATGGAGACACTTTTGGGGGTGGAAAATTTTGCTTCCTTATGGCACAGCACTTTCACATTATGTTTTATGAAACAATGAAGAGGCTCTATAAAATTTTTTTGAAAGAGAATTTTTCTTTTTTTTTTTTTTTGCAGATTCTTTTTTTTTTTTTTAGTTTTTTATTTATTTTTTTTTTTATTTTTATTAGTTGGAGGCTAATTACTTTACATCATTACAGTAGTTTTTGTTATACATTGAAATGAATTAGCCATGGATTTACATGTATTCCCCATCCCAGTCCCCCCTCCCACCTCCCTCTCCACCCCATCCCTCTGGGTCTTCTCAGTGCACCAGGCCCGAGCACTTGTCTCATGTACCCAACCTGAGCTGGTTATCTGTTTCACCCTAGATAATATACATGTTTCAATGCTGTTCTTTTGAAACATCCCACCCTCGCCTTCTCCCAGAGTCCACAAGTCTGTTCTATACATCTGAGTCTCTTTTTCTGTTTTGCATATAGGGTTATCATTATCATCTTTCTAAAGTCCATATATATGTGTTAGTATACTGTAATGGTCTTTATCTTTCTGGCTTACTTCGCTCTGTATAATGGGCTCCAGTTTCATCCATCTCATTAGAACTGATTCAAATGAATTCTTTTTAATGGCTGAGTAATATTCCATGGTGTATATGTACCACAGCTTCCTCATCCATTCGTCTGCTGATGGGCATCTGGGTTGCTTCCATGTCCTGGCTATTATAAACAGTGCTGCGATGAACATTGGGGTGCACGTGTCTCTTTCAGATCTGGTTTCCTTGGTGTGTATGCCTAGAAGTGGGATTGCTGGGTCATATGGCAGTTCTATTTCCAGCTTTTTAAGAAATCTCCACACTGTTTTCCATAGTGGCTGTACTAGTTTGCATTCCCACCAACAGTGTAAGAGGGTTCCCTTTTCTCCACACCCTCTCCAGCATTTATTGCTTGTAGACTTTTGGATAGCAGCCATCCTGACTGGCGTATAATGGTACCTCATTGTGGTTTTGATTTGCATTTCTCTGATAATGAGTGATGTTGAGCATCTTTTCATGTGTTTGTTAGCCATCTGTATGTCTTCCTTGGAGAAATGTCTGTTGAGTTCTTTGGCCCATTTTTTGATTGGGTCATTTATTTTTCTGGAGTTGAGCTGGAGGAGTTGCTTGTATATTTTTGAGATTAATCCTTTGTCTGTTGCTTCGTTTGCTATTATTTTCTCCCAATCTGAGGGCTGTCTTTTCACCTTGCTTATAGTTTCCTTTGTTGTGCAAAAGCTTTTAAGTTTCATTAGGTCCCATTTGTTTATTTTTGCTTTTATTTCTGAAATTCTGGGATGTGGGTCATAGAGGATCCTGCTGTGATTTATGTCGGAGAGTGTTTTGCCTATGTTCTCCTCTAGGAGTTTGATAGTTTCTGGTCTTACATTTAGATCTTTAATCCATTTTGAGTTTATTTTTGTGTATGGTGTTAGAAAGTGTTCTAGTTTCATTCTTTTACAGGTGGTTGACCAGTTTTCCCAGCACCACTTGTTAAAGAGGTTATCTTTTTTCCATTGTATATCCTTGCCTCCTTTGTCGAAGATAAGGTGACCATAGGTTCGTGGATTTATCTCTGGGCTTTCTATTCTGTTCCATTGATCTATATTTCTGTCTTTGTGCCAGTACCATACTGTCTTGATGACTGTGGCTTTGTAGTAGAGTCTGAAGTCAGGCAGATTGATTCCTCCAGTTCCATTCTTCTTTCTCAGGATTACTTTGGCTATTCGAGGTTTTTTGTATTTCCATACAAATTGTGAAATTATTTGTTCTAGTTCTGTGAAAAATACTGTTGGTAGTTTGATAGGGATTGCATTGAATCTATAGATTACTTTGGGTATTATAGCCATTTTGACGATATTGATTCTTCCAATCCATGAACACGGTATATTTCTCCATCTGCTTGTGTCCTCTTTGATTTCTTTCATCAGTGTTTTATAGTTTTCTATGTATAGGTCTTTTGTTTCTTTAGGTAGATATACTCCTAAGTATTTTATTCTTTTTGTTGCAATGGTGAATGGTATTGTTTCCTTAATTTCTCTTTCTGTTTTCTCATTGTGAAAGAGAATTTTTCAAAGAGAACTTTTATCTTCTTCTGAAAGAGGAGAGATGGAGGTCAGAAAGGTACACAGCATCTTGAAACCAGCCAGTGATAAAGCTGGGGCTTGACCCAAGTCTCTTGGTGGTAAGCCAGCATTCTTTTCAACACCACATGGAATATGGGGCCAAGTTTGCTGTCTACTAGTAATATCACAGTGACTTTTCTTTTTTTGGCCATGCTGTGCAGCTTCTGATTGAACCCCCACGCTTGGCAGTGAAAGCATAGAGTCCTAACCACTGGACTGTCAGGGATTCCCCTAAGGCCTTT
Source organism: Odocoileus virginianus (assembly GCF_023699985.2). Classification (NCBI taxonomy): domain Eukaryota; kingdom Metazoa; phylum Chordata; class Mammalia; order Artiodactyla; family Cervidae; genus Odocoileus; species Odocoileus virginianus. The sequence continues at coordinate 29,904,527 of NC_069704.1, read as the reverse complement.
ATCTTTACACCAAATTTTATCCTTCTTTAAAGATGCCACATTCCTTTTAATATTTTTGTTATTTTCATATTTCCTCAGGACTACAAAAACCATTAATTAAAAAATTAAAACAGTATATTCCCTTTAATATTTTTCCTTACTTTCACAATCCTGTATTCTTAATACTCTTTTTTTCTTGCAGCTAGATACATTTCATCCAACTTGCACATGTACTCAATAAATTCACTTTACTTCCAGATTCCTAGGCCACATACAGATTCTGAGAACCAGGCTCTAGAGAAATGATTCTCAATGTGGCCAGGCAGCAGCATTATCACCTGGGATCTTTGAAATGCAAATTCTTCAACCTCACCCCACGCCTACAGAATCAGAAACCCGGGGCCCCCAGAATCAACCTTCCACACTAAAGTGTGAGGCTACTGCTCTACAGCATGATCTCCTAAGGACTTTCAGCAAAGTGGAAGTCAAATGCAGAACTGGATTTTTTATTAAAAATCTTCAGTCTTCCCCATTGGAGTTTCTGAAATATCTTCATTTAGTCATCAGAAGGATTACATTTTCTGTGTATGAAACCAAACTTTTATTCTCTGATTTCTCCCAAACTAGAGCCTATTCTTTCTCGGAGCTGTGATCCTACAGCCTCCACTTGGCAGCACACCTTGTCCTTGGTCCTCTAGACTCTGCACTGGGGCTTGAAAAGAACCACTCCTCCCCCTTTGGCTCCTCTGGCTTTGAATTACAAATAGACCTCACTGGCCTTCAGTTCAGTTCAGTCTCTCAGTCATGTCCAACTCTTTGTGACCCCATGGACTGCAGCACACCAGGCCTCCGCAGGCCTCCGTGTCCATCACCAACTCCCAGAGCTTGCTCAAACTCATGTCCATCGAGTCAGTGATGCCATCCAACCATCTCATCCTCTGTCGTCCTCTTCTCCTACTGCCTTCAGTCTTTCCCAGCATCAGAGTCTTTTCCAATGAATCAGTTCTTCACATCAGGTGGCCAAAGTATTTGAGTACAGCTTCAGCATCAGTCCTTCCAATGAATATTCAGGACTGATCTCCTTTAGGATCGACTGGTTGGATCTCCTTGCTGTCCAAGGGACTCTCAAGAGTCTTCTCCAACACCGCAGTTCAAAAGCATCGATTCTTTGTTGCTCAGCTTTCTTTATAGTCCAACTCTCACATCCATACATGACTACTGGAAAAACCATAGCTTTGACTAGATGGACCTTTGTTGGCAATGTAATATCTCTGCTTTTTAATATGCTGTCTAGGTTGGTCATAGCTTTTCTTCCAGTGAGAAAGTATCTTTTAATTTCATGGCTGTAGTCACCATCCTCAGTGATTTTGGAGCCCCCCAAAGTAAAATCTCATACTGTTTCCATTGTTTCCTCATCTATTTGCCATGAAGGGATGGGACCTGATGCCAGGATCTTAGTTTTCTGAAAGTTGAGTTTTAAGTCAACTTTTTCACTCTCCTCTTTCATTTTCATCAAGGGCTCTTTAGTTCACTGGCCTTAGAAAAATTTAAATACCTTCTAGACCCAGGGCTTCCCTTCAGCTATTGCCCCATCTCTGTCTTCATCTAGGTTCTGGAATGGAGAACATCTGCCTACACTGGTTATCTCCCTTCTCCTGTCCTCACTGCAGGCTGCAACTAAATTGGGCATACCTCTTCCTCTTACCAGTCTTCCTCTTACCCTGCCTCTTGGTAGCACTGGATCCAGTAATTGCTGTCTCATTCATGAGATGTGTCTCTCCTGAGCTTCTGTCCACTTCCCTCTTTTCTGAATTTCTTTCTAAGACTCTCCATATGCCTTCTCTTTGCTTTTGCCAACTCCCCTTTATCTGACCTTTTAAACATCAGTGCTGCTCCTGGTTCTTCCCAGAACTCAGAATATCCAACCAGAACATCTAAAAACTTTCTTCATTGCCACCTTGTGGAATGTGGTGACTCCAACTGGCCCACTCTATGCTCCAAAAGTCTGTTTGGGGCTACAGCATTCTGATGAATATCCACATAGAAGTTATGGGGTGACCATCTTTCCTCTGCCACTGGCTAAAGAACAAGAGAAAACTGGGAAGGTGAGATGAGAGACTTCAAGGGAAAAAGCTCTCCTGGCCTGACCTTCTCTGGTCCAGTCCCTCTCTGAAGCTTTGGGGTTTCTTGACTCATCCCTGACATCTATAACAGAGTCCTAACTAATAAAACTCTCTTCTCTTTATATTCTACACAATTTTTGGCTATCTCACCTGCAGTCAAAATTCTAAGCCCCACACAGATGCTGCCTCCCAGACCTACAGTTCCATCTCCCCTGAGAGTCCAGCCTTGGAGCCACCTGCCCACCAGACATTCTTGCTCAGGTATTCCACAGATGCCTCAAACTTAACACGCCTGAGATGGACTTATCTGCCCCTTCTCACTCACTCTTCCCCAAATCCCTGATCTTCTCCCACTGCTGCCCATCTTGACAAATGGCTCCTGGAGCAACTTGAGTGTCACCCACCCCACCATCTCCTGACCATCCTCCTCACCCTCATCCATAGCCTTTCAATCATTCAGTCCAGTCAGTCCTGCTAGCTCTCTCCCTAGGACCATGCCTTCTTCTCTATCCACCCCCACCACTACTTGGTCTGAACAAACCTCCACCTTCTGCCTGGTCCCCTGACTTCATCCTCACCCTGCCCTCACCTATGGCCCTTTTCTTCTCGAAACAGTTCACTGACTTCCCACTGCCTTGGGGTCCAATATTCCTAACTCCTTTAACCAGGTCTTCCAAGACCTGGCCCCTGCTGGCTGACCAGCCTTGTGCAACACCATCCTCTCCCCCTCTAAACCCAGGCCCTGGCTCACCAAGCCTATTTTCTCTTCTTGAACATTCCATCCTGCATGTGAGCTCCAGGACTCTGCCTGTGCATTTGTTTCTAGTCAGAATGGCTCTCTCCTTTCTCCCTTACCCTTTGCCTGAGGAACTCATAGTCAGCCTTCAAGTCTCAGGTAAAACATCAGCTTCCCCATAGAAGCCTTCCCAGACTTCAAGGTTTGGTCTTCTGGGTACTCAATGCTTTTCCTCTGACGCTCCCAATATAACTCATTAGCGTGATTGATGTCCGGCTTCCTAAATAGACTGTAAGCTCCATGCTGGCAGTGCTGACTGTCTTGTTTACATCTGCTTTCCTACGTCAATGCAATCAGGCCTGTGGTTGTTGCATTCAGTTCATACACACAGAAACATATGCAAATTTATTCACACTCATATATACTTTTTCACCAGTATGCTGAATAGTCTATTGTATGGACACCCCAAATTTAACCAATCTCTGGCACTTAAAGTTTAGGTTTTTCCTAAATTTAAAAAACATTTTTGGACTTTCTGGTGATCCAGTGGTTAAGTCTGCCTGCCAATCCTGGGGACACAGGCTGCACGGGAAGATTCCACATGCCACCAGGCAACTAAACCCATGCATCACAACTACTGAGCCCACATTTTAGAGCTGGCAAGCCGCAACTACTGAAGCCTGCATACCCTAGGCCCTGTGCGCTGCAACACGAGAAGCCACAACAAGAAGCCTGCACACTGCAACTGGTGAGTAGCTCCCTCTTGCAGCAACTAGACAAAGCCTTCACACAACAATGAAGACCCAGCACAACCAAAAATAAAATAAATTTTTAAAAAAAATTTCTTTTAAGTTTTTACTTAAAAATAATTATAGATCCACAGGATGTTGCACAGGTAATACAGAGAGATCTTGTGTACCTTTCACCCAATTTCCTCAAATAGTTACATTTTATATATTTTATGACAGTACAATATTAAAACCAGGAACTGACATTGATATTAAGTGCATGTATAGCTCTATGGCATTTTAACATGAGTAGATTATGTGCACACCACCACATAAAGATACAGCACTTAATTTGCATTTTCTAATTTGCATTTTCTTAACAACCAGTCCATCCTGAAGGAGATAAGTCCTGGGTGTTCATTGGAAGGACTGATGCTGAAGCTGAAACTCCAATACTTTGGCCACCTCATGAGAAGAGCTGACTCATTGGAAAAGACCCTGATGCTGGGAGGGATTGGGGGCAGGAGGAGAAGGGGATGACAGAGGATGAGATGGCTGGATGGCATCACCGACTCGATGGGCATGAGTTGAGTAAACTCCAGGAGTTTCTGATCAACAGGGAGGCCTGGCATGCTGCGATTCATGGGGTCACAAAGAGTCGGACACGACTGAGCGACTGAACTGAACTGAGCTGAATGACTTGTGATGTTGGACATTTTTCACGTGCTTATTTGCCAAAAAACTTACCTTACCTGTTCTGTGACATGTCTCTTCACATTCCATGTTCTAAGTGACTTGTCTGGCATTTTTACAGTTGAGTTTTGAAAGTTCTTTTATATTCTAGGTATGAGTCCTTGTCAGTTTTTATACTCATCCCCTTAAAAGAGCTCTTTGCAAAGCAAAAGTTTTTAATTTTAATGAAATCCAACTATCATTTTTAAAAGTTTTATGGATGATTTTGGAATTAGGTCTAAGAACTTAAGCCCTAATTCCTAGAGATTTTTGTCTTATGTTTTATTATAATTTTTTTTAAAGTTTTATGTTTAGGGAGTTCCCTGGTGGCTTAGTGGTTAGGATTCCAGGCTTTCACTGTAACGGCCCAGGTTCACTCTCTGGTCAGGGAACTGCGATTCCACAAGTGGTGTGGCGGGGCCAAAAAAAAACAATAAAAGATAAAGTTTTAGGACTTCCCTGGTAGTGTAAATGCAAATCTGCCTGTCAGTGCAGAGGACACCAGTTCGATCCCTGTTCCAAAAAGATCCCACATGCCTCGGTAGAACTAAGCCCATGTGCCACAAGCACTAGACCCGTGTTCTATAGCTCAGGGCTGCAACTACTGAGCCACTCGTCTAGACACCACGCTGCACAACAGGAGAAACCACTACTTTGTAAATAAATTTATTTGTGCTCTTTTTTTTAATGTGTGTTAGTCGCTCAGTCATGTCCAAATTGTTGCGACCCCATGGATGGTAGCCTGCCAGGCTCCTCTGTCCATGGGATTTTCCAGGCAAGAATACTGTAGTGGGTGGCCATTTCCTTCTCCAAGGCAAATTCCTGACCCAGGGATTGAACCCAGGTCTCCTGAATTGCAGGCAGATTCTTTACCATCTGAGCCACCAGGGAAGCCCATTCTTTTTTTTTCTTTCTTTTTTTTGGGGGGGGAGATTTCACATATAAGCAGAAATAGAGTTACAGACATGAAAAATAAACTTATGGTTTGTTGGTGGTGGTGGTCAGTCACTAAGTCGTATCCCACTCTTTGAGACTCCACGGCCTGCAGCATGCCAGGCCCCTCCATCCTCCACTATCTCCCCGAGTTTGCTTATATTCATGTCCATTGAGTTGGTGATGCTTTCTTACCATCTCATCCTTTGCCACCCTCTTCTCCTTTTGCCCTCAATCTTTCTCAATCATCAGGGTCTTTTCCAATGAGTCTGCTCTTACCATCAGGTGGCCAAAGTATTAGAGTTTCAGCTTCAGCATCAGTCCTCCCAACGAATATTCAGGGTTGATTTCCTTTAGAATTGACTGATTTGATCTCCTTGTAGTCCAAGGAACTCTCAAGAGTCTCTTTCAGGACAATGCAAAAGCATCAATTATTCAGCACTCAACATCCTTTAGGGTCCAACTCTCACATCCATACATGACTACTGGAAAAATCATAGCTTTGACTATACAGACCTTTGTTGGCAAAGTGATGTCTGTGCTTTGTAATATGCTGTGTAAGTTTGTCATAACTTTCCTTCCAAGGAGCAAGTGTCTTTTAATTTCATGGCTGTAGTCACCATCCTCAGTGATTCTGGAGCCCAAGAAAATAAAATCTGCCACTGCTTCCACTTTTTCCCCTTCTACTTGCATGAAGTGATGGTATTGAATACCAAGATCTTAGTTTTTTGAATGTTGATTTTCAAGCCAGCTTTTTCACTCTCTTCTTTCACCTTCATCAAGAAGCTCTTTAGTTCCTCTTCACTTTCTGTAATGAATGATATCATCTGAATATCTGAGGTGGTTGTTGTTTCTCCTGGCAATCTCGATTCCAGCTTGTGATTCATCCAGCCTGGCATTTTGCATGATGTACTCTGCATATAAGTTAAACAAGCAGGGTGACAATATACAGCCTTGTCATACTCCTTTTCCAATTTGGAAACAGTCAGTTGTTCCACTTCCAGTTCTAACTGTTACTTCTTTACCCACATACAGGTTTCTCAGGAGACAGATAAGGTGGTCTAGTACTCCTATCTCTTAAATAATTTCCCACAGTTTATTGTGATTCACACAGTCTAAGTTTTCAGCATAGTCAATGAAGCAAAAGTAAGATTTTTCTGGTACTCCATTGCTTTCTCCATGATCCAACAAGGGTTGGCAATTTCATCTCTAATTACTCTGCCTTTTCTTTTTTTTTTTTTTACTCTGCCTTTTCTAAATCCAACTTGTACATGTGGAAGTTCTTGGTTCACATACTGTTGAAGCCAAGCTTGAAGGATTTTGAGCATTACCTTGCTAGCATGTGAAATGAGTGCAATTGTATGGCAATTTGAACATTTTCTGCCATTATCCTTCTTTGGGATTGGAATGAAAACTGACCAGCAGTCCTGTGGCCACTGCTGAGTC